>NC_052357.1:7186254-7437440 GCF_009727055.1 Benincasa hispida
AAGTCTTCTGAGTATAAATGAAGTGATAACTTACTTTATCATCTAGATAACATATGATGTGTCTGGATTCGAAGATAAAGTCATGACAAAAATATATGTATATTGGACTCATGGAAAGCTAAATGACCTTAAAGTTAAGTATTATCTAGTGGAAGAAATTTTTTGTGACCAGAGCCAATAAGGAAAAAGTTTCCAAATTAGCTTGGGATGTCACACAATGCGAATTTTAGAAAACACCTCATAAAGTAAGAAAAAATAAGATAAAGTAAATTTGATTTACTGAGTTCTTGGTGAGAATAAAGATTCACACTTTGAATAGTTGAATAAGGATACACTATCAAAAAATTTATTCATTACAATTAAATTGTGTTTTTTTTTTTTTGGCAAATACTTAATTCAAGTAGAATAGCTTCTACTAGTTGGCAATAGAAAGCTCATCTCAGTTAGTGGGTGACATTAAAATGTCGTTTATTTATGTTGAATATGGTGCTTTTATCACCATAAGAGAAATTCAATTTCTCTAGACTTTATTACTAAATAATTCATAGAGTATGAATAATTTTTCTTGATAAGACATGTTTTCAAAGGTTGTTTGAAAATATGTTCAACTTTAAATAATTACACTTTTCTGTGTGTTAAAAGTTAAAACATCTGAATACTAAACTGAGGGAGAATAAGGATTAATGAGTCCAGAAAGAAAGACAATTTCTTTTTTCCTAAAAGGATATTTGCTTTGATATTTAAATGAAAATTACGCGTAATTCTCTAAGAATTGGAGTTAAATTACTATTATTTGTCAAAGGTCCTGCTTTTTATGCAAGAGTGTCATTAAACCTTATTAGATAAGGCTACTTGGCCAAATAATTTGTTGGACTTATGCGTTTTGACCTAGTTGGTCTAGTGACTGAAAGATTAAGTCTGATATCATAAATATGTCATTAATATGATTTATGAGTATTTATGAAGGAAAATATCCTAATAGAATGCAACTTAAGTCTTATTCTTTTTGAAATGTTCAAACCAAATTACTAAAGTTTAAGTCATTTAGGCAAGTCTATTGTGACATTATGATTAGATCATAATGATTAATACATAAAATTTTAATGTACTATGCCTAATTGATAGAGATGAGATAAGATCTCAACTTCAAGCATTTGGTATAATTTGAATGAAATTATGCTGTAATAGGAGAAATTTGACCTTGTTAAACTTAGTACATGTTAAGTACCTTGTTAAACATATTCATTATATTGATGACAGACTCCACTAAGGACATGCAATAGATATTGCAATTTTTTAACATTGTTTCCTCAAAAAATGTTTGAGAAACAATTTTGTATTAGGAAAGTGTTGTAAAACCGTTTACAAAATTTCAGTATTTGGATAAGTTGAGATACTTGTGTCAAAATGAACCCTTAATAAATACGTTTAGGGAAAAAATGTTCGAACATATGTCTAAATGTAGATAGTCTTTAAGGAGTTATAAAATGACCTTTTGTACACTTCAAAATAAAGGAATGTATGTATGTGATAAATACTGATTTTGTTAGGAATGTCATATAAAAGGCTATGAGCCTGTAAAAAGGTTAATTTGTGTTGATGAACTAGTTCCAAATAAAACCACTTAATAGTTAACAAGTGTTGTTAACCATTTATTTATATTTGAAAGTAAAAATTTAATTGTTAACTAGATAAGTCTTCATCGTAGTGGGAGAGTTATGAGATAACTAACCTTACAAAGGCTTACTTGAAATCTACATTGTGACATTAGATGACAAATGAAAAGTTATAGACCTAAAAAATAGTGGGAGAGTTATGAGATGACTGAACCTTTGTTATGACTTATTGAAAGTCAAAGTTGTCATAATGGATGACAAGAATTGAAGGATGTTGACAAAAGAAATTATGTCAAAGTCATAAAACTTGAGACAAAGTATATGTACTTAAACTTAGTTTGTTTTTGTCGATTTTCTTGTTGGAGTAAAACCCAGAGGATATGAATGGATCTACAAAAAGGAGATTTGAAAGTGTAGAACTTGGAGACAAAGATCTTCAAAGTAAGACTCTTGGTATAAGGTGAAAATCAGCGTTGGAATTGGTAGGTGAAAATAGACGATGAATCAATTGTCTCACTAGTTATGATAATAGAGTCATTTATGCATTATTTGGTTCATTGTTTCATATGAGATATGTAAAAAAGAATTAATTCTTTTATGAAAAAATGTTCAATGCATCTACACAAATTCAAGCAAATTTTCAAATATTGGATTACAAAATGTTTGCAGAATTGTGACGTTCATTTGAGAAATAAATTTCACAAATAGGATCTTTGAGAATAAGGGTTTGGTATAGAATTATGACCTATGACTTTGAACGATGACAATGACAAGAAAATTAAAAGTGGGTATTTATCTGTTTTATATTAATGTTTACTCATTATGAATGAAATCAAAATCAATATGAAAGTTTGACTATTTAACCAATTTGAAATACTTGAATTGAAATGATTTTGTATATTAAATGTCTACTTAGAGATGTTGAGGACATGATTTAAGTTTGTCTCATACATCTTACATTTACAAAGTTGTTGTTGAATATTTGATGCAATAGCTTCAGATGGAATGATAATGTATCATTTTACAATGAAATTGATATGTCTAAGGAAAAGTTTCCTAAGACACTTAAAGTGTTGAGGGGATGTAATTCTTACATGAGACTTAATTAACATTTAATATACAATTGCTTAGTTATATCAGCTACACTAATGGTATGACCATCGAGTTTGAAAATTAAAACTAATGAATAATGAAACATCGATGTATAAAATTTAAGATTTGATCTTTTACGAGATATACTATCTCATACAGGATTTAGAGCGATCCATGTTTTATCTTAAGTGGTGTAAATTGGATTACGAGGCACAAAGTGGTGTAAATTGGACTACAAGGCAATATTTTTACTTGTGAAACAATAATTTGCATTGTCATGTATATCCTTAAATATTTCAAAGTTGTTTAAAATATAAATTAGTTTATCCAGTTTATGAGATAATGTGGTGCAAAAATTAAGTTTAAGGATATTAATAAACACCAAGTTGTAGGAATAGAACAAAATGAGAGTGACATCATGGTGGTGACCAGATTTTATTTATTGACATAACAATTTTGAATTATATAAAAAGATTCTCAAGGCAAAAGTGTGAGAGGATCTCCTAGGATGTCTAAGACTACGAGACATTTCTCTTGTGCGCTAGGGCAAGTGGGAGAGCATGTTGGGCATAGAGTATGCCTTATAATACATGTCTCATCGTCTTATGTCTCACCGACTTTAGTGCAAATGGGAGATTGTAGGGATGTATGTCCTAAAACCTCCTAGTTAATATGTTATCTGAAATAATGGTTGGTTATTTTATCTATGCAATTATCCATAGATTATTTTATGAAACTTGAACAGTATGTGATAGACATAAAGGTGGATTATGTTCAAGTAATAACCTAAATGGTATGTAGTATATGGATAAAGTTGAGTGTCTTGTCTTGGTGATACTACGGATACGACCCACTTTGTAATTACAAGAGTTGTAAAGTGTTACAAACAAGTTGATCTTAATTGTTTATGTAGAGACATGCAAGTAGGAGCATCCTATACAAAGAGTTTGGATAATGTCGGACCGCGAAATAATTAATATCTCTTTATAACAACATAATTTTGACCCAACTATAATGATGAGTGATTCGTGAATGGTCGACTTTGATCGGTTATATCAGTGGACACAAAAATATATCTATAGTGCGAAAAAGAGTGCAACTGCGAATCTTTAGTGGAGTGATTTGCCGTTAATGAATATTGTTTAATTTAATTAAAGAGTTTAATTAATTAATCTCATATCATTGGAATTTCTAATATGTAGGTCCATTAGGTCTCATTGCTAGCAAACATGAATGATCTAATTTTGGATTAATTTGAATTGTTCAAATTAAATAAGAGAATTAATTGTATGAGATACAATTAATATAATGTCTATTGATACATTACGATATAAAATTATTTTTGAATGAAATTCAAAATTATACTTTATTTTATGAGAGAGATAAACATTTGAATAAGATTCAAATATTATTTATATAAATGAGATTCATATTAAGATTATAAGTTATATGTTATATGAGAGAAATAAATATTTGAATAAGATTTAAATATTATTTATATGAATGGGATTTATATAAAATTATATGTTAAAATTAATCTGAAGGAGATTCATATTAAATCCATTTGTTACATGTTTAGAAAATCAATATATTAAAACCAACAGAGACATACACAATATATATCTCAAGATCAACATCTCGACAACAAATGTCAACAATAAAGAGGAAGAAATTAGAAAGATCTCAACTATCTGCTGGAATTTGATTGTAGATAGCTTCAAAAGAAATCTCCACCGTTCAGATTGAAGACCTTCATGCCAAGAACACGCTACCAAAATTTCAGCTCGATCGAACCATGAATTGACGTTCAAACAGTTGAAAAATGGCGCTGAACGGAAGACCTCTTTTCTCTGATTTTCTCATTGTCGTTAACACCCCTCTCGGTCTGCATGTGTGTCTATTGACCGACTGCTGAAAACAGGTTTTAAATAGAACTTACTTTTAGGCCTAGTGAGCCTCAATTGTGGGCCTTCACTAAGACATCAATGCTAACCCAACAGTTGAACCGCAACATCTCAATTTCTCTCAAACACATCAATGCTAACCGCGACATACTACCTATGCCCTCTAAAATCCATAAGGGGAAAGACATTGATACTCTGACAGTGTAGCACCAGGCTTAGAGAATTGATGTAGAACCTCAATTTATGGAACAGAGGAATTAATTTGGGAGATGGATAAAAGAAACAGGAAGATGAAGAAGGAAAGTTGCTTGAGGGAGCAAAAGTAGGGAGAGAAAGGAGTGAGAAGCTATTTTTATTTTTTTATTAGTTTAAAAATATCATTTTCACTATTTAAAATAATAATAAGGACGTTTTAAGTCTATTTTAGAATCATCGACTAAATTGACTAAATTAAAACATTCCATAAAACTCATGGATTAAAAGGTATTTTTTCCTATAAAAATAAAATTAGTCACTTTTCTTTAGAAAAATAAAATTAGTTTCCCGTGTTTGAGTTTTGAATATGATTTATATTTCATATAAAAACTTTAAAATGTTTAAATTTTGAGTATGAATCTAATATCATGTCTCCTAGGTCAACAACAAAGTAGGAGGGAGAGAAATTCAAATATTTGACATCTCGATTAATGATACATATCTTAATCAATTAAAATATGCTTATGTTGGCATTTTTTTCCATTTTAGTTTAATAATATATGAAGTAGGGGAATTCAATCCTTTGAATTGTATTTCAATTGCCTCATTGTTTGCTTGATGTGTAGTATTTTTTACCATACTTTGTACGAGTTGTATTATTTTTAGTGTTTATATNTATATATATTCAAAGAGGTGGCGAGGATGTTCACATTGCACACATTTAAACAATGATCGAATAACAAAATTTATTCCTGAACTTTGTATAAACTTTCCATAAATATATAGTTATATAATTAAAGAGGTGCCATTAATATTCACACTATGGCCCAGTAATAAAAATTATCTTCCAAGTCTATTTTCGGTTTAAAGAACACTAAATATTATTTCAAAAATTGCAACATGATTATTAAATTAACAATTCATAATTAATCTTAGAGCGTGATTTTATTTTATTTTTTTGACAAAAATTAGGATGTAAAATGATGGTGAAAAATCTAAACAACATCACATTATTTCAAATAATCGTAATGTTGTCTCAATTTTCATCTAAAATTTTAATAAGTGTCAATTATAAGTATATTTTTTAACATTTATCAAATGTAAATGATATATATGTATTAAAAGAATAAAGGTAAATAATCCAGGACAATACTTGTATCTACCATCTTCATTTAGAAGAAATAAATTAGCTGATTTCAACTACATCCAAGAAAAAATTTGAAAAGTTGGTCAAGGATGGAAGAGATCTTTTTTCTCCAAAGCTGGAAAAGAAATCTTAATCAAAAGTATCGGTCAATAAATTCCAACATATGCAATGAGCTTATTCAAACTTCCAAGGCAATTTTGTGAAGACATAACCAAATCATTTACAGTATTTTGGTGGGGATCAGAGGATAACAAGAAGAAGATTCATTGGATGAAATGGAAGAAGATGTATTTACCGAAGGCATTGGATGATCTAAATTTTCGTGATCTGAGTGGATTCTACCAAGCATTGATTGCCAATCAAGTATGAAGAATAGTGGAAAATCCGAATACACTGATTTCTATTGTTTCAAAAAGTATTTACTTTGAGAATTGTTCAATCATGGAGGCAGTAATGAACCCAAATTCCTCATATATTTGAAAAAGTTTTATTTGGGGGAGAGAATAATTATCCAAAGAAATAAGGTACAAAGTAGGTGATGAGAAATCAATACATTTTTTCTTAGACCCCTAGCTACCTAGACCCAATGCATTTAAACCAATTTGTCTTAATCTTCTTACATCTTCTTTAATAGTGGTTGATTTCTTACATCATTTAGAAAGATGGAATGAGACTTTTAACTGATTTACTTCTTGAAGATGATGGAGAATTTATTAAACAGATTCCAACAAATAAACGAATTCTTGACAAGTTAATTTGGCATTATGAAAAGATTGGCTCATACTCAGTTAAAAGTGGTTATCGTCTCTTCATGAAGAATATTATCAACATGTAAAGCCCCAATAACAACAAGATGGCTAATGTGTGGAATAGTCTTTAGAAATTAAAAATTCCAAACAAAATTAAACACTTCTTATCCAGCACTAAACAATTTTCTACCCACCAGAACAATGCTAAAAAAAAGTCTGAAAATCACACCTTACTGTCCTTTATGTTTTGAGGAATTTGAGACCATCGATCACACATTGTTTAAATATCAAAGAGCCCTTGATATTTGGAGTCAGATTTTGATTGCTTGATTATTTTTGACAACTTCAACTTAAGCTTCATCAATAGATGGATTCACTTCAACAATTCATTTAACAAAGACGAACTTACTCTGTTTGTTGTGATGTGTTGGTGTATTTAGACGGATCGAAACAAGATTGTGCATAATTCTACTATTGTCGAATCCTCAATCCAAGCTGCATGGATCCATAATTACTTATGAGAATTTTTCAAATACAAGAATCCTACTAATGAATATCCTAAATTGAATTTAAATCTTACTATGTCAAGCTGGTCAAGATGGTTGAAACCTCCAGCTAATACTCTGGAAATTAATGTTGATGCTGCATGGGGGAAATCTCCTTCAATTCTAGGGTTGGGAGTTGTTTGCAGAAACTCAGATGGATCCTTGAATGGTTTAGCTCTTGACTGCCTATCCTTCAACTAAACTCCCCCTCTGCCTGAAATGAAAGTAATTTTAGAAGGTTTGCATTTGGCAAAAATTTGGGGTATGTTAGAGGTGATTATTAGACTAGACTGTTTAGAGGCAATAAATTTGATAAACGGGAGATCACAATCACACAGTGAGATTGATGCTTATAGCAGAGATCCTGGAGCTAGCTAACAAATTTTTGGCCAGTTTTTTTTAACATATTTGTAAAATTCGAAACAAGGCTGCCCATGAAACAACGAAAGCCAGGAGGTTTTATTTGATAGGTGTTTGGCGTGATGCTTTTTCTGGTTCGGTTAAAAATTCATATTTCTAGTGATGTAAATACCAATCTTGCCCAGGCTTAATAAAAGTACCTTTTTCTTTAAAAAATAAAAAAAAAAGAAAAAAAAAAGGTAAATAACAAGAATGTAACTTTGGAAAAAAGACGGATAATTTGAAAAAAGAAAGGGCAAAAGTTCGGGCTTTTAGGGAATTATCGAGAAGTAGCATAATCCATGTTGGAAAAACAAATGGGGGCATAAGATAAAATTAAATTCCTTTCCCAAGGACAATACGACGACGTATGCGTGCGAGGCACACGTGTTTCACGCGCTGGGGGTGGGGCCCAGAGACATGGAAATTAAAATCCACTGCAGTTGCGCACACGGATAAAAGAACGGTCCTCCATAATCACGTCTCTCAATTCGGTTGAACTTCATTAAGAGAGCCAATCAAAATGGATAAAGAATATAAAATAAACAAAAAACTACCCAATTAAGTACTGCCACGTAATAAAACGAATATCTAATTTTTAAAATTTGCAATTTATCAAAAACGATTCAGTCAAAATCTGAAAGCAATAGCAAACACGTAGAGAGAGCCAGCACAGTTTCGTTTCTGCGCCATAATTTTGCTATCTTGCTGAGCAGTCGGCAGCTCCTCCCGATCCGACCCCCCATTGATTGATAAGCTTAAGCTTCTGTTTGTAACTGCACAAAGTGACGACAAAGCTTCCATTTCCTTTCCAAGGCAGTCTTTCGGTTATTTATCTCTTGAACACGGCGTTTTCTTTAGATTTTTAGGTATTCTTTTCGCTTTGAATTGGCGCTGTTTGTTTGCCCAGAAAAACAACTTTTTCCGGATTGGGAAGATACATTTCTTCTTCTTTTTATTACATAAGAATTTCAATTCACAAACAGATGTTTATTTAGTTTTTCTTTCTTTCCACCAGATTTTGTTGTTGGGTTTTCGTTCCCTAGATTGTTTTGCTTCTTATTATTCTGTTTCTGAGAGAAATTTGATGAAAATTTCGGAATATAAACTCTGAAACTCAAATGGGTTTGTAGAGATGATTAATTTGTGAAATTTTAGTTAGAGGTTTTTAATTGAGTACTGCCAAATATGTCTTTAATTCGTCGGAGAAAGGCGGTGGAAAAAGATTCCAAAATTCAGAAGGATGAAGACGAGGATAAGAAGGAGAAGGTTAGCGGAAGAGTAAAGGAAACTAAGGCAAAGAAAAGGTGGTCGTGTGTGGATAGTTGTTGTTGGTTTGTTGGGTGCGTTTGTACGACATGGTGGCTCTTGTTGTTTCTGTACAATGCGATGCCCGCATCATTGCCTCAGTATGTGACAGAGGCAATCACAGGTCCATTGCCGGATCCACCGGGTGTCAAATTGAAGAAAGAGGGGTTGAAGGTGAAGCATCCTGTGGTATTTGTCCCGGGGATTGTCACTGGTGGGCTTGAACTTTGGGAAGGCCATGAATGTGCAGAAGGTCTATTCAGGAAGCGTCTGTGGGGCGGCACATTCGGCGAAGTGTATAAAAGGTATTTGATAATATGACCCTTCTCTGTACCTTTGTTTTGATGGTTTAATCATTTCAAGTTTCTTTGTCTAATTGTCAGAGTTTTATAAGTGATGCTAAGTTTTAGTAAATCTTCCACATGAATTGAAGAGTGATATATGAGAGCTATATAGTATGAGGTTTTAAAGTCATTGATGTATTGAATTATATGAAGCTGTGGTTATTGGTGTTGTATGGTTGATTTTTGAAGAATTCGTTTGGATGGTAATATTTGCAATGAACTGTTTCACGGTGCACATCTAAAGAAATTGTTAGTTGGTTTTATATAACTAAATTTGGTATGCTTGTTGAACCTTTTTCCCTTGCAGACCTTCATGCTGGGTGGAACATATGTCATTGGATAATGAAACTGGATTAGATCCTCCAGGAATTAGGGTTAGGCCTGTCAGTGGGCTTGTTGCTGCTGACTATTTCGCTCCGGGTTATTTTGTGTGGGCAGTCCTGATTGCTAACTTGGCTCGTATTGGTTATGAGGAAAAAACTATGTATATGGCTGCATATGACTGGAGAATTTCATATCAGAACACAGAGGTAATCATTTGGTGGAATACAATTTTATATTTGATAAAAATATCATCATTTTTCATCTGAGCAAGTTGTTCCATTTTTACCCTTGCTAACTGTTTGCAACTGTTTGTTGATTACTTAACTTATCAAATCATGAAGGTTAGAGATCAAACCCTCAGCCGAATAAAAAGTAACATAGAATTGATGGTTGCTACGAATGGTGGGAAAAAGGCAGTGATTATTCCGCATTCAATGGGTGTTTTATACTTCATGCACTTTATGAAGTGGGTTGAAGCTCCATCGCCAATGGGTGGTGGGGGAGGACCAGACTGGTGTGCTAAACATATAAAAGCAATTATAAATATTGGTGGACCTTTTCTAGGTGTTCCCAAAGCTGTTGCTGGGCTTTTCTCTGCTGAAGCTAAGGATATTGCATTTGCCAGGTCTCTATCACTTTAATTCCACTGTAGTTGGGTAACTTGGCTGTTTTGTGTATTTCTGTGTGTTTTGTTAGATGATATAATATTAAATTTACCTTCACCCATCAATTTAAGCTTGAATCAAAAAGTGATTTAACATGGCATAAAAGCAGATGATTTAGGAGTGTTCAAACTCCTGCAATATTATTTTCTTCCCAATTAATATCTATTTCCACTTGTTGAGTCTTCTGCAAATTTCAACTCCACAAGTGAACGGAGCGTTAGATGATATAATCTTAAACTTACCTTCATCCATCATCTCAAGCTTTTGGGTCAATTGGTGATTTAACATGTTTCCATGGTTAGGGAATGAAATTACTATTTTTATAGTTGGCACATGTAACTTGTCCTTGAATTCATAAGTTTGGAAGTTGTCTAGGGTGAAAGTTCTCATTCAATGAACTCAAGTTGTTGATACACCTACTCTTGTGCTACAAATCCTCGGCTGTAGCAAGTTGTGTGGTAATGTCAGGTCACCCCTTTGTCTATGTCAATAGTTATGACGCTCCAATTCTTAGCATATAGATTTCTCCTAGTGTGTCTGGATGAACTTTAAGTCACAATCATTTCCAATTTCGTTAAAAACCTTTAATTTTTTGAATCATATATAGGGTACATTTTGAGGTACTTTTTCTCAGTCAGAAGGCTGCTCTGTAAAATAAAATGCTAACAGCTTTTAATTTCCGTGAGATCACTTCTCTAAGAACACTTTTGTTTGATTATCAATCTACAAACATTGAATCCTTGCATTTTTGTTGACTGAAAGAGTTCATATCTCTTGCTTCACATAATGCAGGGCTATTGCACCGGTTTTCTTGGACAATGATCTATTTCGCATTCAAACATTGCAGCATGTTATGAAGATGACTCGTACATGGGATTCAACCATGTCAATGATACCAAAAGGAGGGGATGTCATATGGGGTGGCCTTGATTGGTCACCTGAAGATGGCCATGTTCCCAGCAAAAGAAAGCAAAAAAACAATGATACACGTAATGGTGATGGAGATACTTCTTCAAAGAAAGTTCACTATGGGCGAATTATATCGTTTGGTAAAGACATGGCAGAGGCAGATTCATCTGAGATTGAGAGGATTGAGTTTTTGGTAAGGCTCTTTTATTTAGCATAATGATTTTTAATTTAATTATTCAATTCTGTCCCAAAGTAGAAATAAGTAGTTAGGCAATTGGATTTCAGGCAAATGATTGCCCTATGGTGAGGGATTGTGTTGGTAGGTTGTCAGCAGTATGTTCATCAGGTAAACATTTCATGAAAAGTTGTGCTTCAATATGTGGAGGCTCAAAGAATTTAGTGGCTGAGTTGAAATTGAATTTATTAAGAAGCCTGCATTCTGTTCAGTTCTGGAAAAACTTCACAGATGGATATATCGTTGTTTTGTTATCCTCTTTTTCCTGATTCTTTCATGGAGAAACTTGCAAGTCTCCTTGTATTTGTGCAAGAAAAACGAACTCATCAGTTACCTTGATGATTTTCTTCAAAGAAGTCTTATGTTGCACGTCTTATTATCTTGTAGGATGCTATCAAGGGTCACAACGTTGCAAATACTACTTGCCAGGACGTTTGGACTGAATACCATGACATGGGAATTGAGGGTATCAGAGCAATCTCAGATTACAAAGTTTATACAGCTGGATCTGTCATAGATTTACTTCATTATGTTGCCCCACATACAATGGAACGTGGGAGTGCCCATTTCTCTTATGGGATTGCTGACAACCTTGATGATCCGAAATACAACCACTACAAGTATTGGTCCAACCCGTTGGAGACGAGGTGAGAATCTTATCCTTCTTGAT
Source organism: Benincasa hispida (assembly GCF_009727055.1). Classification (NCBI taxonomy): domain Eukaryota; kingdom Viridiplantae; phylum Streptophyta; class Magnoliopsida; order Cucurbitales; family Cucurbitaceae; genus Benincasa; species Benincasa hispida. The sequence continues at coordinate 7,198,357 of NC_052357.1, forward strand.
TTTACAAAAATATATAGATTTAGGTTTCATAACAACATTTTGATAGACCACCTATCAAATACACTAATGTTATAATGAAAGAATGGGCGAAGATGTGGGAAAGGAGAAATCGTTGGAGGAGACTGGAAGAACGTGTTTGATAGTATTTTATCTTTAGATTTATGAGAGATAAATTACAAAAATGTATGTTTTTTTTTTCAGAGAAGAAACATTTCATTGAATAAATGAAATGAGGGGAGACCCCAAACACCTATAGGTGTTTACAAAAGAGATCTCCAATTGAAAATTAATTAGGAAAGAGTAAAAAGCTTAAAGGGTACTTTGTTTTTCACCAATACAGTCCAGTAGACAGAACTAAATCCTTGAAACTATCAAAACAAAAAATGTTTATTGCGCTCGCCCATAAAGTCTAGAGAAAGGCACAGATGAATTCATGAACTAAATTACAAAATTTGTTTCAAATGGTTATTAGAAGGCATACACAGATGTAAACTTTGTATCCAACGGTTACTTGGAAGCCATCACATTATGGTGGGCACATTCTATATTTCTGGAAACAAAGCAGTATGTTGGTAGTGTGATAGAATTGTCGGACAGGACAAATTGTTGTGTACTTGTGTGTTTTATAGTAAGTTTCGGAAGAGACTTTGGCCTCTTAAAATGCCAAAGACTCACATTTTTTCCTCTCTTGTACTGCATAAAACTAAGAATATCTTTGAGAAACCTATCAGAATCCTTATCTAGTCTTATGCTCTATTAAACTTTGTTTAATATGAAACTGGTCTACAGATTGCCAAATGCTCCGGACATGGAGATCTTTTCTTTATATGGAGTTGGAATCCCGACCGAAAGAGCTTATGTTTATAAGCTATCTCCTGCTGCTGAATGCTACATTCCATTTCAGATTGATACTGCAGCAAATGAGGGGGAAGAAAATGGCTGTCTGAAGGATGGAGTTTACACCGTCGACGGAGATGAAACCGTACCTGTTCTAAGTGCTGGTTACATGTGTGCCAAAGGCTGGAGAGGGAAAACTAGATTTAATCCTTCAGGAATCCGAACGTATGTTAGAGAGTACAATCATTCTCCCCCATCAAACTTGCTAGAAGGACGAGGAACGCAGAGCGGCGCTCACGTCGATATAATGGGGAACTTCGCATTGATCGAAGATATAATTCGAATAGCAGCAGGGGCTCAAGGGGAAGATTTGGGAGGTGATCAAGTCTACTCTGATATATTTAAATGGTCAGAGAAGATCAAATTGCCTCTGTGATGTGATGATCTTAGTTGTTAGTTGATGATATATGTTCTGATATCATAGCCAATTCAGCACACACACAAAAAAAACCTTGAAACTGTATCATTTCAAGCAACTCTGGTGATTTTAGGAGTATGGGAAAACCATTTCTTAATTTGGTTGTCCAAGATCATTTTCACATCTCTTGTGTTTTACATCAGAACTGGTAATTAGCTAAGCCCAAAATTTTATTTTCACCATTATTATTGTTTTACAATATTGTAGACATTAGAATTATCGTATCTTGATGTAGAAATATAAATTATTGGTGCACACATTTATTCTCCTTGAAACAAAAGTTTGAGACTGCAAATTTGATTTTTTCATCTTGAGACCTGCAAATTTGATATTTTCAATTAAGTAACGTGGGAATTATAGACTGACAACAGCCTTTTTTTCCCCAAAAAATAATGTAACTAATGTATGTCATTCCTGTATTTTATTTATCATATTTGTTAAATCTTGGATTTAAATTTAACTATAAATAAAGTTTGTCCCGTTAAAATAAAAATATCGAGAAACAGAATAGTTTTAATTTTAAATGAGAGGTAGATGTACTAAATAATAATAATAATAATTGCTTGACAGAGGTAGATAAGGATTAAATTTTAAGATTATGCGAAAAATAGAAATGAGTGTGGTTATCAAATATAAGAAAATGAAAATGAGTCAATTTATTTACAAATATTGTAAAATCTTACTATATAGATAGTGACATTACATTATATTTTTAATAGTTTTGTTATTTAAAATAATTATCCATAATGGTTTAAATATCACCAGATGTCTTTAGACTAAATTTCACTTATTTATTTATTTTTTTTTTAGAAAAATTAAAAATCGATTTTTACTCGGTTTATTACCGCCAGTTTTACCGTAGATTGTTTTCTCAACCTAAAACTCTAGTAATAGTAGGAATAATTTGTTAAATTCATAAATATGTGGATTTGAATAAAGTCCTTTTTAAACAAAGTAGTAGCAAGAGTAGTGCCAGGAAATAGTAATACTCACAACATCAACTTGTTAACTTTCGTTTTAAAATAAAGTGTTTTTTCTTAAAAAAAAAAACATGTTAAATTTGATAAATGTTATCCAACGAGATTAAGGATTTATTTAAAATGATTTAAAGAAAAAAAAATGTTTTTCATATTTAAATATTTTTTATAAAAGTTCCTTAAAATAAAAAATACATGAGTTTGACAACTCTTTTTTCAAAATGTTTTTATGTAATTTTTTTATTTATTATATACTAAAAATATTTTTATTGATTTTAAATTATTATAAAAGAATTCGCTAGTGGCGGTGGTAGTCGGAGTTCGTCGCTAGTCGTTGAAGGTAGAGGTGTCTATCCACGATTGCTGGAGGTGGTGGTTGGAGTTTCTCATACAAATTATAAAGATTAATCACATTAAACACTCAAAATTCATTGGTTTAAAATTTGGTTTCAAGTGCACCTAAATCAAATTATTTTATAAATTCATTTTAGGGCATAAATTATTTTCAAAACAATTTTTTTTTAAATTTAATCACTCGAAAAGTTATTCCAAACACAACTTTAATATACTGAAAATAAAAGAACAGATGTAAAAGTCAAGGGTTGTCAAAGAGTTTTAGTAGAAGAGTAACAAATACAAAAAGGGAAAAAAAATCATCTATACTTTTGTGGATATCTTATTTCAAATGTCAAAATGAACATAACTCAAATGATATAGACTTGTACAATCAATTTATTCCACTCACATAATTAATTCAATATCTTTGCCAGAGAAAAAAGAAACAATATTTCAAATAAAATATATAATCATATTGTTTATATATATTACACCTTTAAGGAATGAATACACCCACCAATATCCTTAAAAAAGAAAAAAGAAAAAGGATACATATATATGGCTTAATAAAAGATTATGACAAAATCAATCCTGTAAATTTAAAATAAAAAATAAAAAATAATAATTATGGCAAAACCAAGCCCAAATGAACAAATAAATAAACAAAATACCAAATTGAAATTAGGTTGAGATAAAGATCAAATTGGTCATTCGAGCATAAATTTTTTATTTCATTTTATTCTATTTTCCATTATGGAAATGAAAATATATTTTAAGTTTGAATAAAATTAGAATAGTATTATTTTGGTAAAAGGCAATTGGATCCAATGAAGGAAAGATATGGAGAGATCTCAATAATCCGACTTTGCCCTTCAACAAATTCAAATTTCTCTGTTCACGATCCATAACCATAAATATATATTCCTTTCGCAAATTGAGCTTTTGGATTTTGGATTTTGGATTTTGGATTCTCTCTCTCTCTCTCTCTCTGTGTGTTTTGGTAATCTGCAGTTTTTTCTTTTCCCTTATTCGACTCTATTTCGTCTCCAGAAGGACGAGCAGGAAGAAAATGGCCATGGATGGAGGTGGCGCAGTGCACAATCGCTCAGTGGAAGATGTTTTCAGTGATTTTAGGGGACGAAGAAACGGCGTCATCAAAGCCCTCACCGTAGGTATTCTTCTTTCCTGTTCTCGTTGACTCTTTCTAGGACACGCCGTGATGCAAATCCATTTTATGTTTTTGCTGTTTTCATGGCTTTAATAGTAAGTATTTTACGTCCTTCACCTTACGTTTCGGAATGGATTGTTTTCTCCTTCGTTGTTTTTGGTTGATTTTGGCTGATTTTAGTGTTTTTTGTTCGTCATGTTGCTGTTTGGTTTTTGAGAGAAAACTAGGAGAAAGGAAATTGTGTTATCTAATGTGCTACTCTTGGCTTTACATGACTGTCGCCATGAAAATTTGAATCTCAGTTTAGTTTTGCCTGTACAAGCGTTGAAACGTATTGTGAATTTTGTTCCTGAATGCGGATCCTTTTTTTTTTTTTGGGTCAAGTTGTGTACATGCGTAGCCGTCTTCATACGGTAAGGAATAATAGAGAGTATTGGTATTGTAGCTAGAGAGCTCTCTTCCTTTGCCTGCAATATTTAAATTGTTGCGACTAATCTCTGCAGCATGTCTGATATTTTGGGCGAGTTGCTGCAAAACCTATGAGGATATGTTTCTGTATAGTTTGTTCACGACTCTTATAACAATTGACTAATTTTGTGTTTGGATGTAGTACTTGATAAATGTAGGAATGTGAACTATGCTGTTCAGGTAGTGGATACGTCTTTATTTCTTTTTATGCTGTCCATACTTTGTGTCTTGCTGATTTTTTTTTTGTTCAAGAAACGTGATGGCTGGAGGCTTTGTTTCTGTAAATTTGATTTGAGAGCTAGGAGCGCTTGGTTGTTTTGGTTACATCTGGGAGTTGTGAATGTCTAATTCTTGTCGGTTTAATCATTGCAGATGTTGAAGAGTTCTATCAACAATGTGATCCTGGTACATGCCCGTATCTCTGTTTGCTTCTTATCTTCTAAGCTGTAAATTTATTGTGTATGAAGTTGAGTTATGTGTTCTTGTTACCTGGAATTTTAACTTTTGTCCTCATCCCCTTTCGTTTAATATTATGTGCGTTTAATTTGTCCATTTTTCCTTTGTCTCTTGTCCATCACAAGTACTAGATTTTACATTCTTGATCTTTAGTTTAGAACTCCCTTCTGAGCTATGTATATTGATTATTTGGTGCTTAAAGAGAAGGAAAATCTATGCTTGTATGGGTTTCCAAATGAAGTATGGGAAGTTAATTTACCTGCTGAAGAAGTACCTCCAGAACTTCCAGAGCCAGCGTTGGGTATTAATTTTGCAAGAGATGGCATGCAAGAAAGGGATTGGTTGGCTTTGGTTGCTGTCCATAGTGATTCTTGGTTGCTCTCTGTTGCCTACTATTTTGGTGCGAGATTTGGATTTGATAAAACAGATAGGTATTTTGATTTTGAATTTAGTTCATATAGGATTTATTTCAACAACCATGATGGCTGATTTTTCTATGTGCCATGTTCTTTGATGCAGGAGGCGGCTTTTCAATATGATAAATGATTTGCCAACTGTATTCGAAGTAGTCACAGGTATTGCAAAGAAACAAGTTAAGGAGAAGTCATCAAGTGCTAAATCCAAGTCGAGCTTTAAAACGGTATGTGGATAGATCTTCAGTTTTCCAGTTGGCTGATTGATTTTACTTGAGGTACTCTATTTCTGAATATAACATTTTTTTTTTATTTCATATCTCTACTAACAGATGTAGCTTAGACATTCCCCCCCGCTTCTACTGTTCTACATATAGTAAAAGAATGGAGCTGGGACAATGATATTAGTTATGATAATGTTTGTTGCTCTGCTGGACAGTCTCCAATTTTTCAGTTTGTCATTGATGTCTTGATTTGTGATCTATTTTTCTAGAAATGAATTTATTTGTACTCCATGCCTGTTCCTGGGGCTCAGCTATTTCCCCTCCTTCTATTCAAGGAAGAAACCGAGCTAGGATAAGATATCCTATGACACTTACTTGTTGGTGGTGCTTGTTCATGCAATGCAATCTACTGCATCAATTACACGGATTAGTTATTCTTTCTATCTTTCAACTATTTTCAGAGGGAAGCTGAAATGCAAGGAATGTACGCAAGGCAGCCGCAGGCAAGGGAAGAGGTAGAGACGTTGTATGAAGAAGACGAAGATGAGCACGGTGACACTTTGTGTGGGGCATGTGGTGAGAATTATGCTTCAGATGAATTTTGGATTTGCTGTGATATCTGTGAGAAATGGTTCCATGGAAAGTGTGTTAGAATAACTCCAGCAAAAGCCGAGCACATTAAGCAATACAAATGCCCATCCTGCAGCAACAAGAGAAGCCGCATTTGAATGGTATAGTACAAATCTGGAAAAGGAAATTTCTATTTTGATTGATAAATTGATATCACAGGGCAAATTGCTTTGCTTTTGAGCACATTTCATGTTTCCAGTTTTGGGTATCACTTGCCTTTTGAGTTTCTATGTAAATTCTAGATCGCTTAGTCTGTAAGATTGCCTCTTAGTATTTCCTTTTAATTCTCTATGAAAATTAGCTTATAACTTTGAAAGCTCTCAAGAAATGAACCATTTTTACCTTTTGATTTAGTAAAGAAATACTCAGTGATCTGGAACCTCTATTTCTGTTTGCCTGTTAGATTCCAATAGGAGATTGGTTATTTTTTCCTTCATGAGTGTAGTTTGTGGTATACAATGTACTTTTCTTGATGTTGAAGGTATTTTTTTAAAATTATTTTTTGTCTAAGGTTGCTAGTACAAGTTTGTGACTGGAATTATTTTGGATTAATTGGTAACTTAGAGTTGAAACAATTAGATCTATATGATAACCCCACCATGACCAAAAATAGAACTACAAACCCATGGGCCCACTGCAACATTATAATTTCAATTATTATTAAAGATCCATATAAGGTATAGGCCCACTTATAATACATGAATGTCTTTTCTGGGTGTTATGATTTACTTTATTGAAATCTTCAGTTTGAAGATGGAATCTTTTAATCATCATTTATATCTATGGACTTTGACAAGGACAAGGACAATCGTTTAATTAATCTAGATAACCTTTATTAATCTCCAGTTCGGTTGGCAACATTCTTTTGTTTTAGGATAAGGAAAAATCTATAATAAACTTAAATTTAAAAAATATGACAATTTTTACCCTTTAATACGTTCTGATTTGAAGATTCTTAGAAAATATAAAATAAGCTATAATTGAAAGTCTCATTTATGGTTGCAACTATTATTTGATCTATTGCACTTACAGAGCCCATTTTGCAGCATGGGGTTTATATACAATTATGAAAGTCAGTATGGCATTTTTATAAGGTTATAATATGCTTTTCCATGAAAACAGTACTATGGAAGTTCGAGTTATGTTAGAAAATGTTCTCTTTGGTATTTGAAATAAACAATGTTTATGCTGTCTTTGAGCAGAATGATTCTAACTATGATCTAAACATTTTGGGAGATTTTTAAGTTTTTATTTAATAAAATTAGCAAGTCAATTTAGAAATTGAATCATCGTGTCAAAAAAACTTTTAATTTCGACTCATTTTGATTTTCATTTTTATCATACTTTTGATCTTGGTCTATTTTAATTAACGGACTTTTTAAAATTGTCTATTTTGATCCCTTAAAAATTTAAAATGAAAGGATTGAATGTTTAAGAATCAAAGCAAAAAAAATATATAGATTTCTAAAAAAAAAAAAAGAAAGCAGTATTTAAACCTACATAATTTAATATGGCCAACACCATATTCAGTGTTAAAATAAACAAAGAAGAGCACCGATTTTACAGGAAGTAATTATTTCTATACATTTTATAATATGAACATGGCGATGCCTTACATTATATGAACAAGCTAGATTCAGATTGGATTCATTAAAATAAAATTAGAAAAAAAAAAGAGAGAGAAATTGAAAAAAAAAAAAAGAGAATTACAGAAGCAGTTTCAGAAAAATGACAATCTTCTCCATGAAAAGTCCCATCTTCCTGCTATGTTTTAGCTACTTAAACTCTCTTGATTCTTTGTTGATAGCCGTTTCAAAAACTCATATGTAGTGATCATCGTCGTTGCAGACATCGACATCGACGCACATCTCGGCGCCAAGCCTCGGTAACATGCCGTCCATCCACCTTCCCTCACCAAATTCCTCAATGTCTGTCCTATAGTTGGCCCTCTTCTCCCATTTTCATCCCCATCCAAAACCTGCAATCTTGTCTTGATTGTATCGAGCGGCATTGTTATCAAAGCCGATATACTCCCCGCCATTGCTGCGCTGGCCCCCTGTACTGCAATCACAGTCTTGGAATCGGGTTTGTAGACATTATTACCATAACCTCCATTTTCATTACCTTCATCAACCTGAACCTTCTTTGCATAATAGCAGCATCCAATTCCACCCCAAACCAGCCGCTGAGCTACATAATAAGAAGCCCACCACACAGCATTCGACGGTGCGTAGGTCAAAATTGATATCCCGAATCCTCGGTAGAGGCCTCGGAGGCCATCGGCATTGAGGATCTTACGAAATGCATCGATTCCATTGATGTAATGAGTTGAGGAAGAATTGGGATTGTTATAGCTAGGTTGAACCATGAGTCTTTGACTTACAACATCAACAGGAGTCCATACAAGCTGAGCTGCCATTGCAGCACTCAATCCAGCAGCTGCGTTAGCAATGGTAGCTGCGGTAGTTTCTGGAAATCCCACTTTAATGGTGGCTGTTCCGACATAGCTCTTTGTAATCTCAAGAGCTCCCATGTAGAGAGCTCTAGCAGGGATAGTTCCCATTAAAGAAGTACCAAACCCTCTGTAGAGAGCTCGAAAACCTTCATGGCGGACAAGAGAAAATGCGGTTCTGATGCAAGAAAGCTGCGAATGAGCAACCTGTTGCCGAGTTTTCAACACTACCATAGGGTAAAGAGAAGCTGAAACACCTGAAAACAACGCTGCACCGAGAAAGAAGAATTTAGATTTATCGAGCATTTGCCAATCAATTTCGGCCGGAATATGAATTTCCTGCGGCGATTCTTCCTCCGCCGCACCTAGATTCATCTTCGCCACCTTCTCCAAGCTTCACAGAATGAAAAAAAAAAACTAAAAAAAAAAGAAAAACGAACAGTCGAAGAATTCCAAACTTCAAAACTCAAATCTCCGGCGCCATTTCTTCCGGCTACAACCGAATCTAAGGTAACTGTACAAAACTTTTGATTAATATACAAATTTCAGAGAGGAGACAGATCTGGAATTATTCAATTCTGAAGAGTTTTTTTCCTCTTGTGGAACAAGGTCTTGGATGGAACACGATCGACGACGTACTGTTCCACCATTTCCAGGTGAAACGACAACATTCACCGGCGAAAAATTCGTCGGAAACCAGTGGAAGAAGGAATTTTAGGGTTCCGATTGGGTGGAAATGGCGGTCGGAGAAGGAGGAAGGGAAACCGGATGAGTGCGGAAAGAGGAGTGAGGGAAAGATAAAAGAATGGGAAAAGATGACTGACACGTGGCGGTAAGGGATTAGGAAAATCGGCTGGCTTTGCTTTGTTAGGGTTTCCTTCTTTGTTGGGGCGCTAGGCGGCGGGTCGTTCGAACCTATGAGTGACGTGTAATCCCTATCCATCGAGACCGTATTTTTTTTTCAGCTTTTATCCTCTGCGACGCACCTACATGAATATCCACCAATCACATTTGATTTTTCTGCAAGTTTTCTCTTTTTCTCTTTAAAATTACTGCTTTCACATTCCCTAAAAAATAATTTTCATCCCTATATTTTGAGTTTTATAATAATTTACTTGTATATTTTAGTATATAATAAATTAGTTCAAGATTCTTTTTTTAATGTAAATGCATGGATTGCTTATGTTTTGTGGGTTTATAAATTATATCGACTAAATTCAATATTTATTCTTAAATTTCAAAGGATAGAAATGAAATTGTCTGATACTATGTTATTTTAAAATAGATTTCTAATGTATTATTTTTTAATGGAAATAACGATCTTAAGAGTTTTTTTTTTTCAAAAGAAACAATTTTTTAATAGATAAAATAAAGGAGATTAAACTCCGACACCTAATGGGTGTAATACAAACTAGCTTCCCAATTGGAGATTAATTGATCTAGGCTATAATGAATAAAAATGTGATCTAAAAAAACAGTAGATAAATAATCAAAGGAGGGAGTATTAAAAATAAAATAAATAAAATAAAAAAAAGACCTTGGGATCTTTCACCCAAAGCAGTTACAAAGGTGAACCAACAAGCTAGAAAATATATTATTTATATTTGTGAAAAGGGATCTAAGAGGCAAAGTGTCTGGATCTTAACTCCTGAGCATCGGCACGGTCGGCCAAGGCCTTGGGTTAACTGGTGCCAAGACACGCGCATGGGCAGCATACTGGTGAGAACTCAAGGCTGAATGCACGGACAGGCTGACAAGAAGGTTAGCCGAGGAAATTGCATGACATGGGCAAGAGGCTCATGCCCCATGCGTGGACATCGTACGAAATATTTAAGTGATAACTTAAACGGTCTATAGTAGTAGATAAAGTTGGATATCTTATCCCAGTAATACTATGAATACAGTCTGTTTTATATATGTTACAATTGTTGTAAAGTGCTACATAAATTATCTGATCGTGATCGTTCATGTGGAGACATGTGAGCTAGGGTATTCTATACAAAGAGTTTGTATAAGACCGGACCGTGAAATGAATAGTCTCTCTATATAACACCATTGCTAGAAGAGACTTACATTTTACTAGAATGACCATAGGTGACTTGACCTTAATCCTGAGTGAGTTGTGAACTCCTATTTATGAGGAAAATCCTTTAATTTATATGGATGAGAGTGACCTTGTTAACCGACTAAAAAAGCCTACCATTTTGGGGACTTATTCGAGTAGGGAGCTAGGAACACAACTACACAATATGGAATTTACTCCTTTTCAGACCTTATGGAAAGTAGATAAATTGCTCTCTTAATAGCTGAGGCCTCAACCTCTCACTGGCCCAAAAGGTGTTAGTTTATAGTTGGATATAAACTGTTTGTTAATTAGATGGATCAACGATATTTAAGAATTAGATGTAACTACAGGAGTAAAACGATATTTTGACCCAGTAAGCAATTTGTGAAAGGTCAACTCATGTTGATTGGTTATATCTATGGACACAAAAATAAATCTACAATGCGAAGAGTGCAGCTATTCACCTTTAGTTGAGTGACGGATGTTAATGAAAATTGATTAATTTAATTAAAGAGTTTAATTAATTAATCTTATATCATTGGAGCTTCTAATCTGTAGATCCATTAGGTCTCCATGTTAGCTCACTAAAGGATATATAAGAGGAATAGTTTGAATTGTTCAAATTAATTACATATTGACGAGATTAATATAATATGGTTAATTATATATGTGATCTATAATTAAGAGAGAAAAATATTTAAATAAGATTCAAATATTAAACAAAAGTATATATATAAATATGTGACAATTATATGTTGATTAATTCTATATTAAATATGATTTAATATAGTCGTTTAATCGATTAATTGATGATTAATTAATTTTTTTAGAAGTAGAGATAAATAAACATGTGATATTTATTTATTAATTAAAGATATAAAATTGGATTTAATATATATGATTATTTAATTAAATAAAAGTTATTTAATTAAATTAGAACTAGAATAGAAATAAGAAAGACTAGGAGAACGGGTTCACCCCTCCTCTCTATAAATAGGTTTTTATGGCTCATGTTTAAGGCACAGTTGAATTGGAAATTTGTAATCCTAGTCTTCTACTACTTCTCTCAAAATCTCTCTTCTTTTCTCTACTACTCTTATTCTTCTTCCAAATCTTGGAGACCACATATCCAATTCTTGGCATCCTAGAGAATAACAAGGTTTCACTTACGGTGGTGTCCCTTGATTATTGAAGATATGTTCCGGAAAAGTCGCGGAGGGAATTGTGAAGAATTTGGGAATCTACAAAGGTAAGTTTTAGCTATTCCCTCTTTTTTTTTTCTTAAATGCATGCTAATCTTGATTGTTTATCCATTATGTTATTCTTTTATACCGTATTTTTTTTTGTAAAATTGAAAATAAAATTTTAAGGCAATCACACGCTTCCACTTGGGATTCGATCCCTTAAGGATAAGTTCATATTTGGAACCACTTCCAAATCGCTTAGAACTTCCTAAGTCAAACTACTTCCTTTGCTGCTTCACAAGCAACTACATACTCAGTTTTCATAGTGGAATCTGCAATGCATCCTTGTTTGATGCTTTCATACTACAGATACCCCATTTAGGATAAACACTGATCCTGATATGGATTTCCTAGAATCTTTGTCAGTTTGGAAATCAGTGTCGGTGTATCCTATAAGGATCAAATCCTTAGCTCCATACATCGGCTTATAGTCCCTCGTTTCTTAAGATACTTGAGGATGTTCTTAACTACAGTCCAATGATCAAACCCTGGATTGGACTGGTAGCTACTGACTATTCCCATTGCATAACAAATGCCTGGCCTAGTACAAAGCATAGCATACATTAAACTACCCACAGCTGAGCCATAGAGAATACGTCTCATATCCTCATCTTCTTGAGGTATCTTAGGATAAGGTAATAAACCCTTTTTAGAGTTCTGCATCGAAGATCTAGTCAATATTTTGTTGATATAAGTTGCTTGAGACAGAGCCAACGTTCTGTTCTTACGATCTTTAATAATTTGGATCCCAAATACATATTGCGCCTCTCCCAAGTCTTTCATTTGGAATTAAGCTACCAACCATTTCTTAATGTTAGTAAGATACCCTACATCATTCCCAATGAGTAAGATATCGTTCACATAAACTACCAATAAAACTACTTTATCATTGACGATTTTCTTGTAGATACAAGGTTCATCAACGTTTTGATCAAAACCAAAGGATTTGATTGCAGTATCAAATCTAATGTTCCAAGATTTGAATGCCTGTTTCAACCCATAACTGGATCAATTCAGCCTGCAGACTTTTTGCTCCTGACCTCGGGCTATGAACCTCTCAGGCTGCGACATAAAGATATTCTCTTTAAGATTGTCATTCAGAAAAGCAGTCTTGATATCTATTTGCCATATCTCATAGTCATAATATGTGGCTATGGACAAGAGATTCTTATAGACTTAAGCATAACAACAGAAGGAAAAATTTTTCTCGTAGTCAACCTCTTCCCTCTAGGTATAACTTTTTTCTATAAGTCTAGCTTTAAAGGTTTATACCTTTCCAGCTATATCTCTCTTTCTTTCATAGATCCATTTACATCCTATAGGTTTAACTCCTTCAGGTGGATCTACAAGTTTCCATAGTGAATTGGAATAAATAGACTCCATTTCAAGGTCCATGACTTTGGCCCATTGGTTATTGTCTACGTTATTCATTGCCTATTTACACGACAATGGATCTTCAACAATATCATCTGGTATGACAACCTAAGTTTCAGTTTAGCCCAAGCAACGATTAGGTTGTATCACAACCATCCCACTGCGTTGACGTACTCTCAACGATTGAGAAGGACAAAATTAACTTGAAGTATTGGCTTCTTCATTAACTCTTGATGAAGGACCAACTGCATCAACAACCCTTGTTGATTCTTCAGTGGCTTCACTTAATATTATTTTTCTTCGTGGTTTATGATCTCTCATGTGGTATTCTTATAAAAATGTAGCGTTTGTCGATACAAACATCTTATTTTCTTGCGGGCCATAGAACATACTACCTCTTGTTTTCTTAAGGTAACCAAAAAATTGGCATAATATTGAACGATGCTCTAACTTCTTAGAATTTGTCACTAACACATGTACAGGACAACCCCCGATTTTGAAATAACATAAACTCAGTTTACGCCCCCTCTATAACTCGAAAGGTGTTTCAGAAACACTCTTCGAGGGAACATTATTCAAGATGTGCACTGAGTTTTTATTGTATACCCCCAAAACGAGTTAGGCAATTGAGCATAGCTCATAATAGAACAAACCATATCTAATAAGGTTCTATTTCTCCTCTCTGATACACCGTTCTGCTGAGGTGTACCAAATGCTGAAAGTTGGGATTGAATTCCATGGTCTATCATATAGTCCTGGAATTCTAAATCCATGTACTCTCCACTTCGATCAGATCAAAGTGTTTTAATTGTTTTACCTAATAGGTGTTCAACTCCAGCCTTATATTCTTTGAACTTTTCAAAGGCTTCAAACTTATTTTTCATTAGGTATAAGTAACCATACCTCAATTAATCATCTATGAAAGAAATGAAGTATTTGTACCCTTCACTACAAAGATCTGAATTTATGAGCTCTAAGGGCTCTATGGCTCCATAACAGTTTCCACTAAAAGGTCTTTTAGTCATTTTTCCTTCAAGACAGGATTCACATGGAGGTAATGAATCATCTTCCAATTTGCTTAGAAGTCCATTCTTTATCAATTTCTCGATCCTATCAAGACTTATGTGACCTAATCTCAAATGCCAAAGATACGTATCATTGTTACTTGGAGAAATTCTTCGCTTTTTTTGTTTGAGTATTTGCAGTTTTAAACATCTCATGATTTAAAAGTGCTTTTAATTCAACTGGTTTTAACACATATAAGTTGTCTTCTAATATAGCTGAACAAATAGTCACAACATTTTTCATAATGAACGCTTCATTAGAAGAAAAAAACAGAGTACAATTGTTCAATCAAACAGGAAGTAGAAACAAGGTTTCTCTTGATTTTGGGAATAATATACAAGTTTTCTAAAAACAAAAATCTCAAAAAAAAACTTAGCAACTCCCACTACACAAACTGAAATGGTGTCTCTCGTTCCAACCTTGAGCGTCATTTCACCCTCTCCGAGCTACTGGAAGGAATTAATTCCCTATAAAGAAGAACAAACGTGAGTAGTGGCTCCTGAGTCAAATATCCAAGAATTATGATCATTTTCCACTAAATAAGTTTCCAGAACTAGTAAATCATATTTACCTCCCTTCTTTTTTTTTTCTCAGTAACCATCCACATCCACATTCCATTTCTAGAAACCATCCACATTGTAGTGGAAGCATTTGCCCTTGCTAGCCTTAGCCTTGTCCTTACCCTTTCCAGTAGCAGAAGCCTTACCTTTCCCCCATTTCTTTTTCTGGATTTTCTTAGAACCAGAGGGTGAAGGAACAAACTTAGTTTCTAAGAATGAACCCTTATGGAACTTTTTAGAATGGACAACATTAGCCTCTCCTTCTACTAGTTTCTTACCTTTCATAAGGGACTGAAAAGTCTGTAACATTAAGAAGGGTAGTAAGAGTGTATTGTATTTTGTTGATAATCACATTGCTGCGAAATTGAAGAAAACTCTTTGAAAGAGATTCTAAAATAAAAGACACCTGACTCTTCTCATCAATGACCACACCTTTGATTTTGGCGACATTGAGCTAGATCATCAAGTCGAGAACATGTTCTCTCACTAATTAGCTTTCCTTCATGCACACATTGTAAATGTACTTGAGGCCCTCGTGTTAGATCTGAATGAGATGGTTTTCCAAACATCTCTTGGAGGGACTCCATAATTTGATACGCAGATATCATGTCCTCATGCTTTTTGGTAAGAATGTCAGACGGACTTGCTAATATGTAGACTCAGGCCTTTTCATTGGCCTTCGTCCAATGGTCATAAGCATCCTTCAATGCTTGGGATGCATTTCGAGTGAGGACTAGAGGACATCCCTCCGTTAAGAAGAACCGCAGATCACTAGAATAATATTTAGGTTAGATTTCCACGTCACATAGTTTTCACCAGTTAATTTTTCATTTTTAAGCAAAGACATAATTGTGGAAGACATGTTGAAACAAATAACAATCATTGATCGTATTAGTTATATTTGTCTTAACCCATTACATAATTATCTAATCAATTTAGCAAAAACACATGTAATCATAGAATCCTAATCAAACTATTGATTTTAGTTTTTGTAATGATACTTCAGAGGTTTAAAGCTACAACCACCGAAGGTTGATCAACTACTCCTCCCCTGACTTGAGACAATTTCAGCCAATCATTAATACCAGAATAACTCTTATTCCTATAGTTTTTAGCTACCGTTGTTTCGTTGAGGATTCATTAACTAGCTTAATTCATCCCATAAGTGTGACCCTCCCATTTTTGGATCCCAGAGTTACGCTTCAATAAGCTACCGAAAGAAAAGACAACTATTGAAGATTAACATAAGAAATCTTATCCATTATCAGAGCTTGCGTTGTTCCAACTCCTATGACCAGGCCCTCCAAAGGGATGGTCGCTCCAGGACGACACGCAAGAAAACCATAGAAATATCATGGTGCAACCTAATGGAAGAGACCGTAAAATACATTGACACGCGTCCCTCTCCCACGTACTATGAAAACTTTCCCTATTCATCTTGCTATTGACCCATGCAAATACTTTCTAAAGGAAGGCCACGGTAGGATGACACGAAGCCAAGCATGAATCTTATGGTGTGAACACTTAAGGACGTGAGAGCTAAAATTTGATATATCACATATACCAATTTCCTCCTACTAAAGTATTCTGATATTTTTAGAATTTTATTATACTTACCTAACTAATGAATTTATCTAAGACTTTTTAATTTTCTCAATATATCATTTATATTGAATGATTTAAAAATACTTGATTTCATTTATTAAACTATTTAATAAAATCAATCATTTATTGCACGCTTATAAAATATTTTCCCAATTCACCTTCCAGGTCAGTTTCTAGGTGGAAGTGTTCCGTTTCCGTTAGCTTAAATACCCCTTCCTAGACAGAACGTTCCTTAGACAAAGGTCCTTTATGGGCAAGTATTTTATAAATTTAATATTTTAATTAAATTCATTTTAATCCTATTAAACAAAGTAAAAAGAATAATCATTCTTGATCTCATTAGAAATAATATAAGTTTAGGTTGATCAATTTTAAATTATTTAAACTTAATTTGGACCTATGTTTGCATGCAACTCTTGATTATAGATTTTAACCTATCTCATTAAAACTATAACACTTATATTTTAATGTTTTAATAAAACTTATAAAATTTTCATCTAATGACATCGATTAAATACAACAATTATACAAGCATTCACAAAGATCATTCCACTATTTATTATAACAATTTTATTATATAGCTGAAGGAAATTGTGCACGAGGATTTCCATGAGCAGAGGAAAGATCATTCCAAATTACAATCATATTTGAACTTTACAATTACAGTCATAAACAGAAACATATGTGGTTATGCATTCATTACAGAAATTACAACATGATAATACAAATGATCAAGAAAAAACTCTACACATATTTGTAGACGCATCGCCAAGGTCTTTGATCACGAACGCACGAACACAATAATCTCGAACGCTGGTCCAACATGACCGCTACATAACACAAACACCGCGCCCTCGAACTCAGTGATCACCTCGGCCACGAACAACCTCCACAGAAGCTCGACGATGTCGAGTTGAGTATGACACCACCAAGAAGGCTACCTTAGTATTCTCGGTGTGAGAATCCAGAGGATGGACTCTGTGTGGACTTGGTTTGAGGTAGAAGATGAAGGAAAAAAAAACAATCCTGTAAACGATTGAGCAAGTGGGAGATGACCGAACCTATCGTATAGGTCGATGCCCAATGTTTAACAAAAGTTAAGCGATCGTCTAGCAAAAGCTAAGCGATCGTTTAGCTCATCGCTTAGCTGCGTGTCTGTTGCCTACAAACACTACACGATCGTTTAGCTAGCTCCAAGTTGTTGCTTAGTAAATCCTATTTACTTGACAACTTCTATGAGATTATTTTCCGAGAGATAAAAATCTCAAAACATAATTTTTTCAACATTAATATTACTAAAATTAGGAAAACAATTTTTCTTTTATCTCACGGTTACCATGAGACCACCAATAACCTCTCACTCAATTGGTTATTAGATTAGAGAAAAAGATTTAATTATCCAATAATTAACATTATTATAAATAGAAAAGATAACCAACTTATCATACTATATTTATAACCTATAGTTTTAATATTTCATCTCATGAAACATATAAACCATAGTTCTTTTTCTATTATTTTTCTATTACATTAATCCTTCTCTAGATGTATCTCATACATCATACCGATCATATCATATATAATCGAATTATCTCTTGTCAATTTGAATATTTCAAATCAACACTAAGAACTGATCCTTAACTGAATCCATTAAGCTACTAAGGGGACCTTATGGATCTGTAGCTCGAAGCTCCAACGGTCGTAAATAACTGACTAAACTCTTTAGTCACAGGATCCACCATCCGTTAATTGCCAGGCGCTCCACTAAAGACCGATAGCTGAACTCTTCTTACTACAGATATATTGTGTGTCCATCTTAACCAATCAATAGTGCGATAACCTTTCACAGATCGCTCGTAAGTACTGCTCGGCCAATAACCATTATGTCCTTGTAGTTACATCTAACTTCTTAAGTATCACTTATCCCTCTAATGAACATAATGTTGGGGTTAATGCCCTAAAGTCTCGGGTCCTATAGTTTGTAAACATTATGTACGAACATTTGTTTTATTAATATATGATATTTACTTCACATCTTGTATTTTGCTTGGTTAATTGTTTTATTTGCTTTACCACAAACCAATAAACATAAAATCCTTGGTTATCTGTATGTGACTCAAGCATGTATGTGGTGACATACAAGTGGATCATATCTTGAGTGATAACCAAAATGGTTTGTAGTAAATGGATAAAGGAGGAAAACCTTATCCTGGTAACGCTACGAACGCGGCTCGCTTTGTGGAATGGTCATAAGTGTTGTGACTTGTCACAGATGGTCTGATCTTGATCATTCGTGTTGGGGACATGTGAGCGGGGGCGTCCTATCCAAAGAGTTTGTATAAGACCTGACCACGAAGTGTTAACATCTCGTTATATAACACCGTTCATGACGGAGACTTCACTTCACCAGGATGACCATAGGTAACATGACCTCAATCCCGGGTGAGTTGGGAACTTCTGCCATTGAAGGCAGTCCTTTGATTTGTATGGGTGCGAGTGGCCAGGTCACCGATTCAAACCTACCATTTTGGGGATTCGTCTGATTTAGGAGCTGGAAACTCAGCTACACAAGATGGAATTCACTCATTCCCCGAGGTAGGGGTAAGTAGATAGATGGCTCCCTTAAGGGCTGATTCTAGGGCTTAAACGATGTGGCGCCACACACCTTCTCTTGGCTCGAGAGGTGTTCACATATAGTTGGATTATGTTGTATTGTTCATTAGAGAAATCAGTGGTACTTAAGGAGTGAGATGTAACTATAGGGGAAAAACGGTAAATTGGCCTAACTGCACTTACGAGCATCTGTGAAGGGTCATCATACTCATGATTGGTTATATCCGATGGACACAGAAATATATCTGTGGTAAGAAGAGTATAACTGTTGGTTTTTAGTGGAATCACTAACAGTTAACGGATGGTGGATCTCGTGGCTAAAGAGTTTAGTTAGCTATTCACGTACCGTTGGAGCTTCGAGCCACAGGTCCATTAGGTCCCTTGGGTAGCTTGGATAAAGTCGAGAACCAGTGTTTGGGTTAATTTGAAATGTTCAAATTGACAAAAGGAAGTTCAATTGTATATGATATAATTGGATTGGTTAATTATATATGATATAATTGGCTAAATATATGAGATACATTATTTTGGAGGAAATTAGATATAAATATGATTGATATCAAGTAGAGGAGAAAATACTATAGTAGATATGTGATATCAAACTATAGGATATAAATATAATATGATTATATTTATTTATTTATTAATTGATTAATTATATGATAATTAACCGATTTTTTCACGTTCGAACGTAGATAGTGGGCAACGTTGGTTATGGTAACCGATAGGTTAAAAATGAAAAGAGTTTTCATTTTTCATATCGTGCATTTATAATTTTCGACTACCCAAAATAATTTGTGAAACGATCGCCCGAGAGCCTATACGATAGTAGCTCTTCCGTCTAAACGATCTTCTACCTCACGATTTATCTAAACGATCATATGCGTTTTTCCTAAATGATTATTAAGCTTTTTCTACACGATCGTGTAGCTCTTCTATACGATAAACACTTTCGCTATACGATAACATTGTATTATCTCCCACTTGCTTATCGTCTACACGACTCGTTGTCCTCTGTCCTCTACCAAACTCACCAAAGCCCACTCTTTGGGTTTTCACTCCGAGAATACCCGGGGTTCATTAGTGATGGTGTCATCCCCGTTGCAGTATTCGTGTTCGTTCATATTGATTGTGTTGTTGCAGTCGATATTCCCGTCGGGTGTTGGTAGATCTGTTGGAGAGATCCGCTACTTGGGGTTTAGAAGTTCGAAGAGAGTCTTCAACTGGTATGGAACCCTTTCATTGTTATTTATTTTGTTCTGAGCATGCCGATAGTTAGATTTATGTACATAACTGTTAGTGTTGAATGTATATCTTTTGTGTTTCGGTTACTGTGAAATCGAAGCGATTTGAACACGCTCATGGAACTCTCGGTATGAGATCCTTCACATAATTCATAGTCCTACTATGACTGAGTCCTCTCTTCCAAAGAGAAGTTGTGGCCACTATGTTCAAGCCTCAGAATCAGCCTTTAAAGGAGCAATCTCTCTACTTATCCGTGCATCAGGAAAGAAGTAAATTCCATCTTGTAGATTGAGTTCCCAGCTCCCAGATCAGACAAGTCCCCAAAAAGGTAGGCATGTTGAATTGGCAATCTGGTCACTCGCACCCATGCAAATCAAAGGACCGCCCTCAAAGGCAGGAGTTTCCAACTCACTCAGGATTGAGGTCGTGTCACCTATGGTCGTTTAGGTGAGATGTAAGTCTCTAGTATCAACGACGTTATATACAAAGTTTAGTCATCTCGTTGTCCGGTCTTATACAAACTCTTTGTATAGGACACTCCGCTCGCACGTAGACATGAATGGTCAGGATCTACCATCTGTAGTAGTTTACAACACTTGCAAACCTCTACAAAGCGGGTCATATCCGTAGTGTCACAAGGATCAGGTATCCCATCTTAATCCTTATACTATAGACCTATTTAGGTTATCACTTAAGGCATGATCCACTTGTATATCACATATACATGCTTAAGTTCACATAAGATAACCATTAAGCTTTTTTTATTGGATATGAGTAAATGCTAGAATGAAATAACATTTATTTTATTCATCAAACAATGTGTATCATTACAAACAACGAGACTCTGAGAGAATTAGGATACCAATCCCAACAATAGCATGATGCATTGACATGTTTAGTGTAATCATACATCATTATAACATAACATTTATATCATGATACATGAGTATGCTAATTCAATCATGCATCCATAAAATATCTCTTATATTTAATTATGATGCATGTATATGTTTATCTTAAGGTGGGTATTTTTGAACCTATATGACATAAAATATGTAATATGTATACAAATATTAATATACATGTACATCCAATGCATAATTAAATTAATTTAAACAACAAAAAATTGGACCAATTTTGGCACCCTAATACAAAATTAATTAATTAAATTAATATAACTATTATATCAATTTAATTAATTAACATTAATTAATAAATACAAAAACAAAACTAGGTTAAAAGAGGGCTTCAATCGTTACTTTCTCTCTCACGTGCGCCGCTAGGACTCTGTCAAACTTCTGAGTGTTGGAACACTATGAATTCAATGTGTTGCGCCTTGCCTTTCATTGCAACATCACATCCATAATAAATTACATATTGATCATATTAATATACTATTTCCTCAAATTGATTTGAACCATTCAAATCATCCTTCTTTAATATCCTTTAGTGAGTTAACAAGGGGACCTAGTGGACTTGTAGATCAGAAGCTCCAACGATTTATTTATTGGCTAAACTCATTAACCAAGTTAATCAATATTTGTTGACTGTGAGTACACTCCACTAAAGACCCACAACTGCACTCTTCTCACTACAGGTATATTTCTATGTCCACAAATATAGACCAATAACAGCAAGTTAGTTCTTCACGAGTGTTTGTAACTTCAATTGGTTCAAATTACCGTTTTACTCCTGGGTTACTCTTGTTGGGGATGATGCCCTAAACTCTCGTGTCCTATAGTTTGTAAACAAAGTTTTGAACAAACCCTTGTGATGTATAATATATGATATTTTCTTCACTTATTATCTTTGTATATTGGATGTTTTATTTGCTTTACTACAAACCATAGGTAACATGACCTCAATCATGAGTGAGTTGGAAACTCCTGCTTTTGAGGGCGGTCCTTTGATTTGCATGGGTGCGAGTGGCCAGGTACTCAGCTACGCAAGATGAAATTCACTCATTCCTCAAAGTAGGGGTAAGTAGATAGATTGCTCCCTTAAGGGCTGATCCCGGGGCTTGAACGATGTGGCTACACATGCCTTCTCATGGCCGGAGAGGTATCCACACATAGTAGGACTATGTTGTATTGTTTATTAGATTACTCCCCCCAAAAAAAAAGAGCAGACCCCATTGAAGACGTGGTACTTAAGAAGTTAGATATAACTACAGGAGCAAAACGGTAAATTGGTCCAGTTGTACTTACGAGCATCTGTGAAGGGTTATCACACTGTTGATTGGTTATATCCAATGAACACAAAAATATATCTGTGGTAAGGATAGTTCAACTGTCGGTCTTTAGTGGAATGTCTGTCAGTTAACGGATGGTGGATCTCGTGGCTAAAGAGTTTAATCAGCTATTCACGTACCATTGGAGCTTCGAGCCATAGGTCCATAAGGTTCCCTTGGTAGCTTAATGGATTCAAGTTGAGAATCAGTTTTTGGGCCAGTTTAAAGTGTTCAAATTGACAAGAGGGAGTTTGATTATATATGATATGATTGAACTGGTTAATTATATATGATATGATTGACTTTATACATGAGATACATTAATTAGAGAAAAATAGACATAAATATGATTTATATCTAGTGGAGGAGAAAATACTTTGGTTTATATGTGATATTACACTATAGATTAATGAATACAATATGATTATATTTATTATTTTAATTGGACAATTATAGGATAATTGTGACCGCCATTTTCTCCATAACCGTGTGTTAGTGGGAGTTTTGATTCAGTTTATGTAACTGAAGAATAAAATGAAAATCGTTTTCATTTTGCAAGAGATCACGTAATTTCCTCACGAAGTGTATATTGCCCATCGCTTAACTAACCAAGAGACTATATGATAGCTCAAAGTTGCTTCACGATCGTATACATGCTCGCCATCTTCTAAACGATTGCATACGTTTTTCTAAACGATCGTCTAGCACCCGAGCGATTACTAAACAATCATCTAAACAATCGCTGCCTTTTTCCTACATGATCGCATACCTTCGTCTAAACGATCAAGCACGGTCTATATGATAGAGCTTGCCCTTCTCCCACTTGCTTGGTCATTGTATATGATCTTCATATCCTCCTCCTCTCTACCAAATTCCAACAGAGCCCACTCATTGAATTCTCACACCAAGAATACCGAGGGTTCCAAGTGGTGGTGTCATCCCCATTGCTCTTCTGTTCGTGTGAAGGCCGTTTATGAGTAGACGGTCGGTGGTGTTGGTGAACGATTGCTTCACGTTCCAGCGAGAGCGAGAGCACCAGTTTGCTTGGAGAGAACGAGATTTCGGTGAAGAAAAGTTTTTCAACTGGTACGTTTTCTTGTTCTCTTAGTTTTAGTTTGAAACCATGCCGGTAATTTGTAGTATAATGCATATCTGTTTTGTTTGAATGTAAATGTGAAAATTTTGTCACAATGTATTTGGAATGATCCGCTTCCGCTCAGAGGCACTCTTGTATAAGAGTTCCTTCAACTCTAACTTCCTAAGTACAATGCTCCTCTAATGAACAACTTTTTTATGGTCCAACCAATAAACAGAAACCCTCTCAGGCCAATGAGAGGGGGGCTCTTTGTTTAAGTCCCAAAGACAGTACTTAAGGGAACACTCATCTACTTACCCTGAAGACGAGAAGGAGGAAATTCCATCTTATATTATTATGTTCTCAGCTCCCCACTTGGTCTTAACCTCAAAATAGTAGTCATATTGAGTCAGAGAATTTGTCATCTTCACTCATACAAATCAAAGGACAATCTCTCGTGAACAAGAGTTCATAATATACTCAGGATTAAGATTAAGTTGCCTAGGTCATTATATTGAAATAGGAACCTAACTAGTTAACGGTGTTACATCTAATCGTTACTATTTCGCAATCTAGCTTTATGCAAACTCATTGCATAAGATACCCTTACTCGCATGTCACCTACACAAACACATTGGATCATTGCGTTTGTATCAAATACAAAGTGGGTTGTATCCATAGTGTTACCAGAATAAGGTACCCTGTATCTTGAACATTAATCCCTGTATGTCTCCACACACAATTAAAGACTCGTAAGGTAGCCTTGGATTTAGTTTATTGGATTTAGGGTTATTAAGACAAAATAGAAAACAACATAATAATATTTATTGAATTAACATCTATAACTCTTTATTGATGACGGTCAATTAATAACATTTATTATCTACGAGCTTTAGGGCATAAAATCCAACAAACTCCCACTTGAACTAAAGCTCTAGTCAGTGAGTTGCACATGATATCAGAATCCAAAATGCGGGATTATGGTAAAAAAATACAATAAACTAGGGCATCCATATACCCATTACATATAGATCATCTTTTGCTTATCTTGAGCAAAGTGGTAGGCTCGAGAAGATAGAGGTGGTTGTCCGCTGGCCAGCTCTGCCGAACTTTGGCCCATAGCTGAGGGCTTCTGAACATTGTAGAATTGGACTACATCTAGTAGTTCTACCCAATTCCTTTGGCTAGTGGTGACATATGTCTTAGGTATTCCTCCAATAGTGCATTGGTTCGTTCTGTCTACCCATTCGTTTGGGGATGGTTGGCCGTGGAGAATTTTAGCTCTGAACCCAGTTTATCAAATAGACTAGTCCAGAATCTTCCTGTAAATTCGGCATCTCGATCACTAATGATATCTCGAGGAAGTCTAAAATACTTTACTACATGTTTGAAGAATAATTCGGTCGTTACCTCTATTGTACAAGTGTTTGGTGTGGCTATGAACACAGTGTACTTCAAAAACCTATCCACTACCACAAAGATAGAAGTACACCCATCTAGCTTAGGTAAGCCAACAATGAAATCCATGGATATTAATTCCCATGGTCTCTCAGTAATTAGAAGGGGCTACAATAGGCCAACCTCCCTTCTCTCCATCTTGTCTAACTGTCATACTAGACATGTCTTGACATAGGCCTCCACATCGTCGTACATCTTGGCCCAGTAGTAGGAACGGGATAAAAGAGCCATCATTCGTTCCACTCATGGGTGTCTGACCCATTGAAGGTCATGGGTCTCCCTCAACAAAGATAAGAGACTTCTAGGGACAAACAACTACATTGGGTGGATGTTGCCTTCCTACTTCCAACGGTGGTGTGTTTGGCTTCCTACTTCCAACGGTGGTGTGTTCTAAAATAGTAAGTTGGAGGGTGGGAGCTAAAAATGGGGAAAGAGTGGACATATCTTCTTCCTAAAAGGAAGGAAGAGTTGAGATATGTGAAGTGGTCCTAAAGTCATGAGTAGTGAGCGGTTACTCCACATTTGTAGGCTTCTTCTCACCTATAAATGTGTCTTGAAAGGCCAAGACATGAATCGAAATTTATAAGGATCATAAGGCGTTCACTTGAGCATTTTGTAAGCGAAAGTGAATCCTCTCCATTGTAAAACTCTTATAGAGTTAGTATTACGAATTAGAGTCCTTTTGTAATTGTGGTTTTCATAATCTTGAGTAACAAAGTATTATTTCCACAAGTGTGTCCCGACCCTCCTTCCTTATAGCTGTGAATGCCTAACACAACCTGTTCTAGGGTGTGTTCGACTTTCCACAGTCAACTGATGAACAAAAATTGAGTCCAATTAGTAGGTTGGTCATGTATAACTTGATGCCGCACGGGAAGAATTTAAAAATACGTAATACTGCATTCCCACCCTGTGACACGAAGTACAATACAAAATTCAAAAAGAGGCAATTGAATTGAGAATGACTTTCTAATTTGAACGACAACTAATTCAATGGTTTAAAGATGTCATGCTACATAGAGGCTTTATGAACATTTCGTGGAGGCAAAAATGATATTGACAATAAGACTCCACTACAATATTCATTCAATAGGAAGGAGTATTTAACAATTAGCATAGCTTTATATCCCTCTTTAATCCCTACTTTTTAGGGGGTGTTTGACCCAATGAGTAGGGTTAATAAATTTGGGACTAATATGTTGGAGTTAGTAAGTTTGTGTTTAGTGTGTATTATAAGATAAAGTTCCTCAATAATTGTGAAAAGTAGAATTAAAGGGAAAGATTGAATTAGTCAATAAATTTGAAAAGTAAATTATAGAGGAAAATATGAAGTTCTTCGATAAATGTTAAAAATATGTATAACAAAAAGAGAAAATAGAGTTAATCGATAAATGTACAAAACTCAATAGTGTTTACTATTAAAGTTAAGTTGTTTATACCAACTTGAATTAAATGACCTCTATTGTTGAATATTTTTTCACTAAATTGCTTATACTTGCATTTCAAAAAGAAAGAAAGAAAGAAAAAAAGAAAAACTATTTAACGTGAAAACGAATAATGAGATCATCTCGAATTTCAGGAGTTTAAATAACTTTGAATACTCAGATGCAATCAAACCCAAACTTCAACAACTAAAATTGTATTTTTTATAAAAAAAAAAAATATTAGTATTTCATTGGATTAAAAACCGCATCAATATAAAATAAAAAAATTCAATTGATTTGTTTAATATTTCCCTCCAAAGTAAAATCAAATTAGCTCAAATGAATTATTATTTTATGATTTGAATCTCTTTTCATTATATATGTTGACGTAGGGTGATCTAATCGCCAATAATAATATAATTTGTGAGATATATTTAAAAGCCACATGTAGATTTATAATATACAAAAACGAAAGTGGTAGACAAGTCCAAGTCAATGGCTTCGTTTGTTGATCATTCTTTTATGTTTTTGTTTGCCGCCTTATATTACATCCATCAGTTGTCCTTTAATTATCAGACAGGAATATGTTCAACTATAAATATGTTCAACTATAATAATCTCTTCTTAATCCCACAATAATACTAAATAAATAATTAGGACAAGTAAATTTGAATCGTGTAAAAGAAAAATCCTCTTTCGTGATTTTAGTACAAATGACTTTAATTTTATTTATGCTAATGCCAAAAGCCAAGATTCTAAAAACCATAAAAACTAACATTTTATTATGTTACAAAGTCCGATTCGATTTCATGATAAAAAAAAAATTCATAAGATCATAAAAATTTTAATAATAGACGAGAACTTACATTGTAATGAAAATCATAATGTTCCTTGAAATTAATAATGGGTACAAACTCACGATCTCAAATTACATCCATTAGTTATCATTAGTGCAGCCTTATATTATTTAGGTCATCCTTCTCGTTTTAACATCTACAATAGTGCTATAAAAACCAGTGACCAAGAGGGAAAAAAAAAAAGCAGACGGCAAGTGGAGATAACTTGTGATCTTATATTGATAATAATTGTGATCTTGATTACATTTTCATAGTATAAGATGCAATTTACTTCCAATTTTCCCTCCACTAAAGTTCCACAAATTTAGTCCCCGGCATTTTGCATAAGCTCAAACCACTGCAAAAAGAAAGAACATCATTACCTCCAATCATATGAAGGAGGGGAAAAAGGAAAAGGAAAAAGAAAAGTTATTTTTACCTGTCTCAGTAGATCTCCAAGGGTCCTGGGAAGTGCTTCAATATTCCTTAGAATTATGTAATATGGGAAAGGAAAGGAATCCAAATACTTTGAGAATTTAATATTTCCACCATCAAAAGAAGCTTCCTGAAAAACCAGAGACGGATTGTAATCAATGGGAAGAAGATTTGCATCTAATATCTTAATCCTCAGAATATTATACTTCATATATGGAAAAGAAAAAATATATATATATAAAAAGGAATACCATGAGTTCCATGATGGATTCCTGCGGACTATCAAGAAGCAAAAATGCAACCATACGTTTCCGACTTAGAAGATCCCTCACATAACGTTTCAATTTATCCTGCAAAGGAAAAATGCTGTTTATAAAATAATCCAACATAAAACAAGAAAAAAGGGTCAAAGATAAGATGCTTTTTCCACTGAGTTATAGATGATAAAAGTTCATTCCCAAACAAGCCCTGAGAGTTTGGCTCAAGACTAAGAATAAAACTTTTTTAAAATAAAAGAAACATTTCATTGATAAATAAAATCAGGGGAGAACTCCAAACACCAGAGGTGATTACATAAGGGAGCACCAATTTGACTTAAAAAAATAAGCTGAAATGAGAAAAAGGGTGCTTTGTTTTGCACCAAGAAAAAGGAATTGATAAAACCAATTCTATAAAGCGATTAAAAGGGAAAGAGTCCCTAAGAATAAGCAAGAAAATGTATCACCTTCTCATGAAATCGTCCATCTGCAATGATTAAAACAAGCTGCTGTAAGGGATTGTATCCAGATGGAAGACGGGCTTTGGTGGCTGCATTATCCATTGTGTCATTGAGATATTTCAATAGGTCAACAACAGGTTCGTCAGTGATGCTATTCTCTTGTTTGAATGTTAAATTGGAGATCATCTGTATCCACATTCATCAGAAAAAAAAAAAAAAAAAAGGTTTTGAGTTTGAACATCTGGTATATTAGATGAGCATAACGAAAGGATAAAGGATCTTTCATCTTTCAGGTCTGCCGCTCAGTTGGAAGCTATGAAACAAGTCTGCGGTAAAGTCCTAGTCTCTAGATGAGCAATGGAAAATTCCATACCTGAACACCAGCCTCCGCTGTGAATGATTGATCAAAATCATGCAGTAACCTTATGTTTCCCTTCTTCCCAAAGCTTGCAACTGCTAAGCTTCCCATTTCTAGTTGGGACATGGCACGGCATACGGTCACTAAAGCTTCAATAGCAATATCTCCACAACAACTTTCAGACATGCTCTGGGAATCGTCCACGGCAATAACAATTTGGTAATCACGTTTGTTTGGCCTTGTCCTTCTCATCCAAATCTTATCTTTACGATAATGACTTGCTATATAGGGAATGACCTGAATGATCAGAAACGATAGATTTTTTAAAGTTTTCTTAAGGGCGAAAGAAAGAGATGAAAACATTAAGTTTAAGAAGATTTCATAGAAGGGACCTTTTTCATATTGATCCTTTTGCCAGTTTTGTAATCCCCCTGGAGCTTGCTGGCAAGAGTTGGCTCCATAACAAGACGCAGTTGTTCAGCCAACTCCTGAGATAACCTAGTTGTGCGCAGTTCATATTTCCTCCAGAGAACGGTTGCATTATCTTTAACCTCACTAGATACTACTTCAGTATTGTTCACTTTCCCCAATTCATCATCACTCACGGAGAGCTTTTCAAATTTACGCATTGGCTCATTCAAGTAAGTTCTATTGACAGATACCAAATTATCTGAAATGGGTGTTGAATCACCATCTTCAGTGTGACGATGTTCTTGAGATTCCTCCTCAGTTAGATTGTTCAAATTTGAAACAGGCAGGGGATGATCTGCTACACTTTTATGAATGGAGGCACGACTAGAATCACGAGTTTCAAGATTTTGTCTCTCAGACTCCATTGGCTCAGAGATGTCAGACTTCAAGGCAGCAGTACTATCTTTGTCGAAGTTATTACCATTGGCATCGGTATCAATCTGCTCAGATGTTGCGGGTCCCATTGCCTGTGCAGAACCCTTTTCCAATTCAGAAACAAACCCATACTCTTCTGCATCTTGGTCCTCCATCTCGTCTGGTACATCTTCATTATTTGCCTGGAGATCGACAGAAACTCTTGCTCTTTCCTTCCAGGTATTTAGTGCATCACCAACATTACGGTAAGGATTTGGTTGCATTTTCTGAAAAGATGATGCTTCAGGCTGAGGCAATTGAGTAATTAAAGGATCATCGGTGAATCTCCCACCACTCGATGAATCTGCTGCCAAGATATCAGTCTCAGAAGCATCACCACTAGGCATGCTTCTTGATGAAGCACCATCATTTTGTATTTCATTACTTCTAGACGAGCTTTTCTCCAGGTCAATTTTTCTCGAGTCTGATGACTGCAAACCACCATTTGGTTGTGTAGCAGATTCTGCATTTTGCACATTTTCACCTGCATCTGATGCATCATTTCTCGGGGCCATTGCATTCAGCTGATTATTTTCCTCACGATCACCACCCTCAATGTCCATTTCAGAGGTTTCACGCTCTGTCTCAGCTTCAGTCATATTTTCATGTATTGGATCTGTCACATTCTCCTCGATATTCCCATTCTCGGTAGAATTTTCATCCTCGTCAAGATTATCTTGCACAGAAGATGCATCCTCTTTTTCATCCATCTCCAGATCTGAGCATTCATTTGACTCTTCATGTTTCAATTCTGATGGTTCAGCCACTTCTTGCTCATGATCAAAATTCATGTTCTCATGTTCCTCTCCATCAGAAGGGTCACTATCATTTTCACCTTCACCATTGCTTTCTTTTTGCTCATTAATGTCTGTCTCACAACTTTCATCTGCAGAAGCAGAAAGTTCATCATTGGCTCTAAGTTCACAAGAGCCGACATCCTCATTCTCAACTGGAGGCCCTGATCCAACTTTTTCATTCTCATTAATAAGACATTCATCTTCCTCCTTATTCCACATTTTCTCATCAACTACTTCACTTTCGGCTCCAGCTTCTCCCAGGATGGACTCCAATTGTTCATCTCCCTCAGCTTCATTGTCGTCCTCAGAATCCTCGCTAACACTAAATGTTTCAGCATCAAAATCTTGCTCCATTTCAATACCTTTATCACTTTTACTTGGGGTTTCGGTTGGAGCATCCAGGTCACTTGCCTAAACAAGTAATTTATCATTAACAAAATAAATAGAGAATTGAAAACAACAACAAACAAGGAAGTCCGATTATCCAGCAAGGCGACTTGTATGATTATGCACAGCATACCTTCTCATTAGCACCAAGCAGCTGATCCTCATCAATCATCTGGTCACTCACATCATTTAATCCTGCACCCTCCCCCATGCCAGTTCCACTCACATCTTGATCTTTTCTATCAGTAACATCATTGTCCGGATTTTCAGTAGGAAGGCCAAATCCTTCTGAATACAAATTAGTCAAAACTGTTGCTAGCACATTGGTTGTTACTGATACCTGGCATTGAAATTTTGTTAAGACCATAAAAAGGTGACCTACAACAATCTGAGATAAACTGTGGTAATAAATGAAATGCAAATGTCACTTATTTACTGCAAATTGTATATCAATGTTCACAAAACGGCTAACAGATAAAAGAGAGAAATAAAAATCATCAATGTGCCATGCATCTAAACATCAGCAAAATTTAAAAAGGAATACAATTGAGTTATGACCAACCTACCGAGCAATTGAAGTCGAGAACATCTTGTAGTAGATGCTCACCAATATTCTTTATCAAGTCTAAAAGTACATGTAATTGCTTAAAATATGTGCCCACTTGCAATGACAACATGCGATCTTCAGAGAGGGAATTGCCCTTGGCTTTCATACCAGAAGCATAAAGCAATTTATCCTGAATACAGAACTCCAAATGAAAAACCAGGCCAAATTTTCAGAAAAAAAATATGTATAAAAACAAGCGAGAGAAATATCAACTTACAGCGTAAGAGACTGTATTGAGAAGCTTATCACATAAAGTGTCCAAGCTCAAATTTTTCATACACAAGCCCAATAAAGGTTCCCAGGAAGTAACATTCCCTATCTTTTCTTCTGGAAGACTATGATCCGAGCAGGACGAAATAAAATTTTCCAATGAGCTGAAAATATGTCCAAAAATGTCCTGAAGAGCTTCATTAAATCTGCTACAAATCTCGGAAAAGTTTTCACCATTTCTAATACTACTCTCTGCTGCCAGACCGGATCTGAACTCTTCCTCAACAAGACTCGACTGCAAAATATCCAATTTTCATATGACCATCTGTGAGAAGTTGAATTCACTTGCAAGCATCTGACATCGGTCAGCACAGAAAAAATAGCGATAAAATTTATTTAAGGCATACCTTCTCAAATACTTCATCAAAATGACCAAGCAGAATATTCTCAATTGATCTTCGATTAGCAAGACGCTTGGACAAATCAGAGTGATGCTCCCTGAAGATATTGATAACTTCAAAATTCTGAATGATAAGTTCTTTCATTTGTTCTGTAACAACATATGGTTGCAAGAAACTAGCAGGCGTTGATATAACTTCCTTCTGGCCAAGAAGGCAATTATCAAGGCATTCCTGGAACATGGATTCCATAGATTTTTTTGATAAGAAACAATTTTATTGATGAATGAAATAATCTAAAGAGAAATAAAATAAGGGCCATTTCATAGGGAGGAAAAAAGGTGCAATCAAAGTGCAAGAGAGATTTAACATGGATTTCACGAATATAGAACAACGATCACTTCATCCAAATAATACAAGATTATGTAATAAATTCTGAACCTTTGACTTCCTGAACCCAGGCAAAAATGTCTCTATTGCTTCAACAATCCAATTTTCTTCAGATTCGATGCTTCGGCAGGACTTCAAATGCACATTTTTGAAGGATTTTAGCAAGATTAATTCTTCTTGAGCCATTATACTCAAACTGTCAAAGATTTTCTGTAAAAATCCAGAAAGGCAGTCAAAAACCTCTCAAAAGGATGAAATAGCATTGATATCAGACGACAATGAAAATCAAACTGACCTTCTGCTGCCACAAGCATCTATATACGAGTTCCTGATTACAACTAATTCTGCTTTCATAACCATTCCGAGCACTGGAATCCTTAGAACTGGAGTACAACTTTTCCAAAAGTGATAGACAACTTTTCAAGTGATTCAAATGCTTAGCAAAGTGATCAGTAATAGTGTGTTGCTTTTGCTGTATTACAATAAGTTGGTTCAGAAAAGAGCATGACTGCTCCACCTGGAAAAGAAAAAACCGGGATATAAGGGCCAGTTTTAATTTGTGGATCCACAAAACATGAAAAAACAGCAGCAGCATGTTATAACGGGAGTATAAAAAAAAAACAATGGGAAAACATTATTTTGTTAGTGTGGAAAACCAATGTCAGACAGACGTGCAATCATGCTGGTTACCTGACAGCAGAATTTCTACTATATTGATTACCCGCACTTTCATAATAGGAGTTACCTGCTCGCGTGTAACATCTTTATGAGAGTTCAAGCAAGTCTGCTGCAAGAGCAACACTGCTTTTACACTCTTGAAGTAGTATTCAATGGCATCACTTCTTTTTGCACCTAATCCTAAATTCTGAAATTCTTGTACATCACTGGAAGGAGTATCGTCTGAAACTCCACGGGACAGTCTACTTTGAGACAGAAGTAAATACTGAATGTCATCTGATTGCTGAAGGAACCACCAGGATTTAGAATTCTCCTGAAAGGGCCACGCCAGTATTTAAGAAAGCACAACATAAAAATCTAGACAGCTTCGTAATTTAAGGAAAATTTGACATCTGATGTTTACTACCTCCAAATAAATAGACTTATGCCTTGACAAACCACTA
This sequence comes from Benincasa hispida, assembly GCF_009727055.1. Classification (NCBI taxonomy): domain Eukaryota; kingdom Viridiplantae; phylum Streptophyta; class Magnoliopsida; order Cucurbitales; family Cucurbitaceae; genus Benincasa; species Benincasa hispida. The sequence continues at coordinate 7,231,896 of NC_052357.1, forward strand.
GTTTCCAAAAGCTTCAGAAGTTCAGACAAGGCCCTCCGCTTCCCTTGGCTCTTTTTTGATTCCTTCCAAATAACGTCACAATAGCTTGCTCTTTGGTATATTCTTTCAACTGTGCAACTTAAAGATTTCCATTCTTCTTGATAAGAAAGAGACTGCGATTGAGATTCTGATTGCTGAATTACAGTAATCAAATCTGAAAAGGTGCAATATCCTTATATTCATAAGCATTAAATAGGAAACAGAACTAAACAATCACTAATATAAATGCGAATAAAAAACCTTCAGCACTTTTTAAACTCGGGAATGATAGCTTGGATTCAGGAGTTCCATTCGGGTACAAATTTTGCAGCACACTTAGTACACTTTTTCTCCAGTCAGTAAACCAATCAAACCTAAAAACCATACGAGGCATATTAAGAGTTCAATACAAGGAGTTCTAGAAACAAAGAATGAAGAAAAGAGAGGCTAACCTATCTTCTGCACCGGATTGAAGTGATTGTATTTTGCTCCCCTTTTTTGCAGCCTCTTGGTTGAAGAAAAGCAACACAGGTTGCTGCAACAGATCCTATAATGAAATGGAAAAAAAGTAGAACCAAAAGAAAAAAATTATAAAAAAAATGTCAAAGCTTGACTCATGATGCCCTCTATCATCCTTTCTAATAGTGAATGCAACCCAAAGGTCACATTTACCCACAATTCCAAATTTGATTTCGTGAATAGAAGAAATCTAGGAAGCATCGACACGCAACACGACACGACACAACACGACAACACGCCAATTTCTAAAAAAAGTAGGAAACGACATGTTGGGGACACGTAATTTTTTTAATTATTATTTTCATTATTATTATTAAAATAATATTAAAAGATAAAACCTAAAACACTTTAATTTTTTTTTTTTTTTACAAACTAGTAAAAAAATTGTGAATGAAAAGTAAATACAAATATGCTGATTATTAAGTTGCTTAGAAAAAGTTTAATTTAATTTTAAATGTTAAAGGTGCATGAAACTCAATAAATTATTGCCCACTAAAACTAAAAAAGACAAAAGCCCAAAACCCATAAAAAAATAAATAAAATAAAAAAAACCCACATTAAAAGGCCAAACAAACACTAAAACAAAGAAGCCCTAATATCTTATTCATCCTTCTGTAGCCATATTAAAACAAGAAAACCCTAACATCTCATTCTCTTTTCAGCCGTCTTCCTCTCTTCCCCTCCCCCCGATATTGTTCTCCCCTCTCCCCTTATACTACTTTCATCCCCAATTTCGTTCAGTCCTCCTCCCTTCACCACTGATCTGCCACCGCTACCGCCACCACAAGCCATCACCATCCTGACAACTGCCAATGCCTGTCGGTGCTCTCCAACATCCAATGATGCAATAGTGGTCCTCCAGCGAAAGAAAGGAGAGAATAGGAGGGAAAGGAAATAGAACATGGAGTTGTCCAAGCTGTCTAAGAATGTCACCCGGTGTCTGATTATTAAAATAATAAAAATAATAAAATAAGACACGCAAATTGATGTGTCTGACACGTGTTCGAGTGTGTCAGTGTCCGACACGGACATTCCATAAAAAACGACGTGTCCGTGCTTTCTAAGAAGAAATTACTTACAAAATCAGTATTTGATCCCCAAAAACTAATATTATACTGTTTGGATTTCAAAGAAGGCACCCAAGACCCTGGTAACATATAAAAGCAAGTTTAAATGATTGTTCATCACTTACACTGTATTTCTTAATAAGCTTCCTGAGCTTCAGCCTACTTCTCCTTGAGTTCTCCAGAGAACAATAACTCTCGAGACGTTCCCAACGACATAATTTCTGAATTTCCTTCAACTCTGTTTCAATTTTCTTCCGACAACCTTCTATATGCTCCAATATTCTGAAGTGAAAAAAATCACATCCCATGATCTATCAATACAAGAAGCACCCAGTAATCTAAAGAGGGAAGAGAAAAAAAATCATAACTAAAACTCACATTGGTAAAAATTGAACATAATATCCAAATAAGTTGTACAAGGCCTTCACAAGTTCCATCTCAAGAGGACTGCATCATTTGAGACAATTTCATAAAGGATCGAGTTTAGAATACAAATAGCTAACTGCAGAAACTAATCACCATCAAGTGAGAAGGGTTACTTTTAACACTATACTTGAATTTGTTTGTACCAGATCTTTATAGAATGTAAGAATGAATAATAATCAGACACGATCCATTTTGTCCATCTTCTTATTTATACTTCTCACAAACCAGATTTAATAAAAGAACCTTGGGTTACCTGGAAACTTTAACGCAGAAGCCAGTTCTAATTTGTCCAAGAAATGAGAAAAGAAGTTCAAGGCGTTTCCTGAATTCCCCAACACTTGATGTATGAATGAAATCCTCCAAACTGCAATAAAAATGCTACTGTATGATATAAATAGCAGAAGTATAAAAACATTTGGGAAGCAGGGTGGGTTTAGTAGGTAAAGGACATGCCTACTGATGGTAGAGTAAGAATGCCGATGCCGTAGAATTGAGAAAAGAGGAAACCATAACTGCAGCAAATATGAGGCAGAAGAATTTTATTAGTACTGAAAAATGAAACATAGGTAGTTCAGGACAAAAGACACTTAGTCAGAACAACAGCAACATAAAAACCCAAATCCCAAGCAATTTCTGCACGAGTAATGATCAACTTTTATAGCAATAGCCAGTAACAATATCAGGGGGGAAAACCATTCCTCAACCACTGGAGGTCAAGACTAAAACAATCAAATTAGAAGTATGAATCAAGGTCTGAAACAAAATATTTTCTATGGCCAAAGTGAAATTTAGAACCCTCCCTCATCCCATGGAACAAAAGTGGTCTTATAAAATCAACACTGTTCCAGTATCACCTTTCCACAATTGAGTTCGTACTGGTCCTGCACCTCATCAAGCAATGCTGGCCATGAGTCAAACTCCATCTTTTTCCATGATGAAACTAATTCAAGTATAGTCTCCAGTTGCTCTGCAAGTTATTATAAAAAAGTTGTAGAAGATGGACTTCCAAGAGCAAAACCAAAAAATTTTAATTAAAAATCCTTACCAGAGGAAGAAAACTTCGACCCATGTTCAGGTAATGTTTGCACCTTGTTAACCAGGAGTTGCAAACCTGATAAAGCCTGTAAAGATCATGATGAGAATCCCTTATTAATATAAAATCCAAAACAAACTACAAGAAAATTAGGATCTCCAAATTTAGTACTAATGGTACAATGTAGCTTTTAACCAAGGACTAATTATCTTGGGAGGAAGTTACATTTTTGTGCTTGCTTGCATAAGAGTTCACACTATGGGGTATAACAGAATTGATATATAAATATGCCCCCATCTTGATAATTAAAGATGATCTTCTAATGGGTTGCTCTTACTAACAGTGTTGGAGAAAGGCCAAAGTGAGCTTGGCTTAGTGGTGTTGGCATTTATTGTCTCTAGAGGTCGGAAGTTCAATCTCCCACCATGCAATTGTTGTACTCCAAAAAAAAAGAAAAAATCTGTGGAGAAAGTTACATTCTTGTCCTTTCTTGCATACGAGTTCACGCTACGGGCTCTTACACAATTGATATATAGATATGCCCCAATCTCAATAATTAAGGATGACTTAATCTTACTAACAGTAATTTCAGTCAATAATCTACATCCCCTTGGTTTTTCTTTTTTAAAAATGACTTAATCTTACAAACTAGCAATATATAGCAGTACAAATACCTTTGCTACCGGGGTGTCCGTAGAAAATTTTTGAAGCATTTCAATTATATCCAAGATCTTCTGAAGAACATGATGTTCTTCGTGATCAAGCAAAAGTGAAGAAACACGTTGATGAAGAGGATCAAGTAACTTCACCATGTTTGCTATCATTGAAGGATTTGGATCCTGAGTAAAAGTATTATAACCATAATTATTAACAGTATGTTAAAAATTAAAACAATACATAAATCACTTTGTAAAACCTTGTAGAAATTATATTTCCCAGCTACTCTTTCAGGAAAAACACAGTATCCTTCATGCTCCAAACAAAGCCGTAATAAGTGCTCTGGTGCAAGTTTGGCGTCCAGACTTGACAGCAACAAACCACCAAAATCTGAAGAAAACACAGCAAACAAATTTCAACTTTAAGGGCTTAAAAAAAATACACACTACAAAATGTGACTAAATGTCTCGTAGTCATGAATACCTTTAATTAATGCTAAACCCAAATTATATGAACCAGAAAAAGAATGTAACCGGGATGCATCAGATACTTTGAAAGTTCCAGGCTGAAACCAAAGGAAACATGTCAGATACTGAAGTGCTACAACATCCACAATACAAAAAATGGCATAACAAAAGTAGAGGGCAGAAAGCTATAAAGTTAATACCATAAAAACCCTTTATAATATTCAAAATTCTGACAGTATGCATTTGTGTTTGTGTTTAGAAGGATACAACTTTAAAAGTTTATTTAAGGGCAGCAGTGTGAAATAAGTGATGCACTAACGTATCTGAAGTAAAATTATAAAAATCACCAATTTCTCAGAATAACTAGAAGTACAAGTTACCAAGGAAAGAAAGGAACAACAAAGCTCACAGTAATCTGTAATGAACTTACAGCCAAAACAAGACCAGGAGAGCCGAACAGCTGATTATGAATGTGAATCATCTGGTCGATCATAGACTCATCTATTGACGCCCATTCATCTTCTGAAGTATCATATTGCTTGCTAGTATCACTCTGGAAGATATCATGTCACTTAACACAATTAATAAATGAAAATAACACAAGATCAAAGATGCGTTAAATAATTGCTTATGAATCTGCAGGGGGGTGGTACCATCTCAGTGGCCTCATCTTCAGAGAGTAACTCCATTTCCGAAGAATTTTCGTTGTCTAATGATTTGTCAACATCAGCTTCAATAACCTTTTCAATCTTGAACATACGGGGCTTAAACTTGTATAATTGAGAGTTAACATCTTCTTTAGTTGTTAACTGAACTTTCATACTCATCCAGAGATTGGCAAATCCATTGAAAATTTTATCCAATAGCTGAGCAGTACATACCATAAAAAAGATTGTTAAAAATCGAGACTTATATGATGTACTTATAGTTATAAACCTTTACAATTCTGAAGTAAAACATTGCAAGAAGCTTCACCAGAAAAGATGAAGTATCCATCAGACCAGAATCAGCAACAACATGTGAAGCACGAACCAAAATATTGTATTGTAGAGAACTTTTAAGTTGCATAATGCAGGCCTGTAATCAGAACGGATGATGTCGAGAATAAACAAAGAACAGAAATTAATTATTAATATCTTTTTAAATGAGATAGAAAATACAGACCGCATCATTATCTACAGTTTCTTTCGAACTAATAACCAACTTTTCCAGCAAACCAACGTCCATTGCGTAGAAACAATCTGTATCAGCACTAAGATCGTGGAAAGAAAACCCAGCCAGTCCATTGTTTAAACCAACAGACATCTGATTGGAAGGAGGCCCTCGTGGGAATCTCATAAAGGAATAAATTGATTTCTGGCACAATTTTCAGGATAAGTATTTGAACTTATGAAATCTAATAGGAAGGGAAAAATAAAAGTAAAAGCTGAAATAGAATACCATAACTTGCTTCCCATTATACGGCTCAACTACACCAGTAAAATACAAGCTTGATAAGACAAGGGACAAGCCTAATTTCATTTCATAAACTGCAAGCTGAATGGGTTGAATAATATCAAGATATCCAGTGTATTCATCCGATAATCGATCAATAAAGCAAGTAGCCACCTCCTATGAAATAAAACAATGTAATGTAAAATATGCCAAAATAATCAATAATATTGTCAGAGAAAAAAAAATCAACTAGAGAGATGCAACAATACCTCCCAGTTGCATAGTCTAGCAATTTGGTGTGAGTCTGTTGCTTCTATATTTGTCAACAAAATATCAACAAACTCAAAAAACTCTTCACACTCATGTTTCAACTTCTTAAACTTCCCAGGTTCCACACGGAAAACAACCTGAACCAACAAAAATTCATCACAATGACAAATCAAAAGTTAAGATTTTATCCATCTCTAAACTGCTATAAAAGAGTATCGACAACTTAGCTTCCAACACATGGTAAAATAATGTTTTCCTACAGTTTAGTATTAGATATACTTATCTAACTTTTAATTTTTAGATGAGATTTTTTTAGAAGAGAAACAATACTATTGATGGACGAAATAAAGGAATACAAACCCCATAAACACCCAAAGTTGAAATTATACATTTAAATGAGATTGTATTTAATTTACACAATAATGCATTACAACTAATTTAACGGCACTATATAATGGGAAGTAGTTTCTACAATCAAAACCGTCAGATAGTGAGATGGCATCTCCAGCATATAGACGGTAAAGCAAAATATTATCTACTTCATTGAACATCAGGTACATCAAATTGACAAAAAAAGAAAAAAGAAAAAGAAAAACCTTTTTCTGCAATTTAGAGCACTCCAGTTCAAGATTTTCAAAGGTCTGTTTTCTTTCCTTATCAGCTTCTCCCATGATGGAAAACAATCCTGCCAAAAGTTCGCACTCTTGCCTCACCTACAACAACATTGTGTAGTTGCCTCGACTTATCATTTAAGAAAAATAGAAGGTTTGCTTCAAGTAGAGACTAACAAGAGTTAACACAAGTGAGCCTGAGGGAAGCAGTTGCACTCAATACAAAACCTCAAACAGTCGCAAACAATTATTGATTTTGTTCATATTACAAAAGCATAAAGGAAGATTGCATTTTCAAAATTAATTGCCAGCCAATGATGACATGGTTTAGAATGTCTTTACGAAAAGACAGCAAGGTGTGTGAGCTGTGGATTTAAAGACTGAGATGGTGTCTTTATGTTCACCATGGCTTGTTTAATAAGATTTGAAAGTGTTGGTTGTAAAATCATAAATGATTTTATTTTATGATTATTTCCTTCTATGTATCAAGCCTTTCTCCTATATAAGAAGATTATGTATTTTTTCACTAAAATTATTGGAATACAAATATCTTCTTCCATTCAACCCAAGAGAAGATTTGTTTCGACAAAAAAAAAAATTGAGAAGAGATTGTTTTGAAAGGGAAATTGGATGCATAGGGCAACTTTAGTGCTGTTCCGGACATTGTAACCTGTCTCTTGCTGAGGATTGGGTGCTGTTGGTGGTGTGAAGATTGCAGTTAGGTGGCAAGTACACTGGTAAAACTGCCTCTATGGATTTGTACAAGAAAAGAAGGATCCTTGACGATACTAGTTGTACTTCTATTTGGAAGGAAACAGTCCTCGAAAAAGTAAAGTTCTTATCGATCACGGCGAATGAAAGCATTAAAAAGGAAGATATCCTAATTTTGCTCTTTCTCCAAAACAAGTGCATTTTGTGCAAGAAAACTGAAGAAACTTTGAACCACTTGTTTCTTCACTGTAATTTCAGTAGAAGGGTATGGGTGCATTTTGGCAGCATGTTTAATTTGAACTGGTGTATACCTTGGTCTGTTAAGGTGTGGATGGTTGAGACCCAAAGTAGAAGTGGGTTGAAAGACAAAGCCATCGTGATTTGGATCAATGTGCTGAAGACAATTTTGTGGTTAGCGTCGAAGGAAAGGAATGCCAGAATCTTTTCAGATAAGTGTAATTCTTTTTATTACTTTTGTGATCTTGTACAATTTACGGCTTCCAATTGGAGTAGCCAACACAAACTTCTTTGAAATTTCACTACCCATCTATCAATCTAGATTGGTCAGTCTATTGATGTTTCTAATAAAAGGAGAAAGAAAACATGTAAAATACAAAAGATGCATTATCTTTAAAAACAGAATTAAAATTTAAAATATATATATATATATATAACAGCATGAAATAATACCTCAGTTTCAACTTGAAGCGAAGATTTCTTTTCCATTAATTGTGAATATTTGTAATAATATTTGATGGTGGGATCCAAAAGAGAGCAACTGAGCAACAGATACAATCGCAATCCTCCAAGTCTTAACCACACACGACCAAGTTTATGATGCAGATCTTGAAAAAGGAACAGAAAAATTGTAAGAAAACACAATGGAGAAAGCTAAAATTAAGCAATTGTGTCATCAAAGGGATCTCCAGTCAACAAACTAATAGTCACTAATCTGCAGTAAGGTTAACCATATTAAAAATAAGATAAAGGTGAAATATTATGCTAGAAACTTATGCAGTGGCCATATAAATCCCATATACATAATTGCTATTTTTGAAGAAATAATAATTTTACATAATTGCTATTTTTGAAGAAATAATAATTTTACATAATTGCTATTTTTGAAGAAATAATAATTTCTCTTATTCTTCAAAATTGACCCAATAATGGATTAATATAATATGAGAAATTATAACAAGGAAACTAATTATAACAAGGAAACTAATTATAAAAGGAAAGAACATCTAAAAATAATTAAAATGCAACTATTTTACATACAAATCTACAATAACTAGTTCATCCAAATGCAAGGTAATGAGAGAATGCAGAGATGATATTCCTCCATGAGCTTCATCAATTATTTTATATGAAGCAGTTGGGCTGAAGTAGGATTCCTCTTCTGTTCATTGTTGTTTCACTAGATTCCAAAACACCGGGGCTTTCAGTAACTTGTGGCTGACCCCTATTTGCATTTACGTCTTCTGATTCCGTATAATTGTTGGGCCCATGCCCCAAGAATCTAGGATCTTGGCGATCAACCTTACCTTTCCCCTCTTCTGTGAATTAGAAACTTTACTTTATATGATAGAAAATCTTTTCAGAAGGGATATTGTGCTTTTAGAGAATAATTGAATCTTCTCAAATTCGAATTTCACTAAACCCCTTTGTTTATGACGAATTAAGTGGATAACCTTTTGACCTCCTTTGCTCTAGACTTGGGTTGGGTATCTAGTCAGCCTTCAAATATGCTTCTTAACGATAGATGCATTTCTTAAGTTAAAGTAGTTGACACAAAGTGATACCGTTATTTGCTTACCTGTTGTCACATCATGAGCAAATAGATCTTTAAGCAGCGGTTCAATGAACAAATGCACAGAGTTTTTCAATCTTTGTTGGCCTGACTTCGCAACAAGGGAGCAAAACAACCCGATGTTTTCTTCCTGTTAAAAAAGTAAGTTAAGGTTTTTAGGAAAAATGATGGATCATATTTGTAAAACCTAGAAAGCAAGCAACCATTTTACATGAACACTGTTTAAATTGAACAATAATGTATCTGACTCAACTAAATGCAAGGTATCTCCCTACCCTGAGGTTTAAATTGATCCTACTTGTCCTTTCTTTTGAATATTCTTGTTCCATATTTAATCTACTTGTTTCACATCATTTAAACACTCTATATAGTACGCATCGCCTTCTCGACTTCTAGGTTACAACTTACAGTGAGAGAACATCCCGTGAGACACCAAACAATAAGAATATCCATGAGCATGGTATGAATGGAAAATTTTGTAAGGTGCATAAGTCAATTACTTTCAAGGAGCATACCGTAGTTTTGTCATTGTAAAATAATCCAAGGGACTTTATCTCAACAAACAGGTCCGCATCAAAAGACTTTTCATGAGAGTAAATAATCTGCAAGCACACATAAAGCAGGAGTCAATTTAAACTTTGACTTCCATACATGATACATAGGATCTCCAGAACAAAAATGTAAACCTACCTGCTGGAAAAGATTACAAGCAGCTGATAAAAGAGAAGAGTATGCATCTACTTCCCCTAGTGGTCTGTGCCAAAGATAACAAGCTGCTATTTGTATCTTCAAACGCTTAGCAAAAAAGTCTCTGATAGCAGTAGGATGCCACCTGAATGGAGAGAAAATATGAGTAATACACTCTGCAAAATACCCACCTTCAAATGTGAACCACTGTTATGAATCTATTACATCAAAAAAAAATAAACAAACAAATAAACACACACACACACACACATAAACCACAACTCTCGAGCAATGAAAAAGAAATCCTCATCACAGACACTAGCCATAACCATATCTGAAGCTCCAAAAGAAATGACTTCATATATAACTCATCACTAGCCGTAACCATATCTGAAGCACTTTATTTGAGGCACGCTTCTAGCTATCAACCCCCCTCCCCTAATCACCTACATTACCATGAAAGGAAATCCTCATCACAGATACTTGAATTTCCTTTTTCTCCATCCAGCTCATAACATAATTTCTCATAGCCAGTTACCAAAAGTAATGTACACTCCAAAAGGAAAACCTGACACCAAAGTGCAGCATAAGAAAACATGCCTACTCATGCCATGTCGTCCCTCATAGGTTAATCAGCCCAACAAAATTTCCCATAATTCAGTATCTGAAATGAAAAACTTGCATGATTCTCAGTCCAAAGGTGAAACATGTTGACAACTACAACCAATGCTTCGGAGGCCTAAAAGGTCCTAAGAAAATAAAGGTGATTTAGCATCGGGAGGCTTGTCTTAAATCGAATAAACTTTACATTTTTCTTTAGCTATTAAATGCTGTTTTGAACCATATATTGTTCTTGGCATCTAGGAATAATAGCAAATACATTTTACAGAAGTCAGGGTAAATTTTTTTGAAAGAGAATTGAATTTATTGGTAATTACAGCTGCAAATTTGGAAGAAATATCGAGCAAGAAAAGATTTCAAGAACTACGATATCTTTTGGTTAATAATAACAGAAGGCCCTCCTTTTCATCTGCCTCTTTGTTTTCTTTTTTTATCTCAAGAAATTGAACTTTCATTCCCTTAACGAGAGAATACAAGAGAGCCAAGACTAAAGTACAAGAAGAAGCTCCAATCCAAAAAACAAAGCCTAAAAAATAATTATAGAAGTCTTGAAAGAAAAAAGCGTGTTGGTCGATTAGCCCTCTTCTCTTTGTTCTTTTTGTGAGCTTGTGCAGCTTACAGCCTCTAGTTGGAGTGCTCAACATAGGGTTGTTTGTAATTAATTAACCTTGATTGGAAGGTGTTTTTGTAATACTTCCTTTAGGCAAGAAATGCCTTATCCCCGTGGTCTTGGTTGTTTTGTTGAGGTTTGTACCATCTTAATAGTATCTCTTGTTTCTCATTAAAAAAAAAAAAAAAAAAAAAAAAAAAAAAAAAAAAAATTCCACACCCCTAATGCTTCTAGTGTAAATCTCTTTTTTTTTTTTGGATAAGAAACAATTTCATAGATGAATGAAACATCTAATGATATACAAAAGAGACTCTTTTAAAGGGTATACAAACGATGATTCTAGTGTAAATCTTTAGGGGACCCTTCTCATAAGCTTCTTAGAAGAATACCCTTGAAAGTCTCACATCCCTAGATTTCATAAAAATTAATCACAGATTAGTAGGCATCCACAAGAAACATAAACCACAACTCTCAAGCAATTTTCCCCTTTTGCATACTAGGTCAAATATCATATCTCCGGACAGAAAACACCCGTTTAATTTCATTGCTATCTAAATAAATAACAATAATAATAATCTTACAAGATCTGTGAAACTGTTGCTGAAATCACAGGCTGAACAAGTACATGAGGAACTGGAGTTTTGTAATCAACAGCCTTTGTGAAGTTCTGCACACAAGAAAATCATAAAAAAAAAAAAAAGGGCACCTAATTATAAACCAAAGATACATATTGATAATCAGTCTAAGAAAGTAAACCTACCTTGACAAAATCAGGGCAATGAATCCACAGAGACTGATGCCATCTAAACCACATCTCAAGAAAAAAACCAGCTGCCTTTGCACGCACTGAAAAGCAAGGCAGATCAATTTTATGAGTAATGGAACCATATATGTGCTAGAAGAATGCTTGCATGATAGGTGAGTTTCAATTCGAGAAAAAATCCTCCAATTAAAATCCAATCTAATCCCCATACAAATAAAGGTAATCTTCAAATGTCCATCTACTACCGAGAATGGAATAACTATAACATAAAGGTGAAAGAACTACAATATAATTATTGTACAAAACCTGTATCCATAGAATCACACTCATCCAGTGTCCATAGCATATTTTGATGAGCAATAAACGTCTGGGGAGGTCTTGAGGAGAATTTCAATGAAAATTGTAAAGTCTCTTTCATGAGGTTGGACAGGCCGCATAGTGCCTACCATCGAAGCAAAGAAATATCATAATCAAAGCGTTTACAACCAAAACTTGGGATTGAAGCTTTTTTTTTTCTTTTTTTGTAAAAGAAACAATTCATTAATATGGAACCCCAAGCATTACAAGGGGGATTGAAGGTTATAAATCGCAACACATGAAAAAAGAGGGAAAAACAAAAATAAAATAACCCTAACATCCATTTGCAGAAATACCAATATCCAAAATGGAAAATAGTTTGTTTCAGCCCTGATTGAAGTTTTATAATTTACAGAGCCTTAAAAAAAATCAAAAGAATTATTTTTCTAACAAGATACATAACTATAATTTTTCATTGATAGATGAAAGAAAAAAAAAAATCAGCACTAAAAAGATTATATAAGTACTTTTTCGTTAGATAAATGTTGTTTCTTATTAATCAAAATTAAAACATATATATAATCAAGGAAAAGCGGACTATAGGGAGTTTGTGATCACAGAAATTGATTATTGCCTAGCTGATTGTGTACATATTATGAAGCAAGATAAGTTTCAGGAGAATGAAGCGTAAGGATGTTAGACATACTTGCTTCAGGCTTCCCCGGTCAAGCAAAAGAATTGATGAAAGCTCCTGCAGCAACAACATATCTAGGAAAAAACTGGTACCATCATTTATAGGAAGAGTGTCCAACCAAACATTAGGATCTGCCTTTTTAAATATATCATAGCCAGAAGGACGACAGATAAATGTCATTTCTTCCTGAATAGGACGGTCCTTTGATTCCAGAATTGCCTTAGCGTTGTTTTTCTCATGTTTGAACCTTACCAAGAGCATCTATTATAAACAAAATTGATTTCCTTTCAGTTAATGAAAAAATTAATTCGTACAAGAAGAAAAAAGGTGATACTAAACCTGATAAATGTCCTGCAAATTTTGAGCGACATCATCTTCATCAGATTTACCAAGTATACAAGAAGACATGGAAAGGCCTACAAGATCATAAAGGAAGAAAATGTCCACTTCATTAGTTAAGCCAGCAGTAGCTGCAATCTCCAAAAACAAGAACTACTAAATTTTATAGTGAAGAAACATCATGAAGATATTTTACATAGTCCAAAATTTTGCATAAAAATACTAATATGTACTTTCAACTATTCGAAAGAACTAGGCATATCATCTTCCTTTAGTTTTCATGGGGAAAAGAAGAAATAAGAAAAAGGTACGACCCAGTTCTAAATACATACACGTGAGTGAGCACATGTACACAGGCACTCTTTTTACATGTACCCCTCTGTTTTTGCCGATAAAATAACGTCCCAAGGAAATATTAAAAAAATACTACCTTCCATTGCAAGGCAGCGAAGCTCAGGATTGGATGATGTGAAAACTTCAATTAAAAGATCCTTCCCTGCTACAGCAGGGACTGCAAAACAAAATGAATTCAGCTTATTCTTGTCCTTATAAAGAATATAGAAAACTGCAAATAAACATAACTTAACAGGATGGAGGATCAAGATATCAAAGTCCCTTACCCCGATCGTGTAATTTTAGCTTTATTTGCCATAGAGATTCACATAGCCTACAAAGCTGCTGTTGCTTATGATACAGATCAGCGGAAGAAGGTAAGGTTGGGTGACCACCATGAATCCATAGTAAGGACTTTTCTGAGTGAAAGGACCATGAAGTCTTTTCAAGTTTCTTAGTCTCCCTCTATAAATAAGAAAATCCATTAGCAAAAGAAGAATATTAATATGCTCACAATCTTTCCAATTCATTACCAGCTTACCAGTATGACTTCAACAGCATCTGCAAAGAAATCCCTGAATCGGAGGATATCTTTTATCAAAAATCGTCCAGAAACTTGTAGCAGCTCAAAATTCAAAGAGACAAGACCATCCCAGAGCAATATGTGATCATCAAGAAGAGTGCTGTAAGACTCGATAAGCATGTCAAAAGAAGTAGACTCAATAAGCTTATAAGATGGATCTATGAGTTTAAAAAAGATTTCCTGCTCTAGTGCTCGCAGAGATTTCAAAACTGGTAAGAACCCTCGAATTTCACTGCTTAGCTCATGCCTGCTTTCAGCGTTCCACTGTTGATATGTAAGCATTAAACGACCAATGCACTTAATAGCATTACGTAAAGATGTGCAGGACAACTGAAGTTCATCTTTTGGCAATTCTAACATGCCTTCTGATGCATTTAATTCATCACTCTTGTCATCTTCACCCATCATAGCAACAAACTCAGATGATAAAATTGGAATTGGATGCACATCAAAATCTATTCCAATAAGAGACTTGATCTTCCGGCGAAGGTGACAAATAAAATTCCACAATGGATGCTCTATAACCTGTTTGATTGACGTCAAATAAAAATTGAAAAATTGGCAGAACGGCTGCAATATAGAGCTAAACCAACTAAACCAGATGATATAGAGCTCAATATCCATTTCGGAAGCTTGCTCGATAGCCCAGTTGGCAGCAAAAAATAACTTGTTATTATCTAATTTCAAGTTGAATTCGTTTTTGACTTGAGAGTACAATAACATACTGTTTGAAGCCTTCGAAAACAACAGTTTATGTAACTTCTTCCAATCCACTAAATATCTCTGTGCATATCCACCGGCAGACAGGTTAAAGTCAAGAGAATAACCCTTAGCAATTCCAAGTTCACGCAATGCGCATTGAGCTCCCAGAAACTCCACATACATACAATTCTGCTTTACACAAGCTTCTTTTGAGTGCCAGACATAATCTATCAATGTTATAGGCCTTGGCCATCCTCCAGGCAAACACAGTGATGCAATTGACGCATCAGATTCAGAGAGGCAAGCATCAGACAAATATAGACGTTTTGCATTTTGGACAATATGCATCCCCTCGGACTCACCAAAAGAAGAAAGATAGGTATGCTCCCAACTGACATGAAGGCTCCACCATGGCTTACAGCCATTCATGATGAGTTGCTGGAACAACTGCACCCAGCGTGCAAGTTCAATGTGCGTTAAGCGAACATTAAGGTGACAACCTTCTTCCCTTGCATAGACATGTGAATTTGCCATAGATTCAACCAATTTCGCACCAGGAATACCAGATAAAGCAAGAAACCTCCGAGTGTCATTCAGTATGTCTTTTTTACCACACTGAGCTTCATCTTGCAGCCAATGAGGCTGTAACATGAATATTTCCACTCCCCTATTTCTCATTGCACGAGAAACCTCACCATGAATTGGATTAACGGTAAGGAATATTCGAAAATTAGCATGTGGATGCAGGACCACTGGTTCCCCATCGATGGTCCCACATTCATTGATAGTAATTGAACCACATGACTCCACCAATGAATTGATTCTATCAAGTACCTAAGGTACAAAGAAAAAGTTAATTAAAAGGCAGTTAGTGCAATTTATCATAATAAATGAAATAAAAAGGTTGATGATAGCTCTCACTTACGGTGGGGTTACAAGAATTTGCATTCTTAAGAATGATCCATTCACCGCGCTCAATAGCTTTGACTAGTATTCCGGTCACCCATTCAAACTTTGCTGAGAATGGCTGTCTCTGATTACTCTCTACCAACTTTAAAACTGTCTTCAAGCAACTTTCAAGTTCTTTGTTGGCTGGCACCTCTTGCAGGTATGACATAAGCTGTTTAATGATATCAACTAGCAAACCAAGAGAATTCACAATTCTGTTCCAATTCTTTGCATACACACAAACAGAACTTGTTGGCAACTGGAAGCTAATTTTTGATGAAAAAGATAGCCATTTAGTCATTATACTGTTTCCATCCCTATCAAACTGTTTCATAGAATGTCTTATTTGCACACTACAATATTTGTTGACATAATAGCCAACTTGATCAATAACATGATGGAAATTCCGAATGGCATCATACTGCTCAAAGCACCCAAGCAATTCTGATATGTCAGTTGTGGACGAAAGATTCAACTCATTTAGTACATTGCCTGTGAGCTGAGCAAGCAACCTAATGAGAGATGTTTTGCCAGATGAAGATGGGCCAACCAAAATGCACATCCACTGATGTTGAATGCAATGTGCAACAGCTTCTAAGCTTTGACGAATTCCTGGCAAAATCTTAAGCTGGCTACTTGCTACGTTACATGCTTGAATGCTATTCCTTTCAATGGCAATATTCCCCACAATTAAAAACCGAGAATTAAGTTGAACTCGTGGATAGGGATTTATAAAATATTTTGCACCAAATACTTGCTCATAAAGCTGCAGTACTGCCCTGCGATCACCAGCTGTTCGCATCCGCTGAACATAGACAATGTTGAGGAAGCAGTAATTTCTTAATCTTTCGGGTGCACCTTAAAAAAATTTTAAAAATAAGCACGGATCTATGCAAAGGAACCAAACAAGTCCAACCAAAGAGGAGATCAAACCTTCAATAATCTGACAAGATCGAAGAACATCCCGAAGATTAAATTCCCAAGGTGACCCATCCTGAGCAAATTTTTTATGCAGCATAACTTCCTCATGCAACTTTTTATTAAACAATATCAATTTTGATAGCAAAGGCTTAGGGATTGATTCATAAAGTGAGCTACAAATGAAGAGGTAGTCATCTTCAACCAACTCATCCAAATAAACCTGAAATCAAATTAAAAACTCAGTTCCCAGCCTATTTATATCAAGATAAGGAGTAAATAGTTCAAATCAGTCGAGTCTATGCAGCAAAAAATATACCTTAGTAAACCGATTGAGGAATGACTTAGGAAGACCTTTCCTTCCACCTCCTTGATACGTAGGATTCTGACATGCAAAAACTCTAAAGGATGGTGGACATTTAAACGTAAGTGCCAACTCAGGTATGAACACCTCAGCTCGATGGTCTAATATGGCATTCAATCCCTGAAAAGAAAATTACATTCCTTTACATCTCTAATAAGAGGAAGAAGGTCAACTGCATAACAAATTAACAGTAAGAGATAAAGAGAAATTATGAGATCCTCAAACCCTGCCTCTAAAACAGATTGTGGAGCAAGATTCAGTTCATCTAGCAGAACCCAACAGCCTTCCTTCAGAGCCTGCAGAAAGATGGCGAAAATGTTATATACTAAACTTCATGACATTGTTATTTCAATACAAGGGACTCTAACCTGCAACAAGATTCCATCAGACCATGCAAATTTTATTCCCTCATCACTTTCCACTGGTAAGTCAGACCCCAGCAAATCCATCATATCAGTCTGTGTCACAAATATGATGAATGGCAGGCGACGATAGCAAGATAGAGCATTAATTAGGTATACGTCAAATGATAGTCAGACAAAAAATGAGCTAAGATAGGTATGTGGAAAATCATTACCTGCTCAGACAAATTTATGCGTACAACCCTATGTCCAGAAAATTGTCCCAAGGCCACAATCAAACTTGTTTTTCCAACACCTGGACTACCCTCTAGTAAAACTGAAAAGTACAATTCCATTCAGCATGCTTGAGTATGAGAATCTCATAAAAGATGAAATTAAGACGCAAGTTTACTCGGACAAACCAGGCTTTGAAAGCTGCATAGCCCGCAGTACCCTTAATGCATTTTTGTACGTTGTTGGTGCCAAGAACTCATATTTACCAGTGTCACAAGGCAGACAGCCTACAAATGAAGCCACTATTGCTCAACTACAATACGGAAAATGGATATTTCTACACTATATAAAAAGAACTGATGGCAACTATACTACCAATATGAAGGAAAACAAGCAAGAGAAATAGCAGATGAACGAAAAGTTAATTATGCTAGATCAAGTTAGAAAAGAGATGAAAATGAGATTTCGGCATCATTCCCATCATTACGAACATGGTAGAATGTATACCTTTCTCAATAAAGAATGGATCAATACCAAAGAGGTTGCTGTCTTGCATATAATCAGTGTTTGAAAGATCTGTAGCTGTTCTAAGCTCTCCCCAGCCATAACTTTGAAGTCTCGCAAATTTTGAGCATTCAAGCATAGTGTTATCCAACTGTAGCATCAAAATCCAATTATTAAAGCTGAGAAAAAAACTCTCAAAGAAGGAAGAAGAAAACTTTCATCAGACGAAAGAGTATCAAAATTCAACTGACTTCATAAAAATAAATAACTACACAACTTCACATGAGAATACACCATCTATACCCAAAAATTAATTCATTTTATTGTCGAGTTGAAAAGATGTCATCAAAGGCTTGCTAAGTCCTTTCAACCAAATAGCCCAAATTACCACAGGTTCTGAAAATTTCCAAATGACCTTCATCTTGAAAAAAAAAAAGAAAAGGGAAAAAAACAATTAACTAACTGACTGACTGACAAAAAAGAAATGGAACTCATACCAAAGGACGATTGGGATATGGTCCTTGTTTTCTCATCGAGAAGCTACCAAGTTACCGACATTTTTTCCTTTCTCCAATTATAGTCCAATGACATTTTTTCCCATCCCCTGTAAGTTGCAAGGGAACTTTCTACAACTTTTAACTGAGTGTTTGGGGTGCTGAACTAAGTTGATTATTATTGATAATTGTTGAAATTAGGGTTTTGCGCTCTAGGGGCAATTTTGTCTTTTTCATTGTACCCTAGGGTTTCCCTGTTCTCTATTTAAACTGTCAATCTACTGTATTCCATTGTATCAGTTTCTAATAATAATTCCCTTATCCCGTGGTTTTTCTCCCTAATTAGGATTTTCCACGTAAATTCTTGATGTGCTATTTTCTTTTCCCTACTCTATTTTTCATCATGGTATCAGAGCATGGAGACAAAATTCTAGCCACCATTGAGGAAAATCCAACAGGAGAATCCCAAACCAATAACCCAGATATAACCACTGTTATCCAAAAAGCTATTGATAGATACTTCCAAACCCTTCTTCCCCACTTTCGTGAAGACCAGCCGCCGCCGCCCTACCCACCGTCGGCCATTCCCGTCGAGCCAGCCGCCTCCTTCGAAGACCCAACCACCAGTCGCAAAAACCCACTGGAGTTCTGTCTGACTGCTACCCTTTCGAACTAGCCGCGCGCAGATGAAGGAAGTTGTCCGGTTTAGACGCGCGCAAATGAGGTCAACCAGCGACCAGCCACGCAAAATCAATCCAACCGGTCCCAAACGCTGCCGACTGACGCTATGGAGCACCGATCTGCTATATCCAAGGCCGACTAGTCCAGATCCGCAATGCCCAAGCTCCGATCTGCTATACCCAGCGCCGATTGGTCCAAATCTGTGATGCCCGATGCCAATCAGTCAAGTTTCCGTCCTTCGGGAGTGCCGTCGGCCTTCTCCTCTCAGATCAGAGCCTCATCCCAATCTTTGCCGCACCAAAGGACAGATGGAAGAGGTATGAGTACTTTCCAGCCAGGTATGAGCAACCGAATGGGGCAGTTTTCGCCAATTATAGATAAGTTTAGAGGGGGTGAGTCTTCATCATACCACCAGGACCAAGGAAATATAATCCAAGATCAAGTTACCCAGTTGCAGTTGCAGATTAAACAACAGAACAAGATGTTTCAACAGCAGCTTGCTGCTATTGGGGAAGCCATGGGATCGAAATCCAAGATCCAATCAGATCTAAATCCATACCCTAGTAACTTCGTTCCCTACTTACTCCTTAAAGAACTATAGGCAATTCTTCTGGAATTATTATAGGGGAAAAGTTGAATAGTGATAATTACTTCTCTTGATCCCAATCTATTAAAATGGCTCTTGAGGACCGTCACAAATTTGGATATCTGACAGGTGAAATACCAAAACCAAGGATCGGTGACCCCAAGAGCGAATGTGGAAAGGAGAGGATTCTTTGTTGAGATCAATTTTGATTGGCAGTATGGAACTTCAAGTTGGAAAACCTTTATTGTATGCAGCTACAGCCCGTGATATTTGGGAGGCAGTCCAAAAACTCTACTCCAGGAGACAAAATGCTTCACGTTTATATACTCTACGTAAGCAAGTCCATGAATGCAAACAAGGAACGATGGACGTTACCGCTTACTTTAACAAGCTATCTCTGTTGTGGCAAGAGTTGGATTTGTGTAGTGAGATGATCTGGAACTGTCCTTATGGAGGAGTGTTACATTATCAGTCTGAAGAAACGGATCGCGTGTATGACTTTCTTGTAGGACTCAACTCTAAATTTGATACAGTGCGCAATCGTATACTGGGGACCAGACCTATACCGTCCCTAATGGAGGTCTGTTCTGAAGTTCGCCTGGAAGAAGATAGGTCGAGAGCCAAGAATAGTACAGCTGTAACACCAACTGATTCCGCCACTTTCAAAACATCAGGGCCCTGTACAAGATAAACAGAACAGTAAGCCACCCCCAATGTACGAACATTGCAAAAATCTCTGGCACACTAAAGATCAGTGCTGGAAACTCCACGGTCGACCGCCTAATGGTAAGAAACGACAGCCAAGTCGAGCTCTCGTAGGTGAATCTGTTACTGAAGGTACTCAGACTCAGAACCAGGAAACTACTCAGAACACTACTATAGTGGATGTAAGTGCAATCGCCCATACAGGTACTTTTCAATCTTTTGGTCTTGTGAGTATAACTGGTAATAAACCGTGGATATTAGACTCAGGAGCCACAGATCACCTCACTGGTTCTTCTGATCAATTTTTATCTTATCAACCTGGTGCTGGAAATGAAAGAATCAAGAATTGCATATGGGTCCTTGGCTCATGTTGCTGGAAAAGGACGAGTGTCACCCTTTGCCGGCTTAATACTCCAAGATGTGTTGCATGTGCCAAAAGTGTCTTACAATCTGTTATCTATTAGTAAACTAACAAGAGATTTGAAGTGTCGTGTTAGTTTCTCACCTGATGATGTTGTTTTTCAGGATCTGACCTCGGGGAGGACGATTGGCACTGCCCGACATGACAGGGGACTCTATTTCCTTACTGAAGAAGCTTCCTTTAGGCTATGTGATAGGACTAGTTTGTTTTCTCCTCATTTTTCCATTTCTGAAACTGATTATATGTTGTGGCATTATCGTCTTGGCCATCCTAATTTTCAATATATGAACTATTTGTTTCCTCATCTTTTTCGCAATATTAATATTTCTAAATTGAAATGTGATGTGTGTGTCCAGGAAAAACAACCTCGTGTTTCTTTCTCTTCTCAGCCCTATAAGCCCTCTAAACCGTTTGCTCTATTCCATAGCGATGTTTGGGGTCCTTCATCAGTCACTACCATAACTAGGAAGCGTTGGTTTGTAACCTTTATTGACGATCATACCCGTCTAACCTGAGTTTTCCTTCTGACAGATAAAACAGAAGTCACTTCAGTTTTCCAACAATTTTACAATTCCATAGAAACCCAGTTCAACGCTAAAATCGCTATTCTCAAGAGTGATAATGGTCAAGAATACCTTAGTAACACCTTACGACAATTCCTCATCTCCAAAGGTGTTGTCCATCAGAGTTCCTATGCGTACACTCCTCGACAAAATGGAGTGGCCGAACGGAAATACTGTCACCTGGTCGAAGTTGCCGCTCTCTTATGTTCAAACTCTCTTCCCTCTTATTTGTGGGGTGATGTTATCTTGACAACAGCCCATCTAATAAACCGCATGCCATCCCAAGTCCTCAAATTCCAAACTCCATTAGATTTCTTCAAAGAGTCTTACCCAAACTCTAGACTTCTTTCTGATATACTCCTTCGTGTCTTTGGTTGTGTGGTGTTCGTCCATACACACGGACCTAACTGTACCAAGTTTACCCCTCGAGCACAAAAATGTGTTTTTTTAGGGTACCCTCTACATCAGCGTGGGTACAAGTGTTACACCCTCCTTTGAGAAAATACTTTGTCTCTATGGATGTGACCTTCAAAGATCATTCATTCTTTCCCAATGGTTCTCTTCAGGGGGAGCATTCCAGTGAAGAAACCAATTGGGATCCCAGCCTTTCTGCTTTACCTGAATCTGAACTCATCCTTGATGTCAGTATCAGTACTAACGCACCTATCCTCCCAACTGAACAAGTCCCTTGGATCACATACTATAGAAAGAATCTCAGGAAGGAAATAGCGCCACCTGTTATCTCTCCGACTCCAGTTCATGAGTTTGAACAGAAATCGGTTCCAGGTACTAGTAGTCCTATCCTTGATCATGATAATAAATGTGATAACACTGATGCTTGTGTTGAAAATGTTGAGAGCAAAAGCAGGGAAGATAATGCCAGCAAGGATGTGATTGAGGTTGATGATGGTGCAGAGACAGATGAGTGTGTGACTCTTGAGGACATGGTAGAACCTGGAAAAGAAGCTTCTCTTATTCCCGCTAGAAAAAATGTTGAGAGTGGGAAAATAACAGAACCGGAGGGAGAATGCAGTATGTCAGAAGAAAATAAAGATAGAGATGAATCCCTTGATCTTCCGATTGTCCTAAGGAAAGGTACGAGATCATGTACTAAATATTCGTTGCAAAGTTACTTGTCCTATAGTAATTTATCTCCTGAGTTCAAAGCCCTCACTACAAGCCTAGACACAGTGGTGATACCAAACAGTATACAGACAACATTGGAAAGTCCTGAATGGAAAGAAGCAGTTATGGAAGAAATGAAAGCTCTCGAGAAAAATTATACGTGGGATCAAGTCAATCTTCCAAATGGTCATAAAGCAGTCGGATGTAAATGGGTGTTAACAATAAAGTATAAGCCCGATGGAATTGTTGACAGATGCAAAGCCAGATTAGTGACCAGGGGTTTTACTCAGACGTTTGGGGTTGATTATTCAAAGACCTTTTCGCCCGTTGCAAAGCTAAATACAGTTCAGGTCCTCTTTTCTATTGCAGTTAATAAGGATTGGTCCCTTCACCAGCTTGATGTGAAGAATGCTTTTCTCAATGGAGAACTGGAGGAAGAAGTCTATATGAGTCCTCCCCCAAGATTTGAGAAACAATTTGATCACCGAGTTTGCAGATTGAGAAAGTCCTTATATGGGCTAAAACAGTCACCAAGGGCTTGGTTTGGCAGATTTACTATGTTTGTAAAGTCTCAAATATATAAACAGGGTCATTCTGATCATACTCTATTTACTAAAAGGTCTGTATCCGGGATAATCGCAGTTTTGATTGTTTATATTGATGATATTGTTAATTCAGGTGATGATACCTCAAAGATTGACCGATTGAAGGCAAAGATGGCTGAGGAATTCGAGATCAAGGACCTTGGAAAACTAAGGTACTTCCTCGGAATGGAAGTAGCTCGATCAAGAGAAGGAATTTCAGTTTCCCAACGGAAGTATACTCTGGACCTACTCAAGGAAACAGGTATGACGGGGTGCAAACCAGTTGATACCCCTATAGAAGCCAATGCAAAGTTAAGTAATATGAGTAAAAGTGTTCCAGTGAGCAAAGAAAGATATCAGCGACTTGTTGGGAAATTAATATATCTTTCTCATACTAGATCTGACATCTCTTATGCAGTAAGTATGGTAAGTGAGTTCATGCAGTCACCATACGAAGAACACATGAGGGCAGTAGAGCGCATTTTGAGATATCTGAAAACTTCTCCAAGGAAAGGCTTGATGTTCAGGAAAAATGAAAAATGATGTATCGAAGCTTACACCGATGTTGATTGGGCAGATCTGTAGTAGACAAAAAATCAACATCAGGATATTGTACCTTTTTGTGGGGCAATCTTGTTACATGGAGAAGCAAAAAACAAGGTGTTGTTGCCAGAAGCAGTACTGAGGCAGAATACAGGGCCATGAGTCTGGGAATCTGTGAAGAGATCTGGCTTGAAAAAGTCATGAAAGACCTTGATCAAGAGCATACCAGTCCAATGAAACTCTACTGTGATAATAAAGCAGCCATAAGCATAGCAAACAACCCTGTTCAACATGACAGAACAAAGCATGTGGAGATTGACCGACACTTTATCAAGGAAAGACTCGATAGTGGCAACATTTGTGTTCCTTATATTCCCTCCAATCAATAAATTGCAGATGTCCTAACAAAGGGGCTTTCCAAACAGTTGTTTGATGTGTGTATGAGCAAGTTGGGACTTGTTGACATCTACGCCCCAACTTGAGGGGAGTGTTGAAATTAGGGTTTTGCGCTCTAGGGGCAATTTTGTCCTTTTCATTGTACCCTAGGATTTCCCTATTCTCTATTTAAGTTGTTGGTCTACTGTACTCCATTGTATCAGTTTCTAATAATAATTCCCTTATCCCATGGTTTTTCTCCCTAATTAGGGTTTTCCACGTAAATTCTTGATGTGCTATTTTCTTTTCCCTAATCTATTTTTCATCAATAATAATAATCTATTTGGGGTGCATATTATTTTAGCCTGAATTATAATAATTTGTGTTTAAGCTGCAGACTATTTTAGTCTAGATAGGAAATAGTAAATACCGTATCAAAGGGGGATTTCAAATAGAATGATTGTAATTATATGTTATAATCAGTTGTAGACACCACTATTACATTTGGAGCTCCAAACTAGAGTGGGTTATAAATTATAATAGCTCACTCTAACTTAAAGTTGGAGGCCCAAACAGCCCGTAAGAGTTTCTTTGCTTTGTCTATATCATTGTTTTAATGTTGCTCTGCTCACTGAATTTCACTGATATAATGATATGGTTCATACTGTTTCCTATCAAATAATTATTTTATTGCTTCATAGCAATTAACTATCAAGAAAAGAGAAGGTATAGTACAACCAAACCCCAGAGAAAAAATACCCAAGTCATATAACATGAGGTTAACAGAAGATTGACAACCTTTAGTTTCTCCAAAAGAAATGTAAAGCATCTTTTCCGCAATTCTTCAGCATCTCTTTTTGACATACCAGTCCCTGAGAATCAATATAAGAAAATGAATTTCATCAAAGAAGAAGAAAAGAAGCCACACATCTATAAACAAATGGCTAATAACTTATAAACAAGTACCATAAGCAACCAATATGAAGAAAGGACAAGACTAAAACGCAATTCACAGGTTAAGAATAAACATATGGCTCCTTTTTCTTATAATTCCTGAGCAACTTGGGAGAGGGAAAGGTTTTCCATCCAACACATTTGATTACCATCCAACACATTTGTAGCTCCATTCTTTAATAATGGAATTCGTGTTTCTTATAAAAAAAAAAGATATTACTAAAAGAAAAACAGGTAATGGGGTATGGATCTCAGTTTATAATCTTTTATGCACACTCCTGATGGGAAGGACATTCTAAAATTTGACAAGCCTGGCAGACCACAAAAGAGTAGGTAGAAACCAAATGTTCAGAACACAAGTTAAAAAGTTGAAACAACAGTAATTACAAGCAAGAAAACACAGACAAGATCCAAGAAATAATACACTAAAATTTGAAACACACCAGCCTCAACCTCTGTGTTTTGGCTCAAGTATAAAACTAATTGGTTCCAGTTGACATTATAATGTTATTCACCCGTTTATCATTAGCTTAAAAAAATGTGTTCCCTTGGCTTCATGCTGCTTAATTCTCTATTTTTACTCTACTTGCTTCCACTTTTTCCATTCCATTCCCATTATTCTATCAAGCTTAGTCCCTGATTAGGATTTTCTACTGCGTTTCTCCAACAAAATTGCAAGCGTTCAGATATGATTATAAAGTATAGGAGTAAAATAATTTATGTCATATTTGGGTCTCCTAAGCATAAGCATAAATATCCCATAAAAATATCATTTAAGAATGCAAGAAATTTAGTAAGCAGATAACGATGTAATACTGTAAGATTTACCTAAACTTAAACCATCTAGCAGAATAAGGAACGCTCCATGAAGGAATGCATATTCAGGCCCTAGATTCCTCGAGGTTGAGTCAATAAAGGAAACCCAAGAGAGTAGATCTCTCACTGTGATCATTCTCCCTGACCGAAGGTGATTAAACCACTGTAATAAAAAAGACAACAATTTAATCAACAGTTGAAAGAAATAAACCAAGCTTCGGACTTGGTCAGTTATTAATCAGTTGTGATGGTTGGTCATTTGCAAGTTGGGCAGTTGAATATTGGGACTTTAAACCTAGCAACTACTACCGACTAATAAGATGAATGACATATTTTCAGGAAATAAACAGATATATTCTTCAATAAAAATCTCTATTCGGTATACCAATTTTGGTATCAAAGCTTGGAAATTTGATCTGTTCTGTAGCAATGGACCATCTCAGGAAGATGTCACGCTTTAAACCTTTCAAAAACTCCACATGCAATTTACATTTTTTTTTAATTTAAAAATATACAAAAAAAAATAATAAAAATAAAAACTGAAGCATTTTTTTATTGAATATTCGTCCTTGAACTGACATGAGATACCAGGGACAAGTAATCCGATCTTCAGGTTTTCCTTTGCTACATCCGTGTCTTCATACGCTAGCACCATGGTTGCAGGAAAATGGTCTCTGTATTACGGCCATTCCAACCACATCCAAAAAGGCCAGGAAATCCAACCCCAAATCCACAAGACTGAAAAGGGAATTAAAAAATCTATATTCCACTATCGACTACAATTGAGATCCTCTGCCCCTGTTATGCAAGGGTCGCCCAACCAAAAATGATTATTTTTCTTGGAATGTTTGAGGCCTCTGCTCGAGGAAGAAAATAGCTTTGATAAAGGATCTTCTCAACAAAACCAATGCTACCATCGTCATTTTACAGGAGACCAAAAAGTCAGATATTGACTGCCTCTTTATAAAAACTATTTGGAGCTCCAGACACATTGCTTGGACATCTTTGGATGTGGTTAACAAGGCTGGCGGCATCATCATTATCTGGAACAATCCATCTGCTCATGTTGATGATGTTTACAAAGGTACCTATACTCTTTCAATTCGGATTACTCTCACGGATGGCTTCTCTTTTTGGCTGACAGGAGTTTATGGTCCTAAGTCCAGCGTTAGAGTCTGTTTTCGGAAGAGTTATATGACTTCTCTTTTATGCAATGATCATTGGATCCTTGGGTGACTTCAATGTTACAAAGGTGGTCTTTTGAGAAATCTAGTAGCAAACCAAAGACCACCAGTATGGGTATGGACCTCTTCAACAAGTTTATTGAGGATTGTTCTGATTGGCCCCCCTCTTTCTAATGGCAAATACACTTGGCCCAATTTCAGAACTCCCCTGGTTATGACTCTCGTTGATCGATTCCTTATCTCCGAAGAGTGTATTAACAAATTCAAGAGTGATATTGTTAAACGGCTCCATCAGTTAACCTCCAATCACTTCCCAACCCTCCTCAGTTTGGGCATACAGAAATAGGGTCCTAGTTACTTCAAATTTGAGAATATGTGGATGGAGCATCACTCCTTAGCTAACTTACTTTCAAACTGGTGGCATCATAATCTATTGTCTGGATGGCCCGGCCACAGTTTTATCCAAAAGCAAATGAGTCTCGAGCAAATCTTGAAAGCATGGAATAAGATACTTTTGGCTACACACAAACAAAACAGAATGATCTCTTGAAAGACACAATAGATTAGATGAAATTGAAGAATCACACAACCTTACCCAATCGAATGAATTATCCGATCTTTCTTTTTTGGAAGACATTAGATGGAGACAGAAATGCAAGCTCAAATGGGCCAAAGACGGGGATGAAAACAGCAAATTATTCCATCGTTACATGTCATATCGCAAAAGGAAAAACACAATTGTTGAGCTTTTGTCTAGACGGGGCCATAGCTTAACCAACGACAATGACATTGAAACAAAATTTCTTGATTTCTACCGTGATCTTTATACCAAACTACTGGGGACTAGATCTCTCCTATACATTGGCAATTGGGACCCTATCTCCACCGAACAAGCAATATCTTTGGAAGCTCCCTTCACGGAGGCAAAAATCTGGCATACTATATCAGACTTGAGAACAATAAGTCTCATGGACCAGATGGCTATACTTCTGAGTTCTTTAAAAAGAAATGGAACATCCTTAAGGATGATATTAAAAGGGTGTTCCAAGACTTTTGAGAAGTCTATTATCAACGCCAATCTCAACAAGACTCATATTTGTTTGATTGCTAAAAAGATTGATGCCAGGGGAGTTGGAGACTATAGGTCGATTAGCCTTACCACTTATACAAAGTCATTGCCAGAGTGCTTTCCGACCGTCTGAAGAAGATCCTCCTGCATACGATCTCCACAACCCAATTTGCCTTTGTGGAGGGTCGACAGATCATTGATGCCTTTTTTATTGCAAATGAACTGATTGACCTCTACTCTATCACTAATAGAAGAGGAGTGGTGATAAAACTCGATATTGAAAAGGCCTTCGATATGGTAGATTGGGATTTTCTTGATGAGATTATGAAAATCAAAGGATTCAATTCTACCTGGAGAAGCTGGATTTTGGGTTGTCTATCATCTGCAAACTTTTCCATTATCATCGATGGAAAGCCTAGCGGCAAAATTAAAGCCACTCGTGGCCTCAAACGAGGGGATCTCCTTTCTCCTTTCTTATTTACGTTAGTGGTTGACTGTCTGAGTCGTATGCAGGGGGTTAGACGATGCTCGAATTGAATGCTTTATTGTTAGAAACTCTGGCCTTCAAGTTAGTCACTTGCAGTTTGCTAATGATACCATCTTGTTCTCTTCACCGGATGCCGAAAAGCTTGCCAATTTGTTTGAGATTATTCGGTCATTTGAACAATCATCTGGTCTTCGTATAAACCACGCCAAATCTAAATTTTTAGGCATTAATATTGCAGAGGGAGATATTACATCTATGGCATCACTCTATGGCAAGTTTGGCACATGGCCCTCAACATATCTTGGCTTACCCCTTAATAACAAATCCTTCTCTATTCCATTTTGGGAGCCCCCCCTCATTGAAAAGATAGAGAGGCACCTTAATGGGTGGCATGGTAATTATATCTCCAAAGGTGATCATCTCACACTTATACAAGCCACACTGAGCAACCTCCCTACATATTACCTCTCTCTTTTTAAAACCCCCTCCAAGGCATCTGAACAGATTGAAAAGATGCACAGAAATTTCCTTTGGAATGAGAACAAAGACAAGAGAGATATCCACTCAATTAACTGGCAAAAGGTACAACTACCAACTATAGAAGGGGGTCTCAACTTGACTGATTTGAAGAAAAGAAACAAGAATCTTTTGGCCAAGTGGATCTGCAAATATCACTTTGAGGAAGATGCCCTTTGGAGAAGCCTTATTGACGCTAAATATGGCCTTTCCAACCACAAAGCAGTCGGTTTAGAGTGGCAAAAGGCCCATCGAAGTGCATTGCTACTTGCTAGGCAAATTGATCTCATTCATAATCATTGTCACATTGTTGGCAACAGCAAATGTACTTCTTTTTGGAATATCACTTGGGTCGGAACCACTGCATTTAAGGATGTCTTTCCGAGTCTATATGCACTCTCAAGGAAAAAAGAGGCTACCATAGCCCAATGTTGGCACAATAGCTATGAAGCTTGGAACCTTGGTCTCAGAAGAAGTCTCAATGATAGTGAAATTAACAAATGGTTTGTCCTATCCACTCTTCAAGTGCCACCAAACAGCCAAATGGTTAAGGATTCATGGAGATGGACCCTTGATAAATCCGGCAAGTACACCACAAAATCTCTCTCAAATCATCTTGCATCAAGTGGTATAGATACAAACGCTGCCCTCTATAAAAACATTTGGAGAGGCCATATCCCAAAAATACTCCATTTCTTTTTTATGGGAAGTAAACCATGGAAGCATCAATACAGCCGACACCCTCATCAAATCGACCCCACGAATCGTGTTTGCTCCTAGTTGGTATGTTCTTTGCCATCACAGCTGTGAATCCATCATGCACTTATTGGTGTTTTGCTATTTTGCCAAAACTTATTGGGGAAGTCAGCCATGGAAGCATCAATACAGCCGACACTCTCATCAAATCGGCCCCATGGATCGTGTCTGCTCCTAGTGGGTGTGTTCTTTGCCATCAAAGCTGTGAATCCATCATGCACTTATCGGTGTTTTGTTATTTTGCCAGCACTTTTTTGGGGAAAGATCCTTACATGCTTCAATTACCATTTGGTTTTCCCTAATGATCCTACCAAAAATAACTATGAATAATAATAATTGAAGTAAATGATTTTTTTTTAATTTATAATTCAAGTTCACGGGTTTAACCATCATGGGTTAGCCTAGTGATAAAAAGGAGACATAGTCTCAATAAATGGCTAAGAGGTCAAGGGGTTCAATCCATGGTGGCCAACTACCCAAGAATTATTTCCTACGAGTTTTCTTGACAACCAAATGTTATAGGTTCAGGCAAGTTGCTACGAGATTATTTGAGATGCACGTAAGCTGGATTGAACGCTCACGGATATTTATAAAAAAAAAAAAAAAAAAGAGAGAGAGAGAAAAAACCAAGTTCACCGGTTTTGAACATTGCAACTACTTTGTTTAGAAATTTTCCCCTTTCTTTTGTAAAATGAAGATACTCTTGTACTTCTCATTTATGAAAATTAGAAAAAAGAAATTAAAAAAGGAACTCTTGTAAAAGATCCTGGGACAAAACAGAATAGTGCTTGAAATTAATAATAAACTATAAATACACAAAGCAAAAGCAATTCTTCCCTAAAAGAACAATTTTTTTTCCATAAAGCAAGGGAACATACCTCCCAAAAATTTAACATTAGATCCACCAGATGCTTACCTCCAGGGTTGGAAATCCTGTAAGAAAATATGCTTGTAAAAATCATAGAAGATTACATTAAAATTTGGTGCAATGGTAAGAACATGCTGAGACCCTACCTCGTCAGCGCAATACTTCTGAGCTCATCAAGCTCCCCAACAGGAGGAACCCATATCTCCGTAAACCTATTACGAAGGGCAGGAGATAGTTCCTTCTTCCCATAATCACCACCAGGATTCATTGTTGCAAAGAGGCAGAATTCAGGGTGAGCAGTCACCGTTTCCAGAAATTCTCCTCCTTTCTCAGCCAAAGCCTACAAATTAAAGCACAAAGTAAACAATAGTGCAACATTCAAAACAACATGGTAAGTATTACAATAGGTACAGCAATAACAAAGTAGCATGAATCCTGAACTTGTATAGAGAGCAAAATATTTTTAAGGGAAGTGATTGCTAATTGCAGAAAGATCCCAACCAGAATTGAATTTCACATCATCTGCCGATCATATTGTCAGCCATGTAAAACAGTAAAGCTAACTACCCTAATGCTAGTCAAAACTATGAAATAAAATTCAATAGTGTTTTCTTTTCCATTTTTATGTGTGGAAGGGCGAGGATACAAACAGGGGGAATCGTATTTATACCATGAACGAACATATAAGATAAAATAGAAATGAAACCAATATAGAGAAAATAACAAATTAGTGGGTCAGAAAAATAATGAAAACTAAACATAAATGTTTCCAAGAACATTGAAAAAACAAAATGAAGTGAAACAGAGTGTCCTTCAAACATTTTCCAAACAAGTCCTAAAACCTTCCAAAGCCAAAAGCGTAGGCAGACCTACATTTCCCCACCAACGTTTAAAATGCAATAGTTTCTTACAAGATCTCAGATAAAAGCTACAGTAGCCAATCCACTACTTGTTAGCTTTTCCATTAAAAACGACGGTCCATTAAAAGATGTGAAGAAATAAATCTTGCTATTCTTTCAAGCTGCTGAATTATATTTGAAAACAACCTCTTTCAAAAAGAAAAGAGAACAGGCACATGTATATATATTAGAGAATGGCACAACTGTTAAAATCCGGCAACTTTTTATATCAAATGAAAATATGACCATTAAAAAAAAATAAGCACAAAATGGCAAAACAGGCAATCATAGAATAGGTTAGTAATATTACCAGCTTTCTTTCTGGTTCCAACACGCTGTTAATTCTTTCAAGCACACTATCATCAGCAAGAGAAATTTCATCTATAAGAAACATATCACCATCTCTCATTGCCTGCACCAGTGGCCCATCCTGCCAGGTGAAAATTGTCTGCCACTGTTTATGCAACTCTGCAAGCTTTTTTTTTATATGCTCAAGCTCCTCTACGCATAGCCTTTGACAGTTCTCCCTGCCTTCTCTAAGAATTTTCATGATCCGGTCCAACGAATCAAGGGTTAAAGACGTTTGACCTATATCAGAAGAAATGGACTAGAAAAGCAAAATTATTAGATAACCTTCACATAGAACAGAAGTATTAAAAAAATAAAAGGGCAAAAAAAAACTTACAATCCCAAGATCATACTCGGATATCTTCGATATCAACTCGTGAACTTCTTTTTCATACTGTGATGTAAGCTTTGATCTCTCTCGATTAGGGTAAAAGCCCTGTAACAGTTCATAGTTATTAGATTAAGGAACGGTGAAAATTCATAAAATTCAAGCCCCATAAGCTAAAGTAGCAAGCATTACAATAGATAACACACCCCAATGAAGTCTGATGTCTCCGTGTATTGATGGCAATTCAAAATGTGTAATTTCTTCTTCATGTGAGCACTCAAAAGTTGACAAATGGTCGTCTTTCCACCCCCAGTTTCACCAACCAAGAGAGCAGGTTCACGGTTTCTGCCATTTTTATAGCATCTTTCCACAAGAAACCATAATCTTTGCATACTCTTGGTCAAGGTAATACTGCAATTAAAGATAAATGTCAGGATAATGGCTCATCCAAGCTACCAGAACAAAGTGGGAAACAGGGTATTTGAGCACTTGCTTTGGAAGAATCCTTGAAATTACCGCACCATCACTCATTCTATATGAAAACTCCCCTCCATTAGGGTCCTGGAACAAAATAGTGGATATCCTTCGTTAAGCATAAGTTTTCAGTAATCAAATGAACAAACACCTAAGTGCATAACATCTGACTATGCAATGCATTTTTATGATATACTATTATTCACTTTCGTCAGTCACCACAAGACATTCATGCTTTCCAAAATGTCTGCTAATCATACATCAATTATCAAAACCATCAAACCAATACAGGTGCCAACAAGAATGGGCAAGGAGGAAGGAGCTTCCTACTAAACATGTAAACTTTTTAGTCTTCATAATCCTTTCTAACAAGTAAATATAGTTTATTTAGCTAAGAGTGATTCATTTTATTGAAAAAGCATACTACAAAAGACCACATACACAAATAATCTGAAGAAGCAGATAATGATAAAAATACCTGCTTATACAAGTCCTCAATCGCAAGTTTAACTCGGAGATTTCTCTCCAGAACATCTCGTACTACAGATTTCTCATCCAGATCGCGTAATCTCTCTGCTAAAAGATAATAACCATCTCTAGCTAAATCTTCATACGAACATCCAAATTCCTTAAAACGATATGCCCAACGAAACAAATCTCGTGGTGTTATAAACCCATGCTTTCCAGAAAATACTTTACTACTTTGCCTGAATAACTGCAATTCTTTCATCACATCTACCATTTTTTTAGCATAGTTTTGGGGGATTTCACACCTTTTCTCAACTATTGTGCTCAACTCGTCTTCCGGTATTTCATCCACATGGATCTCCACGAAACGATTGCGAAAAGCTCGAGAAAGCATTTTACGACCACCATAGAGAGTTGGAGGGTTTTGGGTTGCAAAGAGCATAAAATCTGGATGTGCCTGTACAGTTTCCCTGAGTTCAGGAACAAAAAGTTCCCTATTGTCATCAAGTAGCCGATTCAATGCTTCAAGAACATCAGATGGAGCCAAGTTAAGTTCATCAAGGACTATCCAGTAGCCATTCCTTACAGCCTTAACTAGCATGCCTTCTTGAAACACAAGATTGCCAGAAGAATCAGTTAGGTAAGTGCCTAGATATTCCTGCAGATCCGTGTGTTCATGATTATTGATCCTTACAAATTCATGACCTGTAAGTGCAGCAAGGTACTTAACTAGACTAGTTTTCCCACTCGATGTGGGTCCTTGTAGGAGGACAGGATATCGTTTAATCAACACAGCACGTGCCAAGTTCCTAAGATGCTCCTTGACACTCTTAGTCAATACATAATTCTCAGAAAGATCTGGATGGATGTCCTTTTTTGGAGATAAGTACGCATCAAATGATATGTAAGGAGGTAATTTCCCCCCCAACAAATGTGATAAAATCAACTGGTGCACTATCTGTGAACTTGGATGATCCAACATGGTCAAGAAAAACATACAAAAACCATCATATAGTGCTCTGAGAAAGCCAAAACGTCTTTCAGCTTTTCGAGTGTATTCCAGAGCACGGTAAAGTGACCTTAAACTATATTGTGGCTTTTGATTAGCACCATCTTGTAGCCTTTCTTCAGAACCCTTTTTTACTGCTTTATAGAAATATACAATTCGATTTACTAGTTCCCGGTTAGCTTGGCTGTCATCCATGAATTGATTAATGAATAAAGCCAAATCTTCATCATCTAGCACATCATCCACAAAAAATTCTGTAAATCTACTCCTAAGAGAGACAGGCAAATCACGCTTTCCGGCATCGGTTGCAGGATTCATACAGGCAAATATCCGAAAATTTGGATGTCGGGATATGTAGGTGATGTCACCTCTTTCAGCCAAACAGAGTGAGCCAGTATCTCCTTCAAGGACTCCAATAACTCTCTGCAAAGTCTCAGGCGGAGCCAAATTAATCTCATCGAGTAAAATCCATTCTCCATTTCTAAGTGCAGTAACAAAAGCTCCTTCAACAAATGAAAAAACCATTCCAGATGACGCATCAATCTGCACATTCGCAGCATCAAGCTTCACAGAAAAATCTTCCCAACCTTTAATCGAATCTTCAACAAATGGCTTCTTCCGTTTTTTATCAGAACTAGCTCGCCCCGCTTCAACTGACTTCTTGAAAAATTTAACACCTTTCTCAAACCCAGCTAGTAGCATTTTCCAATTCTTATCTCCAAAATGCTTCTGCAAATGAGCTAAAAATTCCCCATTGACCTGAATTTTGAAATGGAACAAGCCGATTAAGAATACAATATAAGGCTAGCAACCACGAAAGAGACTCAAAAATTAAAAATACCTTAAGAGAGAATGTCTTTGAAAAGAGATCCTCAAACTCCTTGTAAAGGGAAAAACATATAAACTGTGCATCAATAGGTTTAAAACCACCTAACAAATCTGCAACGTCACTTTGCTGGCTCAAATTCTGAAACAACACGGTAATAATTTAAATTTTGATCTACTGAAAAAGTGAACAGATGGAAAAATAAAAAACAGATAAAGAAGTATTATACCAAGACAGTAAAATTATGACCAATCCTTCTTGCCAAGCTCTGCACAAGCGTAGTCTTCCCAGTACCAGTTTCACCAACCAGGAGGACAGGCTCATTATACTTAATAGAGCAAGCTATTCTCTCAAGCATGTGCAAAGAACTACGAATCTCAACAAAAGGCTGTATTTTATGTTTCAACTGCACAGTATACATAAGAATAAGCAAAGAACATAAAATTATAAGAGCACAAAGGTATATTAAATAGACTTAACAGTTGGTTGAACTCGTTGAATATCAACTCGGCCAACTCTTAAATTCGTGATTGAATCCTGAAATATATTTGTAAGAAACATAAAACAGAAGAAAGTATGTCATTCAAAAGGTAAAGATGAATACAATGCAATAAATCAGATAAAGGCTTCTCCAACATAAGCAAAAAAAAAAAAAAAAAGCATGAAACATTAAATGACGTGTAACCTGAATTGCAGGTTTATGTTGAGGGTACAGTGTCCCAGGTACTGAAGCATCTCCTAACCATAATTTTGCTATTTCCTTCATAATAGTCAACCGGTTCTCCGGCGAAGTTGAGAAAGCAGCAAATATATCAACTGCCTAAAATCAACTCACTAGTTAACCAACTTTCTATGGCAACACAACTTTCATAAGAAAATAAAGCCAGCATAGATATGAAGCATCAAACCTCCTGATATATGGACTGACGTTGATAAGCTGAAAAACCATCACCCATAAAACCAAAACCTAAACCTACAATGCGTTTGCACCATTTAAGAAGATCCCTGTCATGAAGAAGCATAACAACCAATTAAATCCAGATAACACCAAGCACCACACAGAATGACAAAAAAAATACCTCAATGAGAATCGGTTAGGATAACTAATAGAGGCAGATTCTTCACAGCGAAATCCTAGGAATTGTTGGGTATAAGAATTCACCTTTTCCAAGGTTTCTACAAAACGAATGAGAAAAGAAATTGATAAACCACAAACAACTCGGGCAATAAAAAGCAAGGTTCAGAAATCTCCATATAAGAATT
This sequence comes from Benincasa hispida, assembly GCF_009727055.1. Taxonomy (NCBI): domain Eukaryota; kingdom Viridiplantae; phylum Streptophyta; class Magnoliopsida; order Cucurbitales; family Cucurbitaceae; genus Benincasa; species Benincasa hispida. Next base: position 7,268,199 of record NC_052357.1, read on the forward strand.
ATAACTCACCAACTAATTTTGAAGCAATAGATTCAAGAATGGGATACTGAATTATAACTATACTCTGCAAGTCCTCATTGTTTGGAGGTCCAATCATCACTTTCCTCCAAAGCATACCAATTGTACTTCCACCTGCCACCAAATAAAAGAAAAAGAGACAGAACTATCACTTCTAAGAACTTCTCCAATCAACAAAATGATGCACACAGGATATGCATAACCTTAATGAAACAATATGTGAATCTATTTATCAAAGAGAGGAGAAAAGAAGAGGGGGGAGCAGAAGATAGCTACATTGTGTCAACAAATTTCTTGATATATAATATTGGAAAGGCATCCCCATGGTACATAACTCCACATAGAACGGCTCCAAACCTCTCTGGTTTTCAAAAACATATGCACATGTGTGTGTGAGAGAGAGAGACAGACAGACAGAACAGAGAATTGATACCCAGAGAATTCAGAGACATAGAATGGAGGAAACTGATACCCACAGTAATTATTCAAGCATTGCAACCACAACCAAGAATCAAATACAGTCCTCTAAAATCGAACTTAATAACATCATCAGTCCTACAAGTACTGTAATAACTTTTAGGGCCTAAGCGTGAAGCATTGCATTAAAAGAGTAAATTTTAAAGTAAAAATGATTTTCTTTAACAAATAAACACACAAAAAGTAGTGAAAACCTCACAATGTTCTAAAAGTTCATATCAAATGTAAGTAGTTGAGTGTTTACAATGGATAAAATATTTATGCAGCAAAAATTGCAGTAATAAAATTGATAAGGACATCAAAATTACGCCAGATTAATTAACAAACCTTCTTTATTGCGAAGTTGATCGAGTCTAAAGGCCGATATGGTAGCAAAAAGCCTAAAATTTTCAGACACCCTGACTTCCTGCAAACATACCCCACAGTTTTCTAAATAAGGAACAAGTTCTATTAAAGAAACATAGGTACAATAGAAAACAATGATAAGCTAACCTACCGAAACAATATTTCACTTGCCAATAATTAAAGAAGGAACTAACTGCAAATGTGCATGGAAATCAAGAGGAAAATGCACAAATGACACAACATAAATACAAGAAGTTCGATCTGAATAAGAAATATGGGAGATGAAATAAGGGAGGAGTAAACAACAAGCAGGCTTTAAAAACAACTAAACTGAATGGTGAACCTTTTCCCCTTCCTTTTTGTCAAGGACATGGACATGTTAACGAGGTGAAACTACAGCAATAAATTTATTCTATTTTTAGTTCCACCCCTAACTTCTATGAGGAAATGTAGAATAGTTGTTCTCCCATTTCCAGCTCAAGCTAGAGCTCATTTTCTTAGAATGACAATAGAAACCAGGTTATAGAAGCATCGGACTACCCATTCACAGGGAAAAAATAATAATAATAAAAATGAGAACATTAAAAACTGCAATCATGTCAGCATGAATATCGAAATCAATGGAGAAAGAAAAAGAAAATACCTCCCCACGCCCAGTTGAAAATGTGTTTCCACCTTCTAGTAATGGTAATAAAATTGACTGCACATCAGATGGCGCTTTGTCTACATCCTCAAAAACGACCCAGAGTCCATTCTGAACAGCCTGGAAAACCAACAAAAAAAGCAGAGAAGAGTTGAAATGACAAGCATATATGAATAGCAGAATGAACTTATCTTGATATGATAACAAAACACACCTGTGTAAGTGAACCAGGCTGCCATCTGAACTCACCAGGACGTTCAGCACAAATGTAACTTCCAATCAACATCTTACCGTCAATTTGGTCATCCATGTGGATAAAGAGAACTGAGAAAAGGAAAGGAAAAAAGAAACGGGTAAAAATCAAAAGAAAATAATCCTCACATGAGAACTTGCAATCATTTAAGAAAGATTTGTGAAGGTCATATGGTTTCAAAGAATATATTATATATTCAATAGAAGTCTGTCGAGACCTCTGAAAGGAGAAGTGAGAAGTAAGAGGGGAGGAAAAAAATGAAGTGGAGAGCAAAATAGGAACTCAAATCTCAAACAAATAAAGAATCAAAAAAATTTTAAATTAAAAATTGACGACCTAAAGCTATTTATAGCTCACAAATCCTGATTTAAATAAAACTCTAAAATGACTAAGAAATTCAACCATCCCCAGCTTATGAGATTCAAAATGCAAATGCTCAAGAAAGGTTTAGACAGCCAAGGGAATCGATGTGAGAACTAGTCTCGGAGATAATACAAAACTAAGAGAAGTTACCATAAAACTACAAGTAGGATAAGAAAAAGTTACTATAAAATATAAGGACAAGATAAAGAATATGCACATGCAAACGTATATACTTGAACAAAATTGTCAACAGACACAAAGCAGATGCGAACTTGAATAGCATTGCACATCTATAACAAAGGACCCTGCCATATATATTGTTAATCAATTGTTTTGTTTCCAACCAAAGAAAAAGGGCTCGAGTGTGACACAATATGTACCTATTAACACAGAAGTATACAAGGAAATCATGTCTACTGAACCATAAAAACAATTACTACCTTGGTTATGGCTATCACTGGCTATCTTATGTATGAGAGCAGATTTCCCAGCTCCAGGGGGGCCATACAAAAGAACTGGCCACTTTTGACTCAATGCCAACATAACCATCTCATAACCTTTCTTTATAGATGATGTCATTACAAATGAATTTTCAGCCTTTGGACTGCCCCTATATGAAGTAGGTAAATTATTGTATCAAACAAAGAAAAGGAATCACCAAATTATTGGAAAGTATTGCTAATGAAAAAATAGAGGATTGCAATAATGCAAACTTTTCTTCTGTTATTGCCAACAGAGAGAAAAAAAAAAAGAACAATTGGCTTTTTTAAAGGAAACAGAACTTAATAATTAGCCTAAATGGGTGTGTCAGTGCTACCATGTAGCAAGTCGTTGACTTCTCTTTGGTCGTTCAATCTCATCGTGATTCAAAAGAATGGCAGGACCACAGAAGCTAGAATTGGCAAGCAAACAGTTTTCTGAGTCAAAATCAGCGTTTACACCTTGAGAATACCATTCCTTCACAAATAACTCAACATAGGAGCCAGCTTTCTCCAAGGATACATCCTGACAAAATTCTTCCCATCTGCAAATGAAAAGGCGGCATGAAGCTTATAGAAGTAAGTTTTGTTATATAATAGAAACCACCAAGGTTCAGAGCAAACCGCAGTAAGCAAGGTAGTGTTTCTTCAGACCCGGACAACAAACTTATGGTTGCTTCATAACCCAATTTAAGCAATATTGATAGTATTTGTATCCCGCACCATCTTATGTCGGGTAAAAGTAAAAGTCCTGCATGGTCCTGGTCAATGTTTGATAGCAGCTTCATTAAGTCCAAGAAACACGACCAATCCCAAAGTTTGGTGAATGTTTCAGGCTCCACCAGTAGGAAGCGGTAAGACAACCGAACAGCAAGGAGTCCACCCTAGATAAGGGGAAATCAACAGATGATTTATGTTTTTGAAGATACAGCAGTACACTCTTGTATGACTTACATTCTTGGAGAAAGATGAATAGCGAGGCATAGAAATTATGGATTGTTGGATTAAAGAATTGTTTATATACATATACACACATAAGAAACAGGATTTATAGACAAAAAGAAAATGAAAGTACACCTTACAGGTAGGGGGATAGAAAACAATCCCATCTAAAAGAGCAATTACAAGTTAATCAAAAGAACACCACGATAATGCAAAAGAAATAACAACTGCAAGGCAACAAGTGGCCGTGTACTATACATGGCCACAAAATAAATGGTCTTTCTATTTCTTTAAGCTCTTTGGTAGAGTTATTTGGTTTTCATCCGTCCCAATAAGCCACAATAACACTCTAATCACACAACTCCAAAAGATTTTAGTCGGTCATTGTTTCAATAAATCCATCCAAGTAAGTGTTCACATACGCTCAATAAGTGTTGGCAACATCCCCGCATATTTCCATTCTATCTTTACAATCCCTAACAAAGTAGGTAAAGAGCGGGAATGACTATAAGAGATTTTCTGTTGGAGGGGCAATAGAAAGAGGGAACACAGTTACTCCACCTTTGGAGGCTGGCACCTTGGTCATTGGTAATGAGACTTTGTTAGCAGAGAGGATTCAAAGACGCCCTGCAGAAGGTGAACCCCTTTAGTATATTAATTCAAGAAAGTATGAGCATTACTCTAGCTGCTCATTAACTGGACGGGATTGTTATTATAGCAATCACAAAATAAAGACTTTAGCTGCTGGTTGACTGGATGGGATTGTTATTATAGCAATCACAAATTACCCAGGAGTGGTCACTCTTCAAAAATGGCTTGCAGGGGTATCCTTGTGAAATTATGGCAGGACAAATGGCTGATAAGGTCTTATAATATTTTTCTTTAGGACATGGCAAATACTACGCATATGTTAGAGACTGCTGAATTCATGAGACCAGAGAATGGAACCTTTACAAAATCAAATGATAAAGAGAGGGAGGAATGAGCCTCTCCTGAAATATTGAAAAATTCATTCCAAATGCTTCGATTATGATAAGTCATTATTCTATAGAGGCCTTAAAATCTGAATTGCAGAAGACAATGGAGAAGATACAAGCTATTGAAGAATTAAAGACTCCGTCTGTTATTGGTAGGCCCATCTTTGAAATCTCAATTGAACACAAGACAAGTCTCTTCCTTGGTTTGATCAATTTGAGTTTGCTCGGATTAAGGCCTCCTCTTGGTGCTCTATTCTCCAAGTCTTTTGCAGGATTCTCTATTCAAGATTTATGTTCAAATTGGAATGCCTTTATTTTTCTTACTTTGTTTTATGTATTATGGTAGAAGGATTACCTTTTTTTCTTCTTATTTTTGTCTTTGTATTTTGAGCATCACTCTCTTTTTATTAAATAAGTGATCATTTGTGTTTCCTTTTAAAACAAATATCATAAATCTTTATTCTTCAAGCTCATGGCCTTGTTTGTGTTTTCTGCGAGGTTTTATGATGTACGGATGAAATGCCTTAAAAGGATGAAGTTCTTGCCTTAAAAGGATGAAGTTCTTTATATGAACCTTAAGTCATGAAAGCATCCAACCTAAACGACAAGAATCAAACAAGACAGAACACCGTATTGTTCTTTCCAAATTTGGACCGAGAGAATGGCAGGGATGGCAACCATTTTTTTTTTTTTATTTCTTCTCATGGAAACCAACTTTCATTAAGAAATATACTAATCATATTCATAATACTAGACAAGCAAGCTCGTTTTAAACCTTACATAAAACACACAAACACGCATTCAGAATATCATACCTTGTTATAAACCTCAGAACTTGTTCCTTTGACCAAAATGCGGTGAAAAGGGCATGGAGCAAACTTGAAATAATTTAAAATAGTCCTGTGCAAAAACAGAAAATAAAGTATATTACAGAACACATTGACCATAGAAAACATGAATATGCACGCATGAAATTAAACAAACCCAAACTGAAATCAGTTAGTAAGTCAACAAAACATAAAGTTTGCCCACTCGTTCAGAAACCCAAGTAGTGTTTAAATATAAAGAACTGATCACCACAAGCAGAAAAAGCAATTAGACAAATTTAATGAACCAACGGTGAGAAAGGTAAGACAATTAAGTATTCATAACTCAGGTACTTCAAAAACACTTCTAAGAAACGTGGTTATATAAGTTCGAGAATTTGATGGCCAACCTTTAAGATCTTATTAAAAAGAATTCACCCATTTGTACTTTTTAAGGAATTGGAAAAAAATGGTTTCATGGCCACCCACAACCATGAAAGTCGTGATTCACGAACTAGTGTGGAGGTGGAGTTTAAAGATTGAAAAAGAAATAATATCAGCCATCAGGATACCAATGTAGCTAACTGGTTATTTAATTAATTATAATTGCACCAGAACTAGGTAAGCAGCAAACTATTCAATAATTAATTGAACTGGGACCAGATAAAAGCTACAAGCTGTAATCCAGCAGAGTAAGTGACAAACCCTAATAAGAAGGGGGCCAAATCAAGGGCACGGCAGAATGCCAGACAAGCAAGCTCATGAAGATCAATCCCCCTCCCTCTGTGGTCATAAAACGAAATTATATTGACTACTCCATCCAGCTCCTCTTCGTGAATTTCAGAGTCTGTGATATCTGAGTTTGATCTCAAATTGGGAACGAGTCTTAACAGTCCTATCACTCTGTCCACGATCTTTTGAGCTAATGGACAGAAACAGCCTAATAAACATATAGAATAATTTGGATTCAGAAACAGCTCTGCCGTAATACTCAAGACTTCCTCTTCAGTCACTGCATATCCCTACAAAAACCAGAGAACAAGAAGGATTATTAAGATGTGATTAGAGGCAGCGAAATAAATCCTTCCATTTCTGACAGCATCTTCTCGTATAAAATTAGAGGAACAGAGAATAACAGTTTAAAGTAAAAATGTTAAAATTGTTCTGTTTGCAATTCCAGAAACTATTTTAAAATGCATATCAAATGGTGAGATATAAAATGCATACACTCAAAACAATTGAACATCACATGTGCGAGTGATAAACAAAATACCTTTTTAATAAGCGTGTCAAACGGAGAGTGGTGTGTAAGAGCTGGGCAACGGGAAAGGAATCTTTCCAGTGCAAATTCAAGCTTAAAACTCCCATCAATTGCCATTGGAAACAAAATATCTCCTAACTCAAAAATCTGTAATAAAGTAAAGATATAATTAGTAAGGATGTAGCTTATTCACAAATATAACTGATAAAGTTGCCAAATATCTATAATTTAAGCCGGATAACGAATTCCAAAAGCAACTCTCCCTTCTTCCCAGCTTCAACCTGTCCATGTTACGTGATCAAACAATCAGTAACACATCAAAAGAAAATCTCCAAAGCAAATAATACAAATAATTAATCAAATTAAGAATTCAAAAATGAAAAAGATATAATATGACTCGTTCTCTAATTAAATCCAAACTTTTTATCAGTACAACCAAAGGGATAAAATTAAGCATTCCATTTTTAAGGAGAATATCGTGTCAATTATCAATGCGTTATTGTAAGAATCATATATTTCAAAATATTATATAAAAAATCGAGTTTCAATTACATATATATGGATTAAAAGATCACATTTGAAACTATTTTAAAAAATATCATATGCATTTTACTTTCTTTTTTTTTTTACAAAATTTATCTTTTTTTACAATATATGAGGTCGGGGATCAAGCTTCAGACTTTTATATTAATAGTAACGATTAATTGTTTGAGTTATATTTATATTGTACACATTATTGAAAGTAACAATTGTCTGCCAATGCGAGTGTAGCTTAATTGCATAAAGTTTGTGTTAGCGACTAAGAGGTTTGTAGTTCAAATTAAGTTGTCTATAAGAGTTGTTGGGTAGAAGGAAGATCGAGAGAAGATATAATTTTTTACTTATCTCTTTTAAAAGTTTAGGACTATTCCTAATTATTATTGTCATGTGGGGAAATAAGCATGTGGATAGCCAACCCAGACATACCGCAACATGCATAAAACTATCAAATTGAGCATCGCTCAGCTATATGAGTCTGTCACCTAAGATCACTGTGATTCAAATCTAGGTAAAAACTTTTTATGCTAATTATATCCTTTCATTATAATGATTTTCAATTATACTCTGATGGCAATTGTCTTTAAATACAGATGGTAGGGATGAGAGAGAGAGAAAAAGAAAAAAAAAACAAAACAAAACAAAAAATCTATATATGTTTGTGTGTTGTTTTTACATTGATGCATTAAATTCTGGTGTTTCATATTCCTGCGGTTATATTATCCTATGAAGCATTGCAATCAATTGATGAGTAATTCTAATGAATGCTTTGAATGATATTACTTTAAATACCATTATTATCCTAGTTCTAAAAATCTTTATATCTTCCACATTCGTGGATATATATATATAGTGTAGGTATGTATGTATGTATGTATGTATGGTTTATGTTTGTTCACTAAAGGAGAACAGGGAGAGTCCAGAGTTAGAAAATATGCGTGGAAGCTAGAGGTTGCTTTTAAGAGAGATTTCAAGAAGTGATGAAAATAGCTTTTTTCCATTTTAGAAAGAAAAAACGGAGAATGGAGGGGATGATCGGACTGAAAATTTTTCTGACAAGACCAAACATCACCGAAGAGGGTAGCAAACCAGAGAAAATATTGCAGAGCATAACAATTTCTATTGCATAGATTGAATGTGAAGCGTAAATACCGAATTTAGAGAGCACCGTTGAAGCTGCCGTGACCGATGGCGGTGGCAACGAGATTGAGTTGCTGATAGGAAGGAGGAAAATAACAAAGTGGAGGGCGCGAGAATGAGAGGCAGATGAAAGAGGGTTTAGGGTTTTACTCTTTCTTTTATGGAAATTGTGAACAATGGCTAATTACAAATTGCGGTTTAGATAACCAAAAAAACTAAATATATTCAAATATGGTTAAATCGTTTTTTAATTTAAAAATACTTAAGACTATTTCTTCCTATTTTACTCTCATCACCTTGGTCGTTGGTTATATAGTTATATAATATAAATTTACATTGTATTAAAAAAAAAAAAAAAAAAGAGTTTATAATTCAAGTACATTAAGTGCATATTTGAATGGATTTGAGAAAATTTTGATTTTTAAAAGACTCAATTTTATCTAGACACTTTTAACCAAAATTGTTGATTATTTTGAATGGTTGTCAAAGACACCAATTTTTTTCAAAATGACTTATTTTTTAAATTAAACACGACATTCCAAACACAGTCTAGATTTATCTATAATATTTGATTCCTAAATTTACCTATAATATTTTATTCTAAAATTTATCATTGTTAAAGAGAATATTTTCTTAAAAAATCAAATCACATTTAAAAGATTTTTGTAAAGAAGATAGTGATGTATAAATTGAAAAAATAATAACAACAGATCTATATGCTATCTAAATCTAATCTAATATATGCCATCTAAAAGGGGTCATGAGTGTGAAACGTTCTATTTTCTCTTTTGTAGGTATTTGATTATAGGGATATATAATGTAATTTTACATTAAATCATTAAAAATTAATTTATAATTCACGTAAATTAAATTTTTATAACATTTGGTTCCAAAATTTATCATAGTAAAAAATAATATGATTTTCCCTATTTTTCTTGACATTTATGTTAAAGAGAAGTTATTTAAAAAAAAAAAAAAAAAAAAAAAAACTATAATTTTAACGTGATTTTGAAATAAATTAAAAATTACAATTTAAATGGTTTATCATTTATGGTTTGGATATATTGGTTTCAAATTTGATTTTTTTTTCCTAATATTTGATTTGAAGTTCAAATCAAATTAAGATTTGAATACAAACTTTCTCTACTGATTAACTCAATTACACCCTAAATTTTCATCAGTTATTTCTTTTCTTTCTTATTGTTTCTCTCTTTTTTTTTTTATTTCGTTCATCGATAATAACTTTTTTCTTCTTTTTTGTAGCATCGTTCACAATTTGTAAGATCCACAATGATATAGTATATTAACTACAACAAAAGTAAACATAATCAATAAACACTCTAATTATGTTTAATTTGAGTTCTAAAACCATGCTAAAAACACATTTTTCAGAAGTGGGCTTCAAGTAACATACCTTTGATGAATTTTCTCCAACTCAAGCTATCCAGCTCCAATCCCTCAATAAACCAACAAGAGATATTCTCTACTATTCTCAGCCTTTAATTTGAGTGATGGTACTCTACTTGGAGTGAATTTGGTGAAGGAGATTGGAATGGTTTTCAGGTGAAGATGAGATGACTGTAGCAGCAAAAAAAACATTTTTCCAGCTCTCTCTATCAACCCTTTGGCAATTGAAGAGCTTTTATCAGTCAATTACATGAATTGAAGTGGGCTAGATGGGTGATTCAAGGAGGAAGCACCTCCTACTAAGTTGAAAATGGGAAATTCCCACTCAAATTCCAATTTTCAATTTTTGTTATTTTCAATTTTAAAGTTAGTTAATTCCAAAATTAACTAGAATTTAATTTAACTAATCCATGACTAATTAAATTTAAAATATCAAAATTCAATTTCTCAAATTGAATTGAAATAGAAATTTTAAGTTATTTTTTAATTGATTAAATAATTAAATATCAAATATTAAATCAATCATACACTCGATTTTAATCCTGAATCTTATTCATGTAATTGAAATTTAAATCATTATTTAAATATTATAAGCTCTCCAATTACATTTAATTTTAATAAAATAAATGTTAATTATATCAAATATAATTATACAAACCCTAATTCGAATCTGAACTTATTCAAATTCAAAACCCTAATTTTAATTTGAACAATGCAAATTGATATCATTCCAAATTCACTCAATTTATTAATTCAAGGTGTTCATGTTTTATGAGCTAGTAGAGGGACCTTATGGACATACGGATCATGAGCTCCAACGAGATTAATTGGCTAAAACTCTCTAGATATATCTGTGTCCACTTGATTTAATAATCAGTAAGTCGACCCTTCACAGGTTGTTCGTGATAACGGTAGGGTCAATATGTTGTTTTACCTCCGATATTACGTCTTGTTTTTTAAGTTCCACTGATCCTCTAATGAACAATTGGTTTGTGATCCAATCACTCCCAGATCCCTCTCGAGCCCATGAGATGGTGGGACCCCTTATTCAAGACTTGATTCAATACTTAATAGTAGGTGTGAATTTCTTATTGCATCCTATGTCCCCAACTATCTATTGGTCTTATCCCTAAAATGGGAGGCTTATCAGCGTTGTTGAGCCAACCCTCACCTATGCAAATCTAAGGATAATACGGAATAAACAAGAGTTCATAGTTAGCTCAGGATTAAGATCGAGTTACCTAGGTCATCTGAACGAAATAGTCATTCTTAAATAGTAAACAGCGTTATAAAGTAAGAGTGACTTATTTCTTGGTCCCATATCATGCAAACTCATTACATAGGCAACTTGTAACAACTACAAAGTGGACCGCATCCAATAGTGTTACCAGAATAAGGTACCTAACCTTATTCGTATACTATAGATTATTTTGACTATTTACTTGGACTTGATCCACTTTTATGTCTCCACACACAAAGTTCAAGTATTCATATAATAATCGTACATCTTAGTTTGTTGGATGTAGACTTTATAAGTACAATTTATAGATTCAATAACAACTTTATTGAAGTAATTTCAAATAACATCTTTATTGATAAAATAATACGTTTAACTTTACAAACTACAAGTTTTTATGACATACAACCTGACACATAATTGGTGAGGTATTATGCTTTCACGAAGTGAGACATTATCTCTTTTTTCCTCATATTTCTTCAACTTGAAATTGATGTTTTGGATGCATCTCCTATACCAAACTACATAATTGGCATCTATGATATTGAGAAAGGAAGCCAAAAAAACACACACACGCACAATTTGATGCACCACATTGATGTAGAACAAACTAAGATTAATGAAGACAATCTTTTGGCACTCATCTAGGTAGCATGAAGTAAAAAGATACCTAACATCTCTTAAAATGGTTACTTTGATTTGTAGATTAGATTAGTGTATATTTTGGTTACCAATTATTCACTCTCAGTTATTATATTTAATAATACTCGACACTCTCTTTACCTTGAAATAAGGGGAAAATCCTATTCATCAGTTTTTATCTCTAACAAAAGATTGAAAATTCTAAAATCACATTTTATCTTTAATAATATTTATTCATCTTGAATAAAAGGATTTTTTTTTCAAGAAAAAAGTCACATTTTACCTCATTCAAAGTCACATTTTTTTTAATCACATTTTGTCTCTACTAATCTCTATTCATATATGAATGAAGAAATTTTGAATAAAATGATCAAAACTCGCTGATAGCAAAGGACAGAAGAAACGAAGCATACCAAGAGTTCCGTCAATCCGTTGTTTATAGGTAGACGAAGCTCTCTCTTTATCATCTCATGCCATATGCAACAAATGATGACATTTTTCATATTTTTGTTGTCATTCATATTTAGGGCTCAACAAATTTTATCCCCTACTGTTTTTGCTATTCACATTTAGGTTTAATAGATTTTATCCCTTTTTTTGTCATTCACGTATAAAAAAGACATTATAAGTAAATGATGTAGGCCTCTTTTGGTAACCATTTTATTTTTGTTTTTATTTTTTAAAATTAAATATATGGAAAGAAAAAAAAAGAGGCAATAACTTTTCCCCATTCACGTCAAAGTGTTGTATACATATATGCACTGCAAAATAATTTATTAAAAAAAAAAATCATTCAGTCGAAGTGATAAAATATATATTTTTTTAAAATAATTTTATCTAAAACAATATTTCACCTTAAAACTTTGGTTTTGGTTTTAGGTTTTTGTTTTTCTGAGATTTGATTTAGAATCAAAATGAATCTAAATTTCTTCTATAAATTGAGTGAAGTACACTCCCAATTTTATAGGGTTCATATTTTATTCTCTCATTATTTTTTAATATTTCGTTGGTCTTTTATGTTTTTGTTTCTCTAAGGTACTTAGTCACTTTTGTTTTTTTTTTTCTTTTTCAATTTAACTTTTCCTTCTTGGTTTAATATGCATCTATGAGTTTCTTTTTTTGTTGTTTGTTAAATTCATTTGCCAACATAAGTAGGCGAACGAGGATAAGGCAATATGAATAGGAAACTTTTGTTTTGTTTTTGTTTTTTTTTAATGTAAATATATTTATTATTCATCTGTTACACATAAAAGATTATGTTTATTTTTCAAGTAATGTATATATGTGTGCATGTGTATTTGTTTTTCTTATGTTACATACAACATTTTGTATCTTGTCAATTTATTTTCTGCACCTTACAATGTTTGATAGTACCAAAAAAGTATTATCTTGTTCTGTTTAATTCAAGATTGTTCTTGTATTTTATAGGTTTATTTGATTATTTTGTAGGTCTCAAGCACTTAAAGGGTAAAAAGGGGGCGTTAGTGACAAAATGGAGTTCAAATAGGCCAAAACGGAGCTTGATTGCATCAAATAGGAAAAGAAAGATCAAAATGACCATTTTGCCCTTAGGGAGAGTGCAGCAGCGCTCAGCTATGCACCACGCTCGACACTACAAGGCAAAGAGCTCCAATTTTGTGCAAAACACACAGTGCCACAACGCTACCTTAAAACGTCACAGTGAGTCTGGATGCGCACGATTTTCGTCGGTGCAGCGACACTATATCCTAACGTCATGGAGCTGTCTCGATTTCTATAAAAAGAATTCGAGTCGCCTAGGTCAAGGGATCTACCGATTCCAGTCGATTCTCACACATTTTATCTCCACTTTTCTTCTCTTTTTGGTTAGTCACTACAACAAAATGGACTTTTTTTGACACATGAACAACAACAAAAATAGGGAAGAGAGAAAAACAATCATTAAAGCTAAAATCATGCATTTTTTGTGAGAAAATTAGAGTTTTTCGAATTTTCCAAAGTTTATGACAAATTTTGCGTGTCACTAATTTATGATTGAAAATAGCTTATGTAGGAAAAAAAATAAAAATGTGCGATTTTGGCGGGAAAAGTCGAAAAATTTCAGATTTTTTTGACTATGTTGACATTTTTTTTTATCACCAATTTATGAGTAGAACTGACAATCATTAAAAAGCACCAGTTTTTAAGTAAACATATTTGAAATATATTATATTTTCTTTTATTTTTTGTGTGATCTTTGTTTAAAAAATGAAAAATAAGAAAATGAAATTAAGACTTTGAAAACCCCAGCATCCACTCTTCTTCTCTCCTTTTTCTTTTTCCCTCCCTCTCCTTGCTGTGAAACAAGACTAGTTGTAACCCTTCCATTGTTTGTCCATCTCCTTTAAGCTTCCATCAACAAGCTTCAGACCTTGAGCAAAGGAGCGGCTTCTATTATAAATAAATCTGCTATATCATTTATTAACCATAAGAGGCCTATAAATAGACATAATTACAACAGTGACTAACCATTTAACTACCTGTATAACAAACTTATAACAAAATATAAACTAATTTTTAATACTCCCCCTCAAGATGGTGTGGTTATATCAAGAATACCCATATTGGATAGTAAGGAGAAAAACAAAGTTGGGAAAAGCCTCGGTGAAGATATCAGCAAGATGCAAGTGAGACCAGATGGGAAGAAGCTTGACATTGCCACGAACAATGTGATCTCGGACAAAATGGCAATCAATTTCAATGTGCTTCGTCCGTTCGTGAAAAATCGGATTTTCAGCAATATAGACAGCAACCTCATTATCACAATAGATTAAAGAGGGATGAATAAGAGGTACCGAAAGCTCATGAAGAAGTTGTTCAACCCACAGCAATTCATTTGTAGTAGCAGCCAAAGCTCGGTATTCAGCTTCGGCAGAAGAACGGGATACCGTAGACTGCTTCTTAGCCTTCCAACTAATTATGGAATCACCCAAGAAGATGCGAAAACCGGTTATAGACTTCCTTGAATCAGGATAAGATCCCCAATCAACATCAGAATACGCCTTTAATTGAAATGTGTAGACAAGTTGTAGCAGAATACCTTGCCCTGGAGAAGCTTTCAAATACTTAAGTAAGGACATGACAGCATCAAGATGAGGCTGTCTAGGTTGAGCAACAAACTGATTGAGCTTATGGACAGCAAAAGCTATGTCGGGCCGAGAAATAGTCAAGTATAGCAGTCTTCCAATGAGTCTCCGATACAATGTTGCATCAGGAAGGAGGGTACCAACATCAAATTGGAGCTTTAAAGCCGGATCATGAGGTAGAGGAGCCGGTTTGCAAGCTAACAAACCATGATCTTCTAGGAGCTGCAATGTATAATTTTGTTGTGATAGAAGAATACCCTAAGACGATCTTGCAATTTCAAGACCCAAGAAATACCAAAGAGACCCCAAGTCTTTGAGCTTGAAGGTCTCGTGCAGATGATCTTTGATCTCATGTAGTATAGGTAAAAAAGCACTGGTAATGACTATGTCATCAACATAAACAAGCAAAGCAACAAAGGATTGAGCAGAACCTCGAGTGAATAAGGAGTAATCGGACTTGGACTGAGAAAATCCCAAGTGAAGGAGTACCTTTAAGAACTTGTCAAACCATTGGCGTGATGCTTGCTTAAGGCCATATGTGGATTTATGCAAGCGACAAACAAGATGCTCCCTCTGTTTGTGAACAACATCGTGCTTGTAACCCAAAGGTAAAACCATGTATACCTCTTCAATTAGATCACCATGTAAGAAAGCATTATTAACATCTATTTGAAGTAAAGACCAACATTTTGAGACTATAAGAGTAAGAAGTACTTTGACAGTAACAAGCTTGGCAACAGGAGAAAATATCTCAATGTAGTCGAGGCCTTCTTGCTGCGTGTATCCTTTGGCTACTAACCGTGCCTTATAGCGGTCAATGGTCCCATCTGCACGATACTTAATTTTGTATATCCATTTGCATCCAATAGAGTGTTAGCCTTGAGGTAAGGGCACAATAGACCAAGTACGGTTGGTTTCCATTGCTAGAAGTTCATCGTGCATAGCTTGGCGCCAATGTTCATGAGGGACAGCCTAGTGATAAAACTGAGGCTCATATGCGGCTGAGATATTGAGGGCAAACATCTTGTAGATAGGATTCAGTCTGTCATAAGATAAAACAGCTTGTAAAGGATACTTAGTAACTGTCTACTGAGAATGATTGTGTAAAAGGAAGTTGCAATAATAGTCCCTGAGATACGAGGGTGGTTTAGTTGTCCTTGTAGAGTGGCGACAGTGAGAAGAATTGTCAAGTAAAGACAGATAGGGCTGATCAATGACTGTAGCATCATCATCAGCAGGTGCAAAGGGAACAAAGGGAGTAATAGGTTGAGAAACGTCATGTGAAGTAGGTTGGTCAGAAAGCTCAGGAGTATCAGAAGCGGATGATGAAGAGGCTTCACTGCTGGATAAATCACCTGAAAATGGAAATGATAATGGTAAAACTAGATCAGGAAAAGGATCAAGTACCTTTGCTTGAGAACTGATTTGATGAAAAGGGAATATGTCTTCATGAAACACAACATCCCTTGAAATAAAGAATTGTTTATTCTCAATGTCATATAAGCGATAGCCCTTGATGCTAGTAGGATATCCCAAAAAAACAGAGGCAATGGCCCGAGGCTGAAACTTGGTCCTGTGAGAAGGTAAAGTAGAGGCAAAACAAAGAGAGGCAAAACAAAGACAACCAAAAGTTCGTAGTGAAGTATAGTCAGCATGTTCAACAGTTAAACGATAGTAAGGTGTTTTCCAAGACAAGATATGAGATGGAATGCGGTTGTATCAAATAAGATGCGGTCAATATGCACTCTCCCCAAAACAAGATGGGTAACCTAGCTTGAAATAAACAGAGATCGTGCGACATTTAACAAATGTTGATGTTTTTCTTTCTACTAACGAATTTTGTTGAGGCCTTCAACATAAGAAAACTGATGGAGACACCTTTGGCAGCAAAAAATCAGTAAGGCCAGTTTTGGTGCATTATCCGATCGAAAAGCTTTTATGGAAAAAACCATATTGAGTTTCAATCAACTGAAAGAAGCGAGGGACAATAGTAATAGCTTCACTTTTGTTCCTCATCAAAAAAATCCAAGTGTACCGAGAATAATCATCAACTAGTGTTAAAAAGTAACGATATCCAGCATAAGTAGGTTCGTTGTAAGGCCCCAAATGTCATAATGTATAAGATCAAAAGCATGAGTAGCAAGTCTATTATGGCTTTGAAAAGACAGTTGTTTTTGTTTTCCTAGAGGACAAATTATGTATTTAGTACAAGTACTATCCATGTCTACATGTAAAATGTCTTTTAGGAAACTAAGATGTTTATATGATGGATGTCCAAGCCGATTATGCCAAGTAGAACCAGAGAAAGTAGTAGTGGGAAGAACAAACAAGTTCTGTAGTATGTGAAAATGAATGTAAGGACTTATCAACTGATGCTTGCAATAAGTATAATCCATTCCATTTGTTAGCCTTGCCAATCGTCTTCAAATAGTACTTGTCCTGAATGAGGCAAAAATCATTAAAAAAGTGACCATGATGGGTAGATAGGAAGTTAAAGAGCTTAGGGAAATTAAGTTGAAACATAAATCTGATATATATCAGCAATATCTGTACTGATTTGAATATCCCCAACAAATTCAACCAGAAGCTGAGACTGATTAGGCAAAGTAACAGTTGTCGGTTTCATTTGTCTTAGAGTAGTGAATAGGACCTTATTATGACAGATATGAGCTGATGCACCAGAATCAAGTATCCACTGATCAGAAGATATATCGGAAAGGGAACAAATACCTGCAACGTGAGCTGTAGAAGTGATAGAATCTGCCTTATTGGACGTTGCTGCTATGGTGGCTGTTTTAGACTTATTGAGATGGGACTGGAGCATAGCCAATAAGCCTTGGCATTGTTCAGATGTTAAAGAGGATAAAGAATCAGAATGATCTGCTCTTGCTGATTCGGGAGGTTTGTAAAGCTTGTGCCTTGGTGGATATCCATGGAGTTTGTAACAACGGTCAACAGTATGCCCTTGAATATTACAGTGGGTGCAGATCGGTCTATCCTTCTTCTTATTTTGATTGGTGTTGCGAGAATAGCTTGGAGCAGTCTAGTGGGAAGCAGAAGAACCATTTTTCACAAGGAGGGCAGTGACATTAGATGAAGATATCGCATTGCCAAAGGATTAAGAATAAGTTATTTGGTCAATCTTCTGTGCAACTAGAGAGAATGCCCGATTGATTGATGGTTCTGGTTCCATTAGTAACAACTGAGATCTGATAGGAGTAGATGAATCATTTAAACCCATGAGAAAAGCCATAACATACTCTGTTTGGAAGTAAGTCTATAGGTTCTTGACACCATCACAAGTGCATTTTCCACAAGAACAAGATGGGTAGTAGGAGATGAGTTCATTCCACAACGTTTTCAGCTTGGCATAGTATGTGGTAACAAAATCTTGATTTTGGGATAAGTTAGAAATTTCACGGCGTAGTTGGAAGACTCTTGGTCGATTTTTACGTTGGTACCGTTCTTGCAGATCAGCCCAAATTTCTTGAGCGGAATCGAAGAAGTTGATGCTAGCAAAAATCTCTTTGGAAAGAGAGTTAAGAATCCACGCAGTGACAATGCCATTTCATATGATCTAAGAATTAATTAACTCACCGGAAGGTCGAGGGATTTCACCATTAATGAAGCCGAGTTTATTCTTGACAGTGAGCTCAATCTTCATCGCCTGACTCCACGAGTTGTAATTCGATTTCATAAGAAGATTGGAAACGAGCACAAGGCTGGTGCTGTCCGAGGGATGAAGAAAATAAGGCTTTTGATATTGTTCAAGAATGGAAGATGGGGAAGCTTGAACATTCTCCATGGAGTTGGAGTTTCCGGATGAGGTTGGGTCGTCGAATCTGGTCATGATCGTCGTTTCAGATGAAGAAGGAGAACGAAAAATCACGAGAAAAATCTCGCTCGACACTGTGGACGGAGGCGAGCGAGATCAGTGTTAGAGTCTGGAATGTTGGGGAGTGAGATCGGCCCGAGAAGAAGAAAAGACACGAGAAAAAGAGTGGCTGAAGGGAAAACGAAAAGTCAAAGAGTTTTAATTTTGCTCTGATACCATATTAAAGCAGAGTAAATAAATCTACTATATCATTTATTAACCAAAAGAGACCTATAAATAGGTATAATTACAATAGTGACTAACCATTTAACTACCTGTATAACCAACTTATAACAAAATATAAACTAATTTCTAATAGCTTCACTTGTGTGTGGAGGTGAAAGATCTAAATCAGCACGATTTCAGCGTGGACCAACGACGGTGACACTTCCCCTCCTTCGGTGACAATCAGTTCTTGGCATCCAACAACTTGTTTTGGTGTTTTCGTCATTTTTTTTTAGTTTCAACGCTTACCTATTATAGTTTTTGGCATTATTTTCATAACATCCTGTAAATCTTAGAATTTGAGTTCCTAAACATCTTTAATTTGAAACTAAATTCGATGCTTGCTTGCTCTAAGATAATTCATGAATTTATCAAAATTTGTACGGATGACCCAGAAATTGGGCCCAAAATGTCAAATGACCCTCTACTGACATCATCGTCATACCACATTATGTAAATTTCCCTTACATCGACTTTACGAGGTAAATCTCGCTCTTATCTGATTAAACGCTCTTGCTCTCGCTCTCGCTTGAAATTCCCTAGTTTGATGTGATTGCTCGTCAGTGTACTGTTGATTTGACAAAATGTCACGATGGAAGCCTCTAATCAAATCAATAATACCTAAACACAATACAATGGTGATTTCTTTAAACTCTAAACTCCATTTCAAAGGTGATTACTTCTCTGATTTTCGATGGTGTTTTGTTGAACGAAGATTTTTCGAACGAGGATTTCCAAGACGGGGCTTTCTAAAAAAGGAACAGCTTTTTCAGAAAGGTGAATTACTTTGAGTCTGTTTAATTATTTTTGATGTGTTATTTCTGGAAATGTAGCATTACGAAATTTTGTATTGGGAGAGAGTAAGAAAGAGGAAGAGTAAGAGAGAGAGCGAGAGTACACTTCAATTGCTTGTACAACTGAATGAAAGATGTTCTCTTGCTTGGTAGGATGATAGAAAAGTGTCTATTTATTCGATTTGGAGATGATTGGGATGAGAGTGAAAGTTCGTATATTGGGGGACAGTTGAAAGAAATCGTTGTGCCCCCTACAGTGAATTATGAAGAACTTAAATCTCGCATTTATAGGGCTACAAAAGTCAGTTCTTCAGAGTTTGATCTTATCCTGAAAGTTAAATATAATATTAAATTTGAAGCCCTTCCACAATGCATAACGGATGATGATGATCTTCACTTCCTTCTTTTGTGAGAAGAGCTTAGTAGACTTCAGATAACTATAACGTTGAAGTGTAAACAGGACGAAAGGGTTAGAATGGGGTTTTGAAATGTGAGTTATGATGATACGGTTGTGGATGAACAATACAAGGAATCATATCAGTTTCGTCGAGAAGAGGATGATATTCCATTGTCTACCAACACCGTACCATCAACATTCGATTATATGGATTGTAGTCCTTCAGTGAATGTGGATGTGAATGAGCAACCAACAGGATTGAATGAAATATATCGTGACCATGGAGATGTGCGTCGTTCTACAAAAGCTTCAGTGGTTCCACCATCTTTGTCTTCAAGTCATAGGACAGAGTTGATGATTCCTGGCACCTCTTCATCTGGGACAGAGGACGTTGAAGTTGGTAAGCTATTTTTTAGCACAAAGGACTTGAAAATGAGATTATCTATTCTGTCCATCAATAGAAATTTTGAATTTAACGTCAGGAAATCAACCAAATCTCTATTCACTGTCAAATGCATTGAGGAGACATGTAAGTGGAGCCTTCGTGCAATCAAAATGGAAGGGTCTGATATATTCAAGATCATAAAGTATTGCAGTTCGCACACATGTTCCATAGGAATTTTGAATCACGACCATAGACAAGCAACTGCTATGGTTGTTGGTCAACTCATCAAAGATAAGTTCACAGGCATAGGACGTATTTATAAACCTTGTCATATCGTTGAGGATATGAGAAGAGATTATGGTGTGAACATAAGTTATGATAAAGCGTGGTGTGAAAGGGAAGCCGCGTATGATCTCACTAGAGGTACTCCGGAATACTCATTCTCCATACTACATGCTTATGGAGAAGTGCTAAAAATAGAGAATCTGGGTACAGTATTTGAGATCGAACTTGAAGATGAGGTGCATTTCAAGTATATGTTTATGACATTAGGGCCTTGTATTAGAGGTTTTGTAAGTTGTCAGCCTTGTATTATTGTTGATAGGTCGCACTTGAAAGGAAAATACAAAGGAACCATGTTGGTTGCGATTTCTATGGACGGGAACAATCAATTATACCCATTAGCATATGCAATAGTGGACAATGAAACCGATCAATCATGGAAATGGTTTATGTCAAACTTGAAATGCAGTATCAGAGAACCCAATAATCTGGTGTTTGTGTCTGATCGGGTAGTATCTATTGGTAATGCTATTCGTGCATTTTTTCCCACAGCATTTCATGGATTGTGCACATGGCATATAGAACAGAATCTGGTTATAAACTTTAAGGATAGCACGGTTGTTGGGATATTTAGAGATGCAGCAAGGGCATTTCGCATGACAGAGTTCCAAACAAAATGGGACGAACTCCACAGTTTTAAAGACGGTGTTGTCACGAAATATTTGGAAGACATCGGTCTTCAAAGGTGGGCACGGGTTTACCAAATAGAACGAAGATATGATAACATGACATCCAACAGTACAGAGTGTTTAAATTCCTTAACTAAAGAGTATCGACTAATGCCTATAGTATGCTTGATTGAACATGTTAGAGGAATGCTTCAATCATGGTTCTACGAATGGAGGAATTACTGGGCATCTCGAACGACATTGCACTCTGACTACTATGAAATCCGATTGGCAAATGAAGCTAATAAGGGCATACGATATCGGATGGAGCCTATTGATTGTTATCGGGTACATGTGCGAGATAATCGATTGGATAGTATTGTCAATCTTCACACGAAGGAATGCACGTGTAAGGAATTCGACTCACTTGGTATCCCGTGTTTCCATGCAATTGTTGCTGCCAAGGAAAGAAATATACCCATCCATAGTCTTTGCCGTCGATTTTATACAGTGGACTCTTTAATGACTGCGTATGCGGAGCCTATAAATCCACTTGGCCACATATCTGAATGGAAAATACCTTCTGGATACGTAGAAAAGATTATCCTTCCTCTGAAATTTGTGTCACAAGTTGGGCGACGGAAAGTGAGAAGAATACCATCAAAAGGAGAATTTCGCAGACAAATGAAATGTGGTCGGTGTGGGAATTATGGACATAACCGCAAAATTGTACTGAACTGCTTACAATCGTGCGAAGTGCTGAAAATTCCAGAGACCGAGACACAAACACCCTTCATCCAGTTTAGTTATAAATATCATTGATCACTTTTTCATACGTCATACTTGTATCATACTTCATACTTTTTCATACTTGTAACATACTTCATACTTGTAACACTCTATACTTCATACTTTCAACTTGTAAACAAAAAAAAACAACAAGTTGGAGTATTTATATAATAGCAATATTCATACTCTCTCAATCTTCATACTTTCTCCATCTTCATACTCTCTCGGTCTTCATACTTGTAACAAAAATGGATAACTTCATACTCTCTCCATCTTCACACTGAAAACAAAAAACAATAGCTTCATACTCTTTCAATCTTCATACTTGCAACAAAAGTGGATAACAAATATTCTTTCAATCTTCATACTTGTAACAAAAAACAATAACTTCATACTCTCTCAATCTTCGTACTTGTAACAAAAATGGATAACAAATACTCTCTCAATCTTGCTCTCTCTGAACATCTCACTCTCTCTCACGATCGTGCTCTCCATGAATCTCGCTCTCTCTCACGATCTCGCTCTATTTCAATCTCGCTCTCTCTCATAATCTCGCTCTCTTTCACGATTTTGCTCTCTCAAACTTTGAATCTTGAACGATATAATGTTCTAAGCTTAATTATGCATGTTCTGATAAAATTCTGATTCTGAACTTTGAACTTTGAACTTACATAAAAAAATACATGTTCAATTATACAATGAAATGAGCAGTAGGTCCATTACACATAAAAAATGCATGTTCTAATAAAATTATGATATTGAACTTTGAACTTTCATAAAAAATATATGTTCAATTATACAATGAATGTTTTTACATACATAAAAAATAAACGATTGTTTTACATACATAAAAAATACAATAAAAAAAATACATGTTCTATACATATAAAAAATATGGAGTGTTTGCCCATAGCTGACACGCTAATTGCATCCTATATTCACTCATCTTCTCCTGAGTGATTACTAATGGATCAACCCAGTCACCAGGTGTTCCAATAGTTTTATTGCGAAGAAGCCACAATCAAGCGACCCATGTTGTATGTTGACATTCATAGGTCGCGAGATTTTCCAACGGGCTATAGATAAGTCCGGCTTCGATTGATCCATGTCACAGTAGTGAAGTAGAGATGATACTGTGACCGTCAATGGCTCTAACCAATTCACCAGCTTTGTCATTGGTGTGTATGACGGAAGTGAATCGAACACGAATATGTGGCCTTTGTTAATGTCCATTGCAAGGACCATCCAGTGGTCACTGATATTCATCGTCGTATAAACGAAATCCACATTTGCCCATTTGACATCGAATTTATCGATGACGTAGTTCTTATACGTGTCTTCATTTTCCCAAGCCAGGGCAGCCTTCAGAAGTGACTTATTCTTATTCGTTTAAATACCCCGCCACGAGCATTAAGGTGACTCTGTCAAATAAAATGAGAAGTTAAGTAAAGAAGTAAAGACCGGGAAACTTAACGAAGTGAGAAGTTAAGAAACAAAATATCAAAATTTACCATTACACCAATTGGCAAGATGGTGAACTTGTGCATGCACATGTCGGGCCGGGTATAAAATTTATCTTTCATAAAATAAAATAAAGTATTTATTGTTTGCACGAAAAAATAATATGTCAGTAAAAGTACAAGATAGCCAACATGTAAAGATGTAAAGACTAGGACACTTACATCGCACTCGACCAACGAATTCGGGGTAATCAATTCCTTGAAGAATTGCTTGGCGAGTGGTTTAAAGAAGTTCTCTCGGACCTCGTTGTCTATATTGTCGTCTGAGATTCAACCCATCATTTTTGTCAGGATATTGTGTGGAACATCGTGTGCTATGTTATATGTGACGATCGATTTGGATATTGACGTAGCTACACCTGGGAGAGGATGTTTAGCCACACTTTTCTTCTTTACTTGGGTTGGGGGTGTATATTTATCAACCAATTTTCTCTTACGACTAATTCTTCGAGATTCCTACATAAACAGATAACAAAACATTACTCATCAAGAAATATAAACATGGTGAGTAAGGCAGACATGTCGGGCTTTGTTTGTGAGACGTCGACTTGTATAAGTTCGACGTTAATTGGTGATGTCGTGGAAGTGGTGGTATCGGGCCATACAGGGGGGGTGAGAGTAGGTGAAGTAGTGGTATCAGGTTGTAGAGGAGGGATGGGGATGGGAATGTCAGAGGCAGTCGCAGTCGTATCATGAGATGGGATGGGTGACCTGGTCATCACCTCATTCACCGTGGAACCCTTCAATTAGTAAAGTAAAATGGTGAGTTCACGAACATATAAAAGCTAAACACATAAAAACATAAAATGATGCAAACCTTGCATATAAACTGCAACAATGATAGGATGGCCGATAATTGCCCTTTCATGTCAGTCATGTTTTCCTCCATACTGGATACACGACTATCTAAACCCGATATACGACCATCTAACCTCGACAGTGAGCTGTCAATGGACCGCAGGTACAAATAAATATACTCGTCGGGATTGGCTCCCTCCTTGCGGAGGGTAGTACACTCAGGACACTTCTCATCCACAAGTCACTCTGTACCGAAGTCTGCAAGAAAGACATCAACTTAGTTCAACTCGTACTCCTCACGTACATCCCCCATCATATCATGGAACATATCATCACTACGTGTGTATGTCCCTCCTTCCACCCTTCCATATTTAGTATCCGCGTGCTCAGAATGCTCGGGTTCATCCCCTCCATCCACCTTGATAACCTCATCATTGTCATCTCCACGATGGTCATCACCGTCACTTTCACTTTCAGGACTATCCCCTTCACTTGTCGACCTATTGCCACTTTCAGAACTATCATCATCCACACCTAGCTGAAATATAGGTTGTCGTTCCATTGAGGTATCCCAAAACTTTCTTTCAGCATCTGACATCATAGTGCCCTCTGTAACCTTTATCTGCATTAATAACCCAGTAAACTGATTAGTGTCAATATAATAACCAGATAAACATATTATGCATAGAGTAAACGTACATTGTTAGACTCGAATATCTCTTTCTCAAGTAATTTGAAGGGCACTGAGTGGGAGCATGACCATCGTAATATGCAGGGTAAAGCCACCTTGCTCCTTTGCTCCGCAATGTTCCCAGCTATCGATGAAGCTAGGATCTTGAATGTCCATACCTAAATAAAATTTAAAATATATCAAGAACAATAGTAATGTTAGATCAAACAACACGATTATTATGTTAATCAAATTTACCTGGAATGCTTGTGGAAATCCACGTAAGGAGTACTTCACAACGTAGTGTTTATTTGCTTTGACCCTCGTCTTGTATAGACTGCTCTTATCATTCAACACAGTATTTAGGGCATCCAATGTCCTCTTCCAAATAATGGTATCCCAATCAAGACTATTGTAGTACTCCAAGTTTTGAATGTCCTTGAAACTTTTGAGGTTGACTGCATTTTTCTGTTTGTTTTTCCCCATCATTGCGACCTCGGTATAGTAAACTAGACTGATCTTCACAGCATCATCATCATTTTCAAACTCTAAGTCCTTGTATTTTTCTTCAAGTTGACGGAGGTGTAAAGTGTGTTTTCTCACTCGATTACCAAAATACTTGATAGCAAGTTCATATGAGGACTGCTGGTTTCAATCAACTCGTGATGGGGATTGCCACAAACCAGTCATCACCAAAAAGTCATCCTTCGAAAAGGTGATAACCTTCCCACAGACAGAGAATGACATTGAGTCTGATTTTGTCCTCTTCATTTCTCTAAGCAACATGTGATGGACAATTGGGCTGTTCAACACCATGTCAACGTCTACAAATCGCCAAAAAACTGTTCTCTTGAACATGGCCAACTGTGTTGGCGTGCGCTTCTCTTTGACAATCTTGTTTGCATTAGCAATGTGGGCCAAGCTGGTTAATTGACCGGGAAATCGATCGAATTCGGCTATTCTGAAACGTGTAGCCATCTTAAATCACTCCTACATTTATTAAAAAATTCAATCAGTAAACTTCTTCAGAAAAAAAAATGTAAAACAACATTCTGTTTAAATCTCGATGGATTCGCTCTCACTAAACTCGGTCTCGTTGGCATCGCTCTCTCCGGTGTCGCTCTCTCTAGTGTTGCTCTCACTTATCTCCCTCACATTCTCTCTTTTTACTCGTCTTCAACCACATAACACATCAAAAACCAGAAAAACAAACAAAAAAACCATAGGTTCACTTATCTCACTCACATTTGCTCTCTCCGGTGTCGCTCTGCCGATTTCACTCTCACTTATCTGGCTCACAAACTCTTTCTACTCGTCTTCAACCATAGAACACATTGAAAACAAAAAAAAAAACAAAAAACAAAAAAACCATATTGAAAGATTTACCGATAAGATTCGAGTTGTTGGCGACAGTAGAATCGTTTGCAAGCCGGAAATAGTTTTTTCGTTTATGAGCGATACGAAGCCGTTAGCCTTGGAAAATTTGAATGAAGAATAGTTTAGTTTTGGTGGGTTCTCAGTAAAAAGGTAAGAAGACGAAAAAGTAAGGCAATTTACGTAATTTGGTATGGCGATGATGTCAACAAAGGGTCAATTGACATTATTTTTAAAAAATGGGTAATTTGACATTTTGGGTCCAATTTTTGGGTTATCCGTACAAATTTCCCATGAATTTAACATATGTTGTGTAGGTATAAAGTTGAGTAAAGGGAGGTAATGAAAAAAGGAATTTTTTAAGTGTTAAGCTTGAAAAGATTTAAGTGAAACTATATGTAGGATGCTTTCAGAGATTAAGTGTTTCAAACTCTTAGTGAAATTTTAAGAGTGGATAAGGAGAGAAGACTAGGCATGGAGCTTTGGTCGGAGTAGAGGTGTGACCGAAGAATGGAAGAAAGTAAGGCCTAATTGTGGGGATTATGCGTTGGCCATGGGAACTTGTGTTGGAAATAAGTAGGCCTAGAAGGTTAGGGCTGTATATCGGTCGGTCGGTGTCGATTTTGGGAGAAAACCAGCACCAAAAAATGACAAAAAAAAAGTGCGTGAAATCTAACTGACTGTCGATCGGCCGATTTTGTTGGGTTTTTTTTTGTTGATTTTTTTTTTCAAGCAAAGCCAAAGTGAATGAAAATGGAAGATGAATTTGATGAAATGTTATTGTTAGGTTAACATAATTTGCAACTTTTCTAAATTTAAATCGATCGTTTTTTTTAATGAAAAAATTAAATCATTCATGTAGTAGGCTTGGAATTTAGGCAACATAAAAAAGAAAATAATAATCAATACTAAGGCAAAAGGCTTGGGCTTGATTTAATAGTAGTGGACTTGCTTTTATACCTATTTTTTATATTTTTTTTAAAAAAATAATATTTATATATATCGATCAGCTAGTTGGTTTTCCAAATTTTTTTATATGAAAACTAAAAACTGACCAACCGAGTCCTAGCCCCAACCGGTCGACTTCAGTTCAGTTGATTTTGATCGGTCGAATCGATTTTAAATCCCTTTATGCTCACCCCAGAGGTTTAGGCGAGTAAGCCGTGGGAGGCTTGGTAGGAGGACTGGAAGATGAAGTATGAGGCGTTGAAGGGTAATAAACCGTGAGGCGATGACGTGTGGTTAATCTTGGGTTGTGAAAAGGATTATATGGTCGAGGGAGGTATATATGTGAAGGCCACTTCCCTTATGCTTTATTTGTTAGAGTAATAGGAAAAACAATTTCTTAATTATAATTAGTGGGCTAAGTGACATAATTTAAGACTTAAGACAATGGTTGGTGGCATGAGCTATCACCTTAATGTCGGGATTGGTGTCCTAATTCTCCTGGAGTCTCGTTATTTGTAATGATACACATTGTTTTATGAATAAAATAACTGTTATTTCATTCTGGTATTTACTCATATCCAATAAACAAAGACTCATGGTTATCTTATGTAAACTTAAGCATTTATATGTGATATACAAGTGAATCATGCCTTAAGTGATAACCTAGATAGGTCTATAGTATAAGGATTAAAATGGGATACCTGATCTTGGTGACACTACGGATACGACACGCTTTGTAAAGGTTGGCAAGTGTTGTAAACTACTACAGATGGTAGATCCTGATCATTCATGTGGAGAGATGCGAGCGAGAGTATCCTATACAGAGAGTTTGTATAAGACCAGACCACGAGATGATTAGACTCTGTATATAACGCAGTTGATACTAGAGATTTACATCTCACTTAAACGACCATAGGTGACACGACTTCAATCCTGAGTGTTTTGGGAACTCCTGTCTTTAAGGGCGGTCGTTTGATTAGTTTGAGTGAGGGTGGCCAAATTGCCAACGCAACATGCCTACCTTTTTTAGGACTTGTCTGATCTGGGAGCTAGGAACTCACTTACACAAGACTGAATTCACTCCTTCCCTGAAGTAAGGGTAAGTAGAGAGATTGCTCCCTTAAGGGCTGATTTCGGGGTTAAACATAGTGGCCACAACTTCTCTTTGGAAGAGAGGACTCAGTCATAATAGAACTATGACTTATGTTCATTAGAGGATTCAATGATACTTAAGGAGTTAGATGTAACTACAGGGGCATAACGGTTATTGGCCGAGCTATACTTACGAGCGATCTATGAAGGGTTTTGCACTGTTGATTAGTTAAGATGGACACATAATATATCTATGGTAAGGAGAGTTCAACTGTCAGTCTTTAGTGGAGTGCCTAGCAGTTAACGGATGGTGGATCTCGTGACTAAAGGGTTTAGTCAGTTATTCACATACCATTGAAGCTTCGAGCTACATGTCTATAAGGTCCCCTTGGTAGCTCAATGGATTCAAGTTGAGGATCAGTTCTTGTTGTTGATTTGAAATGTTCAAATTGACAAGAGGTAATTTAATTATATATGGTATGATCGGTATGGTGTATTAGATACATCAAGTGGAGGATTAATTTAAATGAGATTTACATTAAGTGCCATGGAATAGAAAAAGAACTATGGTTTATATGTTTCGTGAGATGAAATATTAAAACTATAGGTTATAAATATATTATGGTAAGTTAGTTATCATTTATATTTATATAATATTAATTATTGGTTAATTATCTCTTTTTCTCTAATAACCAATTGAGTGAGAGGTTATTGGTGGTTTCATGGTAACCGTGAGATAAAAGAAAAAATGTTTTCCTAATTTTAGTAAGTAGTGAATTTGAGATTCCCAATCTCGGAAAATTCTCATGGAGAGTTGTCAAGTAAATTAGATTTACTAAGCGACAGCTTGAAGCTAGCTAATCGATCGTGGAGTGTTTTATGCAATAGACACTCAGTTAAGCAATGAGCTAAATGATCGTATAGCTTTTGCTAGATGAACGCTTAGCTTTTCTTAAATGATTGGACATCGACCTATATGATAGGTTGTTCTATCTCCCACTTGCTCAATCGTTTACACGATTGTGTTTCCTCTATTTTTTCTGCCTCAAACTAAGATCACACAGAGCCCACCCTTTGGATTCTCACACTGATAATACCAAGGCTGCCTTCTTGGTGGTGTCATACTCAACTCGACACTATCGAGGTTCTGTGGAGGCCGTTCGTTGTGTTCGGGCTGTTCATAAACTTGGTAATTGCTTAGTTCGAGCATGCGGTGTTTATGCAATGTAGCAGTTGTGTTGGACGAGCGTTCGTGTGTTGCTATGTTACTGTGATTGAGCGTTTATGATTAAGGAGCTTGTAGATGGGTCTACAAAAGTGTGTTGTTCTTGTTCTTGATCTGTTGTATAACATGCTGTAATTTCGCTATTTTATGCATAATCGTATGTTTTCGTTTGTGATTGTAATTGTAAAGTTCATATATGATTGTAATTTGGAATGATCCTTCCGCCGCTCATGAAAATCATCGTTTTCGATTTTCTTCACTTAATGTGCAAGGAAAGCATGCAAAGGGAGGTATAAATAGGGGTTAAGAAGAAGAAAGTTGGTTTGCCCAATTTGCTTGTGCAAAAGAAGAAATTCCTTAGCTAATTTTGAGCTTCATCTATGTTAAAGGAGACCGAGGGCTGCCATGAAGAAATTCTACCAAAATGTTGCTCAAATTTGAAGGAAATTCAAGCTTGGTCTGAGTTTTGAGTGAATACATGTAAGAAGAAAAATTTGGAGGATTTTGGGCTTTCAAGGAGGAATTAGAAGCTCCAATTTGAAGGCGAGTAAGTTAAGAGGTTGTTTAAGAGGTCTATTGAAGGACTTTACTTTTTATTTGGCTAAAAATGATGAATTGAGTACTAAAAAGATAATCTGGAAATTAGGTGTTTCAGAAAGGGGTGTCGGCTGGAGGTTGAAGTAGTGGGGTTGATGCTCTAAATCTCGTGCATCTTGTAGTTTGTAATTGTATTGTATAAACAGTTTATTTCTTTAATAAAATATGAGGTATTTTATTTGACATTTTGTAGCATTAATCCACAAAACTAATAACAAACATCCAAGATTATCTTTTGTAGCTTAAACACATATGTGGAGACACATAGGTGGATTATGTTTAAGTGATAACCTTAACGGTCTGTAGTAGATGGATATGGCTGGGTACCTTATTAGGGTGACACTACAAATACGACCCGCTTTGTAGATGTTACAATTGTTGTAAAGTTCTACAAATGATCTGATTTTGATAATTCATGTAGAGACATGTGAGCGGGGGTGTTCTATACAAAAGAGTATGTATAAGACTGGACTACGAAATGAATAGTCTCACTATATAACATTGATAATAGTAGAGACTTGTATTTCACCAGGATGACCATAGGTAACATGACCTGAATCCTGAGTGAGTTATGAACTCTTGCCTATGAAGGCAGTCCTTGTCACCAACTCAATATGACTACCATTTTGGGGTTTTGTTTGATTCAAGAGTTGGGAACACAACTACACAAGATAGAATTCACTCATTCTCTAATGTCGAGATAAGTAGATAAATTTCTCCCATAAGGGCCGATTTCGAGTCTTGAATAATGTGGTGCCACACCCTTTCTTGGCCTGAGAGGGGTTTGGTCATAGTTGGACTGTGACTTGTTATTCATTAGAGGGATCAATGGTACTTAAAGGAGTTAGATGTAACTACAAGGGAAAAATGATAATTTTGACCTAGCTGTACTTATCAGCATTTTGTGAAGGGTCATCGTATTGTTGACTAGTTATATCCAATAGACATATAAATATATCTATAGTGCGCATAGTGCATCTATCGGACTTTAATAGAATGATTGACAATTAATGAATATTGGATAATTTAATTAAAAGAGTTTAATTAATTATTCAAGTGCCATTGTAACTTCAATCTACAAATCCATAAAATCCCTTCGGTAGCTCAATTGGGGTTGTTGAGGATAAATTATTTTTGGATTAATTTGAATTGTTCAGATTAACTGAGGGAATTAATTATATGTGATATAATTAATATAATGTATTTGATACATTTTAATATAAAGTTAACTTGAGAGGGAATAAATATTGTAATATGATTTAAATATTAATTATATGAATTTGAGTGGTATAATTAAATTTTAATATAAATTTGATTTATATTAAATACCATAGATTAATGAGAGAATTTCAAACTATAGGTTATATATTATATTATTTAGATATAATATATAGTATAATTAAATATTATATGATAAGTTAGTTATCATATAAATGTATTATATTAAATTAATTATGTATAATAAAAAAAAAGTTTAAATTTAATAAAGGGAGGGAGATACATAACTCTCTCAACTTAATTCTCTTAATGGATATGTGAGAGATAGGGGAGGTTATGGATGATTTATCATCTTCCCAAAAAGTTTCCAGAGAGTATGTAATCTCAAAAGCTCCCAAGAATGATTTGTAAGAAAAAATTCCTCCTCTTTTAGAAAACTATCCCTCACCCAAAATCACTACAGAGCCCATGACTCCTATGGATCCTTAATACCAAAAGAGAATACTTTGGTTTATTTGTGGTGGTGTCTACATTGATTTGTTGGTTTTTTGTTTGTGATCCAAGGTGAGATTGTGACTTTGAAGAGGATTTGTGAAGATCTTATCTTTAAGAGGTTAGTACGACTAAAAAACCTAATCTTTCTTCATTGTATTTGTTATAGCATGCTATAGTTTTATGTTAAATTGCATAATGTTGATCTCTGTATTGTTAATATTACGTTAAATTAAAAATTAGGACCGATCTTTGCTTCCGTATCGGACCTCATAGTCCTTTAATTGGTATCAGAGCGGCATTCTAAGTCCCAATTTTATGTGTTTCTAAAATTAATTTACAATTTTATGGTGGGTACTGCTCATAATATGCATTTATGTCGATGAATGTATGGCTTTTACGATTTATGGATGTTTTCGGGCTTGGTCTATATTTTTCTTACTTTACTTTACAAATTGGTCTGTAAGGGCCCGAAGTTTTGGGCGTAATATGCAATAGAGTCTGTAATTTGTAAGTTTGGTGTCGATCGTGAGTTTTCCGATGTTTTTTTTGGAGAAAACGAGGCCGAAATCAGAGAAAAATGGAGTAGATAGCTTATGTACAGTGGGTGACTATACAACAGCGTCACGACGCTCCAAGACGGAAATGTGACGTGCATTTTGGCTAGTTCACATGCGGTTCGTGGGGTTTGGGCAGTTCGCGGTTTGGTTCATGACACTAGTCCGATTCAACTTGTTTTGAAGCTTTATTTTATATATTTTATTTAGTTTTTAATTAATTAAATTAATTTAAAAGTTATATTAATTTAATTAATTGTTTAGGAGTCCAATCCCGGTTCATTTATTGGTATTTAAATTATGCATTTGATGTATGCTTTATATATAGAAAATCCCAATAGGTCGTTATGCATTTTTTCATGCATCATATGTATTATAAATGTTATAATATAGTTGCATTATTTAATTTTATAGCATACTCATGCATCATATAATATAAATGTTATAATATATGTTTGCATGCATAATAATATTGCCATGCGTCATTTATATTATAAGTGTTATAATATATAGTTGGATGTATGTATGAATCTTATATTTTTATTTCCATTACTTTAGTATATAATGGTTATGTATGTTTAAGTAAAAAAAATTAAAATTGAGATTGCATGAAGCGTGACACTACTTTAGGTAATTTTATAATTGCTATAATTTTACTTAGTTTGTCAATAGTTGCAATCTTGGATTTTAATTTATTTATAATTTTTATAATCAAATGAAATTAAAAATTGAAATCAATGATAAAGCGTTGCATTCTAACTTAGGTTAAAATCATTTTTAAATAGTTTAAAAATATAATTCACATAGACCTAAGTTCACAATGTTTCTAATAAATAAATAAGTTTAATAGGATTAAATCTATTTTCAATAAAAGATTAAAGTTGTAGCAAATACCTCTATAAGAAACCTTTGTCTTAGGCCAATTCTGTCTAGGCTAGGGTATTTAAATTGACGAAACGGAACACCCCTACCTGGAAACTGACCTGGAAGGTGAATTAGATAAATTTGCTATAAGCATGCAATTGTTGATTAAAAAGTTTATTATAATGTTTAATGAACATTAATCAAAGTTGTTTAGCTATCCAAAATAAATGTTAGTTTTAGGCAAACTTAAACAATCACTTAGTACAAATAAGTAACAATATTTTTCCTAAGTTAAATTAACTCTCAGTAAAATGCTCAGTGGGAGGAAAATTGGTATATGATACTTCATTGTTCCTATCATGTTTCTCCCTCGTTATTCACAACATGAGACCTATACTCGGCCTTGAGGTACCTTTGCTTGTGTCCCTCTATAGAGGGTGTTTGTATAGGTTAATACCAAAGTAAATGGAGAGAAAGTTTATAGTAAGTGGGAGCGGGATGTGTGTTAACGCATCTCACTGTCTCTCTCATTAGTTTGTAGTAAATTTTCATGCTCGGCCTTGAGGCACTTTTGCTTGTGTCCCCCTATGGATGACATTTACATGACTATTTACTCAAACTCTAGAATTGGATAAGATTGCTTTAGTTTTTGCCCAAATAGGTTTTTCCCTACAGTTGGCTCATTAGGGCGGAACTCTAGAATCTATAGTGAGGGATTACACCTACAAGAAAATTTTAATCTAGTTAACAATTTATGGACTGAACAATGGTGACTTATAATTACAAGAACAAATAGTTGTTTTGTTTATTAGCTGAGATGGTTTCATTTTAGTGAAGAGGTACTTGATCACCCTATGGTGGCCCCTGCCTCACTGAAACATCATTACAAAATAGATGTCACATATGGTGTATTAATTTTTTTTTTTTTTTTTTTGCTAAATTTGACTAGTTTTTCCAAAATGGGTAATGCATGGATTACTAATATAAATAAATTGTATGTTTCAACAGTTTTATCAAAATGACTTCTGCGACACTTAACAAGCTTTCCGCCGACAAATTAACTGGCGATAATTATACGACCTAAAAAGTACAATCTATACAATTATGATCATCGATGATTTGAGATTTGTCGTTAT
This sequence comes from Benincasa hispida, assembly GCF_009727055.1. NCBI lineage: Eukaryota > Viridiplantae > Streptophyta > Magnoliopsida > Cucurbitales > Cucurbitaceae > Benincasa > Benincasa hispida. The sequence continues at coordinate 7,302,735 of NC_052357.1, forward strand.
TGAGGAGTGTCCTCAAGTCCTCGTTCCAAATGCCACTCGAAAACGTTTGGGAGGCATATGAACGCTGGGTACCGGTAAATGAAAAGGCTTGAGCGTACATCTTGACAAGCCTTTACGAGGTCTTGGCCAAGAAGCATGAGCCCATGCTTACTGCATGTGAGTTCATGGAGTGTTGTGGGGAATGTTTGGACAACCGTTCACTCAACTCAAGCTTGACACGCTCAAATTCATCTTCAATGCTCGCATGTCACAAGGGGCTTCTGTTCGAAAGCATGTTCTGAACATGATGGTCCACTTTAATGTGGCTGAGATGAATGAGTCTGTTATTGATGAGACCAGTCAGATTAGCTTTGATGGAGTTGACATTCAACACACAGAAGCTATTAGGATCCTAAGCACTCTAACTACATAAATTTTAGTGGATTGGCATGTATGTTTATGAAATTATCAGTAGTGGGGTTTCAATAATACAACCTTTGATGAATTCACTTGATTGCTCCAAATCTCGTTGAAGTTCTTCTTTAATCTCTAAAGTAGATCACTACAAGAGTCTTCTTTACTCTCTCAGGCCTTAAATTGGATTGTGAGATCCAAATTGAGAAGAATTTGAAGAAGAAAAGAAGAGAGTTTTGGTTTTGGTGTCAAACTGAAGATAAGGGAATGATTTTGCATGAAAAATCCAATTTTTTTTCAACATATAACCAACTGAATAATCTTATATTTTCATAGAATATTTACATGCAATTGAATTACATGATTACATGACACTTGATCAACCACTATAAAACTGGATTTAGTGGGAAGTGTGGGAAAAACCCATTTTCCCCTTAATTTTCAATTAATATTGATTTATCATATAAATTCAATTAAATAGAAAAATAATTAAATTTGAATTTGAATTCTTAAATTCAAATTTTAATAGAATTAGTACAAATTATTAATTTCAAATAATTTAATTAATTTAAAAATAAGTTGATATCACATATTATTATTTTTTTTTCAAAACCAACCCAAAACATCAATCATTATTCATGTGTTTAATATTTAAATCATGTTTAAATATTTTATAACTCTCTGATAAGTTTAATTTGATAATAAATGTTTAATTATATTAAATATAATAATCAAAATGTTAAACCGAATTTGAACATTTCAAATTCTCTCAATATGTTATTTTAAGGTTTAATCCTTTTACGATCTAGTAAAGGGACATAATGGACCTACAGATCACGAGCTCCGACGATTTGAGATTAATTGGCTAAACTCTTTAAATCAAATTAATCAATATTTGTTAATTGTCGAGACACTCCATTATAACTTAGTAGTTGCACTCTCCTCACTGTAGATATATTTCGATCCATTTGATTTAACCATAATCAGTAAGTCGATCCTTCACAGGTTGTTCGTATTCATAGCTAGGTCAAATTATTGTTTTACCCTGAATACATTTTACTCCCTAAGTCTTCACTTATCCTCTAATGAATAATTGATTTATGGTCCTACCAAGTAACAAAGTCCCTCTTAGCCATAAAGAGGGCAGGACCCCTTTGTTAAATATCAGGAATCAGTACTTAAGGGAACAACCTATCTACTAATCCTAAAATAGGTAGGAGTGAATTCTATCTTGCAGGACTATGTCCCTAACCATCTATTCGATCTTATCCTAAAATGGGCGACTTATTGAGTGGCGATGTTGAGCCACTCTCACCCATGAAGATTAAAGGATAATCTCGAATAAACAGGAGATCATAGTTAGTTTAGGATTGAGATCGAGCTACCTTAGGTCATCAAATTGAAATAATCAAATTTAATAGGAAACAGTCATTATAAAGAAAAGCGACTATTTCGTGGTCTGGTCTTTTGCAAACATCTTTTGTATAGGATACCCCCACTCACATGTCTCTACATGAACGCCTTTGGGATCACATTGTTTGTATCAATATACAAAGTGGGTTGCATCCATAGTGTCCTCAGGATAAGGTACCCAACCCTATCCATATAGTTATAGACCGTTTTGGCCATATACTTAAACTTGATCCTTTTTTTGTCTCTACATAAAATTTAAGTATTCATGTTATAGTCATAGATTTGTTAGTTTATTGGATTTAGGAATCTATAAATGCAATTCATATGTTTAATAACAACTTTAAATAGTTTATTGGATTTAGGAATCTATAAATGCAATTCATATGTTCAATAACATCTTTAATGAAATAATCTCAATAACATTTTTATTGAAAATAGAAATATGTTTAAAGTTTACAAACTGTGAGTTTCAGACATATAACCCAACAAGTTTCATCATAAAACTTTACTTGAAAGTTTCCTACAGTTCTGTAGCAATGTTGTTATGAACAGGATTGACTACAACTTGACCATCCTTCTCAACGACTAAAAACTTATCAATTATTATTGAGAGTCAAGGAACAGAAGAGTGAGGCAAATGTTGCCTCGTTCTCAAAGAAGTTCTATAGAGGTTCGACTTCTGGAACTAAGTTTGTACCTTTCTCTTATAGCTCCAAAAAGTGGAAGAAGAAGAAAAGTGGAAAAGGGAAGGCTAACCCACTAACTACTACCCAAAAGGGTAAGAAGGCCAAGGCTGCAAAGGGAATATGTTTCCATTGCAACGAGGAGGGACATTGGAGAAGGAATTGTCCCAAATACTTGGCGGAAAAGAAAAAGTCCAAGCAAGGTAAATACAATTTACTTGTATTGGAGACTTGCTTAATGTTGAATGATGATTTGACCTAGATAATTTATTTGGGAGTCACTAACCACGTTTGTTCTTCATTTCAGGGAATTAGTTCCTTGCGACAATTGGAGGCTGGTTAGATGACTTTACGTGGTAGAACTGGGCATGTCATCTCAACTATAACAGTGAAGGACTTCGACTCTACTTACAGAAATCACATATTTTATTAGATAATACATATGTGATTCCAAGCTTTAAAAGAAACACGATTCTTGCAAAATGCTTGCTTAAACAAAATTACTCTTTAAATTTTAATGTAAACGAAGTGTTTGTTTACAAGAATGAAGTACATGTTTGTTCTACAAATCTTGAAGGTAATCTTTATGTGTCAAGACTGTTAGCAACAAAAGCTCTCATAAATACTGAGACTACGGTAACTCTGAATAAAAGACAGAAAATTTCTCCTAAAGAAATGCCCATCTTTGGCACCTAAGATTAAGACACATAAATCTTAATATGATTGAGAGACTGGTTAAGAATGAACTTTTAAGCAAGTTAGAAGAAAATTATATACCTGTATGTGAGTCATGCCTTAAAGGTAAAATGAATAAAAGATCTTTTACTAGAAAAGGTCACAGAGCTTAAGAACACTTAGACCTCTGTGGTCCGATGAATGTTAAGGCAAGATAAGGGTTTGAATATTTCATCACTTTTACTGATGATTATTCCAATGGGTATGTCTATTTAATATAACATAAGTATGAAGTTGTTAAAAATTTCAGAGAGTACAAGGCTGAAGTTGAAAATGTATTAAATAAAACAATTAAAACGTTTCGATCTGATCGAGGTGGAGAGTACATGGATATGAAATTCTAGGACTATTTGAAAGAACATGGAATTGTATCCTAACTCTGAACACCTGGTACACTTCAACAGAATGGTGTATAAAAAAGGAGAAATCGAACCTTGTTAGACATGGTTCAGTCCATAATGAGTTATGCTTCTTTACTTGACTTGTTTTGGGGTTATACAATACTGAATGTAACCTACATTTTGAACTGACACCTTTGGAGTTATGGAATGGTCGTAAAGGTAGTTTACGCCATTTTGAGATCCGGGGTTGCCTAATGCATGTGCTCAAGGCAAATCCTAAGAAATTGGAACCTTGTTCAAAATTGTGCCTATACGTAGGTTACCTCAAAGGAACGAGAGGTAGTTACTTCTACGATCCTAAAGATAATAAAATGTTTGTGTCGACAAAAACTATTTTTTTAGAAGAGGACCACAGAAGGGAGTATAAGCCCCACAACAAGATAGTGTTAAGTGAACTTTCCAATGAAACTACTGAATCTTCAATAAGAGTTGTTGAAGTCGGTTCATCTAGTAGGTCACATTCACCTCTAACGTTGAGGGAGCCTCGACGTAGTGGGAGGGTTACGAGCCCGCCTGTACATTATATAGGTTTAACAGAAACCCTAGTTATCGTAACTGATGATGATGTTGAGGATTCATTATCTTACAAGAAGACAATAGAAGATGTTGACAAAGATGAATGGATCAAAGTCATGGATCTCGAAATGGAGTTTATGTACTTCAATTCAGTTTGAGATATTGTAGATAAACCTGATGGGGTAAAACCTATAGGTTCCAAATAGATCTACAAGAGAAAACAGGGTGATGATGGGAAGGTACAAACCTTCAAAACTAGACTTGTGGCAAAAGGGTTATACCTAAGTTGAGGGAGTCGACTATGAGGAGACTTTCTCACTCGTTGCCATGTTGAAGTCTATTAGGATAATCCTATCCATTGCCTCATATTATGACAATGAGATTTGGAAAATGGACGTTAGGACTGCTTTTTTGAATGGCAATCTTGAAAAGACCATATATGAAGCAGCCTGAGAGATTCATAACCCAAGATAAAAAAAAAAAAACAAAAGGTTTGCAAGCTTAATCGGTCAATTTATGGATTGAAACAAGCTTCTCGATCTTGGAATATGGTCTTGTGGTCAATAATGCCATTTACATCAACACATTTTTTGTTGTATATATCCAGGCAACATTGAGACAAAGCCCGATGACGAACCGAGGGAAAAATAACTGACCCCTAGGCTTGCCGAACACCTCTCGGATTTGCGCAACCAGTATACGTCCGACATCCATCAGGATGCACTTCATGATACAATATACTGTCATCACCCTGTCCTTTGAAATTAACGTGTCATGTGTTGTAAGGATCAACTTTCTCTTGACAAATAGATCCACAAATTAGCCACCGGAGTTCGACAATTTAAGGATAATGTCCTTATGCCCTTGAGGGAGATTATCCAATTTAACCCTGGCTTTGCCACTACATTCAATGAATCCTCTATTTGCTTATGAGTTGGCGATTCTATTATTTTGTTGCCCTTAGCCTCTAAGACATTCTATAAGTTTGAACAATCCATTGATCTCCCATGCGTCGAAGGCACTAAACACTATCTCATTTTCACTCTGTCCATTTCGGGGTGGAGTTCATCGTGATAAAATTCCTGCACGACATCAGGTTGCACCATGTGAAATCCTTTACAGAATCGGCACCACCCGGAGGCTTTGATAGTGTGAATGATGTAGACGGTCAGTTGGCAGCTTGTGGGGAAAATCCATCTCTAGAAGTTGATCTTTGAACTATCTTTTTCTCCCCTTGCCCGCATCTTATGGTGGTTGTTAGCTCTAAAAACAGAGCTAATATTCTATCCTTAACTCTACTATAATTAAGTATTTCTTATGCATAAAATGTCCATGTTGTAGGTAAGTTTATCCTGAGGAGCAAAAAGTTCATTCAGAAGAAAAACAGACGAAAAAGGAGCAAAAATTGGGAGTTGGATGCATCAATTTGGAAGAAGTCAGAAAAATTACAAAATTACCATGAAAGATAGCATCGCAACCCTCCCTCTACCCTCGCGTGACGCTTTAAGGCAGTAGGCACCTCTTTCGTGGCATGTAAGCAGTGTCGCAATGACCCTGCAATGCTCCCACACGACACTTGAAGGTAGTAGCATCAGGTACAAGGCAGCGTTGACGTTGGCCTCAACGTCACAATGCTACGAGTAACACTCCAACGCAACGTCGTGCCTCCAACCTGAAGCTTGAGGTCTGGTTTTTGACAAGGGCATCGCAGGACTCTTCATAATGTTGTGACGCTGTGATCGTGATAAAAAATGGAAATTTCAGTTTCTATAAAGGGGAAACGAATTAGAGCCGCAATTAAGAGTGATTTTGAGAACCCTTCATCAGTTTTTTACCATTCTTTCAATTTCTCAATCATTGTGTGTTGATTCAAGATAAATCAAGGCTAGGTAAACCTTTTATCTTGGGAATAATTAATTAGATCAATTCATGATGACGTTGATTTATTTATGTTAAACTTTATGAATTCTTAGGTGTAATTTGAGCTTTTCTTGAATAGAATTTGATAAAGGTGAAATGAAAACTCGAGTTTATTGGATTCTTGTATGCAAATTTTAAATTGTGTCTTTGGATAATTGTGGAATCGGTTGCGAAAATTAGGAGTCCTTGTATGAGCTAAGAATTTTTTTGAAATTGCACTTATATGCCCTAATTTAATTTCGTCCAATTAAATCATGCTATAAATTTAGGCTTTCTAATTCATAGGGTGTCATAGCAAAGAACCCCAATTCTTAATGCAAATTATGATTAAACACGAATCTCGTTTAGAAGAAGTTTTTATGACTAGTTTAGGGTCAATTGGATTAAGACTCTTAAATGACTAATCGGGCTATTAGGCCTTCCTAATAGGTTGTGAAGTTCATGAGTTTGCATTACTTTTTGTATCCGATGATAGAATTAGAATCTAATGAACTATTTCTAAGAACCTTTTTTTATTGAGAACAAACTAATTTCACGATATATTTTTGTCTCCAATTTTACATATTTTGCATACTATCGTTTAATTTGACTCTTTCCCCAACAAATCTCCCAATTGCATGGAATTCCTCAATTGGCCTTGCTAGTCCATAGTTTCTTTGAGGATTCGATCCTATACTTACTGGTTGTACTCCCTTTTCAGTATAGGTTGTAGGCTCAGTGAACACACATATTTGCTTAGTCAAAAGTTGTAGGCGACAGCAATTTAATTTGGTTAACAGTGGTGCCTCTTCAACCACTTTTTTGTTTCCTTTGCTCTTCCTCTTCTTCTCAGGGTTTTCTTATATCTCACCTCCCTCTCCGCCAGTCTTTTTCTTCTCCTTTTTCTCCTTCTTATTTTCCTTATTTTTCTTCATTGTTCTTGTTCTTCTCCTCTTCAATTCTCTCTTTTATTCTCTTCTCTTCTTATCTTGAGGTTGCACATAATACGTTCCCTCTTTTTCCTTGCTCTTTCCTCCGCACCGTGAAGTTCTTCTTGTAGCTCTTTCTCTATCTCGATTGTCGTAGTTTTAATTGTGAGTTCATCTTATTCCTCCATGTTAAGCTTAGTTTCCAGCAAAATCGCCCTTTGCTCCAACTCTTCATCACAAATCTCTTTATTTAATTTTGTTGCAGCAATGAGAAGCTTAGATTCCTTCCTTATTTCTTCCAACTCTTGTGCAACCTGAAGGAAATTTTCGAAAAAGATCCTTTGAGCGGAAGCAAAGATCGACCCAAATTCCATTTCTCATTGAATATAAATTTTACAGTAAATCAAAACAAGATATGAATTTTCTTAAATTATAGCATGCTTTAAATAAAATATTTAGGATTTCATAAACCTTTATCTTTGAAGAACCTTTTCTTCAAGAATTCCCTCGTATAAGCCATGAACAAAACTCCTTCTCCATGCGGATCTCCTTTTTTAAGAACGAACACCTCCACTTGAGAACCCTCTGTATTCTCTTGGGATAAAGGATTCAAGCAAGAGTTATGGGCTTTGCTTGAATCCTTGGAAGAGGGAAAGAGATGGAGAGGATGAGAGGGAAGAAAATAACTTTTATTCTCTGTAAACTTTTTCTCGGAGAGAACTCTCCTCTCAGAGCCAATTGAGGAAAAAGATGAAAATCTCCAACCACCTTAATCACAACCCACGTAAAAAGATTGAGAGAATAAGGGGATGGAGTTGTAACTCCTTCCCTTTAATTAATTTCAATTAAATTAATATTAATAAATAANTTATTAATTTCAAATAAATTAATAAAATAGAAAAATATAATAACTACTTTATTATATATATACACTATATGTTATATCAAATATAACATATAGCCTATATTTTTATATTGCATCAAATACAACATAACCTATAGATTTTATTTTCTCTCAACATTATATGGTATTTAATATAAATCACATTTATATTAAATTCACTTATACGAATCTCATCCATATAATTGGTATTTGGATCATATCCAAATATTTAATTCCCCTCAATATAAATCATATTTATATTTAATTACATGAATCTCATTCATATAGTTGGTATTTGAATCATATTCAAATGCCTCTCATATTACCTTAAATTATAATGTATCAAATACATTATATTAATTATATCACATATATATAAATTTAATTAATTATATCATATATAATTAATTCCCTCAATTAATTTGAACACTTCAAATTAAACCCTAATTACTTCTCAATTAAATCCCTCTTGAGCTTTAGAAGGACCTTATAGACTTGTAGATTGAAGCTCTAACTGTAGTCGGATAATTACTTAAACTCTTTAATTAAATTACCCTACATCCGTTAACTGTCGGCCACTCTACTAAAGACCAACAACTGCACTCTTCGCACTACAGATAAATTTCTGTGTCCATTGGATATAAGCAATCAACGGTGCGATAACCCTTCACAAATTGCTCATAAGTACAATTTGGCCAAAATTACCGTTTTGCCCATTTAGTTATATCTAACTCCTTAAGTACTACCAATTCCTTTAATGAACAATAAGTCATAGTCCCACTATGACCAAGTCCCTCTTGGGCCAGGAGAGGGTGTGGCGACTAGGTTCAAGACCCGGAGTAATTTATCTACTTTCCCCTGCATCGGGGAAGAAGTGAATTATGTCTTGTGTAGCTGTGTTCCCAGCTCTCTAATCAGATGAATCTCCAAAATGGTAGGCTTGTTAAGTTGGCAATCTGGCCACTCTTATCCATACAAATCAAAGAACCGCCTTCATGAGTAGGAGTTCACAACTCACCCTGGATTCAGGTCATGTCACCTATGGTCATCATAGTGAAATGTAAGTCTCTATTAATAGCGGCGTTATATAAAGAGACTAATCATTTCGTGGTCTGGTCTTATACAAACTTTTTGTATAGGATACCTCCGCTCACATGTCTCCACATGAATGATAAGGATCAGATCATTTGTAGTACTTTACAACACTTGTAACACCTATAAAGCGGGTCGTATCCATAGTATCACTAGGATAAGGTACCTAGTTCTACAGACCGTTTAAGTTATTATTTAAACAATATCCACTTGTATGTTTCTACATACTTGTTTAAATTACATTAAATAACCTCAGATCTTAGTTTATTGGATTGAGTATATGCTTATAAAATAAAATTTATTTTATTATCAATAATATGTTTATACAAAGTTTACAAACTACGAGATTACAAAGAGATTTAGGACACCAATTCCAAAGCAACCTTCTTCTGCTTTTTCTTCTCAAACTCTTTTTATAGCTACTCCATAGAGGATGTGGTGATGATGACCTCAGGATTGGTCACAACATGTCTATCTTTTTTGCCCATGCTTTCACCATTTGGCTTAGTGCAACTGGTTTTCCTTGATTTTCTCTCCAAGAGCACCGCCACCTCTTCTTCCAAATCCAAACAGCGGCAGTTGATGTGGCCAACTGTTCTTCATTCTCTTCCAAAATTCTGTTTTTCAATGGCCTTGCAGCCACTTTTTCTTCCTTCTTCCTAACCTTCTCGACTTTCTTCTTTTTGAAGGCCTCAAACATCCTTCTATTAGGCCCTTCATTAGAGCTAGTAGTGATCACTTTGTTGGATGGGTCTATTGTGATTATGAGCAAGGAGTATTGGATGAGCTGGTGCTAACACATTGTTTGTGTTGTTGGCCGCATTTTGTGCATTAGGGTTGTTGTCCACGATTGGTACGTTATGGTTATTCTCATTTGGTTGGTCTCATATTCTTCTCTCCCATTGTCTTCTTCTTCTATTAACTCTGTTTCTTATTTGAAAAGTTCTCTCAATCTTCGGGTCAAATACAAAGTAGGCGAACTGTCGTCACTCTTATAGTATTTGCGACACTCTTTCTTCTTGAGTGCATAATACCATTGACTGAAGTCACTGCAAAAATCGAACAAAATCCAAACACTATTTAGTTTATAAGTCTTGGTAACAACGCCTAAAACTTATTCCCACTCAATTTGCGATAAAATGATGATGCGGTGAATAATAAAGTAGCTGTAAGTCATGCTTTTCTTAGATGATTTGATGTATATAAACGAACGCAAGTTTTTCTTATCTAAACCCAGCTATATTTCTAAATAAGTTTTCCTAGTGAGTCCAGGGTCGATGGGGACTTATACTAACTATGCGTTGGAAAAGTAGGATTTTATGCGACGAATATTAATCAATGTGTTGAAATGAGTGTTTATAAGCCTAAAATACTAGTAACTAATTACAATAAGTAAGGGTAAGAATATTTGTGGTGAATAGTGGAGAATGGAGATATGATATGGTGAAAGTGTGTGAAGGATGACGATACAATGAATGATGATGACTAGGATATGAACGATAGTTGCAATCACGAAGAAAACAGCTTGTGATTGAGTGAAGGAAAAAACAATTAACAAAATAAGGCTAAGAAGATTCACTAACATTCTCTCAAACGATGCATAAGTAGATGTCCATGTCTTTAACTTTTAGAATGAAAGACTAACCTCTTGGTCTCTAATTAAATCTCATCTCATCTTTAAGATGCATGCTCAAGTTGATTTTAAACAAAAGACTTATCTTTATCTCTAAAGCTATTTCTCTCTTTGTTTAATGAATTCCACAATCTTCTACTTTCTCAAGCAATAGATTATTCCTACTTAAACCCATTTCTCAATGGATTCAAGCTAGCACACATTAAACAAAATGAAGTTATACTTATGCATATTCTTGAAAATGTAAGATCATTCTTCTTAACCCATTGAAAATGTAGCTACTCATAATGGAGAGATAAGAATGCATGGCTATATGAGAATGAAAAAAAATCGTATTTGTATTAAGCATTAATGAGTTCCCAATCTTAATAACTCGATACATAATGAAATGGACGAATAAAAAGATAAAATGTAAAGAGAGAAATGAAGGATTTCATACCGAGAGTTCCATGAGCGTGTTCAGATCGCTCCAATTTCATAGTGACTGAAATATAAAAGATATACATTAAACACATACAGTTATGCACATTAATCTGATTATCGGCATGCTCAGAACAAAAAGAATAACAGGGAAAGGGTTCCATACCAGTTGAAGACTCTCTTCGAACTTCTGAACCCTAACGCAGCGGATCTCTCCAACAGATCTACCACCACCTGGCGGGAACGTCGACTGCAACAACATGATCAATACGAACACGAACACTGCAGCGGGGATGACACAACCACTAATGAACCCCGGGTATTCTCGGAGTGAAAACCCAAAGAGTGGGCTTTGGTGAATTTGGTAGAGGACGGAGGATAACGAGTCATGTAGACGATAAGCAAGTGGGAGATAATATCGTGCTATCGTATAGCAGAAATGCTTATCACATAGAGGAGCTACACGATCGTGTATGAAAAGCTGAACGATCGTTTAGGAAAAACGTATACGATCGTTTAGATAAATCGTGAGGTAGATGATCGTTTAGACGGAAAAGCTACTATTGTATAGGCTCTCGGGCGATCGTTTTCACGAATTCTTTTGGGTGGTTGAAAATAATTAATGCACTATATTAAAAATGAAAACCCTTTTCATTTTTAACCCATCGGTTACCATAACCAACACTGCCCATTACCCACGTCCGAACGTGGAAGAATTGGTTAATTATCATATAATTAATCAATCCATTAATTAATAAATATAATCATATTATATTTATATCCTATAGTTTATATCTACTATAGTATTTTCTCCTCTACTCTATATAAATCATATTTATATCTAATTTCCTCCAAAATAATGTATCTCATACATTTAGCCAATTTTATCATATATAATTAACCAGTCCAATTATATCATATATAATTGAACTTCTTCTTGTCAATTTGAACATTTCAAATTAACCCAAACACTGTTCTCGACTTTATCCAAGCTACCCAGGGGATCTAATGGACCTGTGGCTCGAAGCTCCAACGGTACGTGAATAGCTGACTAAACTCTTTAGCCTCGAGATCCACCATATGTTAACTATTAGTGATTCTACTAAAGACCAACAACTGAACTCTTCTTACCACATATATATTTCTATGTCCATCGGATATGACCAATCATGAGTACGATGACCCTTCATAGATGCTCGTAAGTATAGTTGAGCCAATTTACCGTTTTGCCCCTGTAGTTACATCTCACTTCTTAAGTACCACTGATTCCTCTAATGAACAATATAACATAGTCCAACTATGTGTGAACACCTCTCGAGCCAAGAGAAGATGTGTGGCGCCATATCGTTAAAGCCCTAGAATCAGCCCTTAAGGGAGCCATCTATCTACTTATACCTCGGGGAAGGAGTGAATTCCATCTTGTGTAGCTGAGTTACTAGCTCCCAGATTAGACGAATCCCCAAAATGGTAGGTTTGAATCAGCGACCTGGCCACTCGCACCCATACAAATCAAAGGACCACCCTTAATGGCAGGAGTTCCCAACTCACTCAGGATTGAAATCATGTTACCTATGGTCATCCTAGTGAAGTTAAGTCTTTGTCATGAACGGTGTTACATAACGAGACGTTAACACTCTGTGGTCAGGTCTTATACAAACTCTTTGTATGGGATGCCCCTGCTTGCATGTCCCCAACACGAATGATCAGGATCAGACCATCTGTGACAAGTCACAACACTTGTGACCATTCCACAAAGCGGGCCGCGTCCGTAGCGTTACCAAGATAAGGTTTCCCTCCTTTATCCATTTACTACAGACTATTTTGGTTATCACTCAAGACACGATCCACTTGTATGTCACCATATACATGCTTGAGTCACATACAAATAACTAGGAATTTTATGTTCATTGGTTTGTGGTAAAGAAAATAAAACAATTAACCAAGCAAAATACAAGATGTGAAGTAAATATCATATATTAATAACACAAGTGTTCGTACATACTGTTTACAGACTACAGAACACGAGACTTTAGGGCATCAACCCTAACAATCTCCCACTTGTCCTAAAGCGAAGTGGGGTGTACAATAAACTTAGTACAAAATAATAAACTTGGGCATAAAAGCCAGTACAAGAAAATCTCCCACTTGCCCTAGTCCAGCCACGTGCGATCTTGTAGACCCATGGTCCATAGGTGACCCTTAAACACTGTAGCCGTGAGGGCTTTCGTAAACGGGTCAGCAACATTGTGCTTTGAAGTGATCTGTGTGACGATCACGTCCCCTCGATGCACTATCTCGCGGATCAGATGATACTTCCTTTTTAGTTCAGGAACAATATATACATCATTTAAAATAAGAAACCTATTCTGTAAAGCTAATTGGAGTCTTCCCATTACCACAATTGAGATGACGTGCTCGGTGCCTACTTGCATGGTCATCTCACCAGCCTCCAGCTGTCGCCAAGATCTAATCCCCTGAAAAGAAGAACAAAAATGGTTAGTAGTGCCTGAATCAATTATCCAGGCAGAATCATCATTCTCCACTAAACAAGGTTCAAGCACGAGTAAATCACATTTACCTTTATCCACCTTGGCCTTAGCCTTCGCTGCTTTCTTCTCTGTCAGATACCGACGAAAATTCCTCTTCTAATGTCCATCTTTGTTGTAATGGAAACACTTTCCCTTAGCAACTTGTGGATGCCTCCTTAGGGCGACAGGCAATGGGTTAGCAGGTGCCTTCCCTTTTCCCTTACCTCCTTTCTTCTTCTTCCCCTTTGTAGAGTTAGAAGTAGAAGGTGTAGACTTCGTTCCTGAGGTTGAACATCCTAGAGGATGAAGCAACATTTTCCTCACCCTTCTGTCTCTCCTTAATTTTCAGTAAAGATTGGTACCTCTGCAACTCATTGAAGAGAGTTGTAAGGTTATACTTCACTTTGTTAAGAATCACATTACTAACAAAGTGCAGGAAGCTCTCTGGCAAAGAATGCAAGATTATGCTAACTTGACTGCCTTCATTGATGGTAGACCGATTCAACTCCGCCACATTGAAGTGGACCATCATGTTTAGCACATGTTCACGAATAGAGGTGCCTTCTTGAATTTTGGAGTTGAATATGTATTTAAGAGCCTCATGCATAAGCTGTTCAGACGGTTGTCTAAACATCCCCCACAGGGACTCCATGATCTCACGCGTTGAGACCATAGGCTCATGTTTCTTGGCCAAGACTTGCCAAGATATAGGCTCGGGCCTTCTTATTCGTCCTTGTCCATCGCTCGTATGCCTCCCGAACATTTCGAGCGACATTTGGAGCTGAATAGGTAGATAAGCCTTCGTGAGAGCGAACATGAGATCCTCGATGATTAGGATCATTGTGATCATGTGTTTTCTCATTTGAAAAATTATGGCCAATTAGTTTTTCGGCGCTTAACAAGATAAGGTGGTTGTAGCCATTTAAAAAGGTTGTGAAAATAGGAAAAAACTTTATTAGATTTTGCTTAACCACTTAAAACCAATCAATTTGCAAAAACAGTTTCAAAGTACCCTAAAAGTTATAGATTTATTTTGAATGATGCCTAATGAGTCAGGACAAACGCCACGGTGGGTGATAGTTGCCCCTTGCGCTGGAGATGAGACATTCTAACAATTAGGCAGAACCAACTCTTGAACTGAACCTAACAGCCACCATTGTATGCTCGGTCCCAAAAATGTTAACCTTTAAACTATTCCGCGTAAGTGTAACCCCTCGCTTTCGGTGCCAGAGTCCCGCCCTAATGCGCTTATCGTAGGGAAAAGACAGATTAGGACAAGAAGCTAAGTTACCTTATCCTCTTACAGGATATCAAATAAAGAAACGTGCAAAACTACCATCCTTTAGGGATTTATTAACCTAGACAGTTCGGCTACTGATTTTTGTCTAAGTTAATGAATCCCTAGGTAGAACATTCAGTGGGAGGTACTTGAGGCATAAGATGCTTCACTTAAACCTTTCACTTTTCTCCTAAATAATCCACACCGAGAGATCTATCCTCGGCCTCGCGGCACCTTTGACGTGTCCCCTCAACAGATGGTGTTTGGGTAGGTAAATATCAAGGTGGATGGAGAGAATATTCATAGTAAGTGGGAGCGGAAAGTGTGACAGTATATCCCTCGGTCTCCCTCGTTAGGTTGAATAAAGTTGCTGCACATCGCCTTGTGGCACCTTGGGAGTGTCCCCCTAAAGGATGGCAGTTTTGCGCCTTTTTTTATTTGGTCTCCTATAAGAGGATAAGGTAACTTAGTCTCTTGTCCTAATCTGTCTTTTCCCTACCGTAGCGTATTAGGGCGGGACTTTGGCACAAAAAACGAGGGGTTAAACTTACACGGAATAGTTAAAGGTTAACGATTCTGGACCGAAAAATGGTGGCTGTTAGGTTCAGTTCCAAGAGTTGGTTCTGCCTAATGGTTAAGAATGTCTCATCCCAGCGAAGGGGCAACTGATCACCCACCGGTGGCATTTGTCCTGACTCACTAGGCATCATTTCAAAATAAAAGTCTATAACTTAGGGTACTTGAAACTGTTTTTCAAAATTGATTGGTTTCATAGTGGTTAAGCAAAATCTAATAAAGTTTTATTCGTATTTTCAACAACCTTTTTAAATGGCTACAACCACCTTATCATTGTTAAGCGCCGAAAAACTAATTGGCCATAATTTTTCAAGATGAAAACACATGATCATGACGATCCTCATCGTCTAGGATCTCATGTTCGCTCTCACGGAGGCTTGTCCTTCTATTTCAGCTCCGAATGCCGCTCGAAATGTTCGGGAGGCATACGAGCGATGGACAAGGGCGAATGAGAAGGCCTGAGCTTATATCTTGGCAAGTCTTTCTGACGTCTTGGCCAAGAAGCATGAGCCTATGGTCTCAGCCTGTGAGATCATTGAGTCCCTGCAAGGGTTGTTTGGACAACCATCTGAACAGCTTATGCATGAGGCTCTTAAATACATATTTAACTCCAAAATGCAAGAAGGCAACTCTATTCGTGAACATGTGCGAAACATGATGGTCCAGTTCAATGTGGCGGAGTTGAATGGGTCTACCATCGATGAGGGCAGCCAGGTTAGCATAATCCTGCATTCCTTGTCGAAGAGTTTCCTGCACTTTGTTAGCAATGTGATTCTTAACAAAGTGAAGTATAACCTCACAACTCTCCTCAACGAGTTGTAGACATACCAATCCTTACTGAAAAGTAAGGAGAAGCAGAAGGGTGAGGCAAATGTTGCTTCATCCTCAAGGACATTCCATAGAGGTTCGACCTCAGGAACGAAGTCTGCACCTTCTACTTCTAACTCTGCAAAGAGGAAGAAGAAGAAGAGTGGTAAGGGAAAAGGGAAGGCACATGCTAACTCACCATCTGTTGCCCCGAGGAGGCATCCACCAGTTGCTGAGGGAAAATGTTTCCATTGCAACCAAGATAGACATTGGAAGAGGAACTATCCTCGGTATCTGAAGGAGAAGAAAACAACCAAGGCTAAGGCCAAAGCGGATAAAGGTAAATGTGATTTACTCGTGCTTGAAACTTGTTTAGTGGAGAATGATGATTCAGCCTGGATAATTGATTCAAGCGCCACTAACCATGTTTGTTCTTTTTCTCAGGGGATTAGATCTTAGTGACAGCTGGAGGCTGGTGAGATGACAATGCGAGTAGGCACCGGGCACTCGTCTCAGCTGTGGCAGTGGGAGGACTCTAATTAGCTTTACAGAATAGGTTTCTAATTTTAAATGATGTATATATTGTTCCTGAACTAAAAATGAACCTTATTTCTGTAATGTATTTATCGCAATGTAAATACACTATTTCTTTCAATTTGGATAAAGTGTTTATTCATAAAGATGGTGTCTTTATTTGCACAGCAAATCTAGAATCGAATTTATATGTACTAAGGCCATTAGCCATTAATTCCCTCCATAATACTGAAATGTTCAAAACTGTCGTAACTCAATCAAAACGTCAACGAATTTCTCCAAAAGAAAATGCCCAACTTTGACATCTACGTTTAGGACACATCAATCTCAATAGGATTGAGAGATTGGTGAAGAATGGACTTCTAAGTGAGTTAGAAGAAAATTCTTTGCTAGTGTGCGAATCTGGCCTTGAGGGTAAGATGACTAAACAACCTTTTACTGGAAAAGGTTCTAGAGCCAAGGAGCCTCTTGAGTTAGTACATTTTGACCTTTGTGGTCCTATGAATGTGCGAGCCCGAGGTGGCTATTAGTATTTTATCAGTTTTACTGATGATTACTCTAGGTACGGGTATGTTTATCTTATGCAATAGAAGTCTGAATCCTTTGAAAAGTTCAAAGAGTTCAAGGCTGAAGTTGAAAACGCATTAGATAGATGGATTAAAACACTTCGATCAGATCAAGGTGGAGAGTTTTTGGACTCCGCATTCCAGGACTATTTGATAGAACATGGAATCATTTCCCAACTCTTAATGTCGGATACACCTCAGCAGAATGGTGTAGCGTGGAGAAGAAATAGGACCTTGTTAGCCATAATTTGCTCGATGATGAGTTACACTTCCTTACCAAACTCGTTTTGGGGTTTCGCAATGGAGACTACGATATATGTACTCAACTGTGTTCCCTCTAAGAGTGTTGCAAGAACACCTCTGAAGTTGTGGAACGGGCGTAAAGCTGGTTTCTATCATTTTCCCAATTGAGGTTGCCTTGCAATTGTGCTTGAGGCTAATCCCAAGAAGTTGGAACCACAGTCGAGATTGTGCGTCTTTTTAGGCTACCCCAAAAGTACACGAGGGGGTTATTTTTATGATCCAATGGAAAATAGGGTGTTTGTTTCAACAAATGCTACTTTCCTGGAGGAGGATCATATAAGGGAGCACAGTCCACGAAGCAAAGTCGTGTTGCGTGAGTTCTAATGAAACTACTGAAACTTCAACAAGAGTTGTTGAAAAGCCTGCTACATCAACAAGAGTTGTTGATGGGAGTTCATCCAGTAAGTCGGTTCCACCTCAAGAGTTGAGGGAACCTCGACGTAGTGGGAGGGTTGCGAACCCACCCGTTCGCTATCTGAGTTTCACGGAAATCCTTGCTATGGTAGAAGATGGTGACGTTGAGGATCCGTTGTCTTATAAGAAGGCAATGGAGGATGTTTACTGGGATGAATGGGTCAAAGCCATGGATCTCGAGATGGAGTCGATGTACTTCAACTCAGTATGGGATATTGTAGATCCACCTGATGGGATTCGCCCTATAAGTTGTAAATGGATCTACAAGCACAAACGGGGTGCTGATGGGAAGGTACAGGCCTTCAAGGCTCGACTTGTGGCAAAGGGTTATACCCAGGTAGAGGGAATCAATTATGAAGAGACTTTCTTGCCTATTTCCATGTTAAAGTCTATCTGCATCCTCCTGACCATTGCAACTTATTATAATTATGAGATCTGGCAAATGGACGTCAAGACGGCCTTTCTGAATGGCAATCTTGAGGAGACCATTTATATGGTGTAGCCCGAGAGATTCACAGCCTAAGGTCAAAAGCAAAAGGTTTGTAAACTGAATCGATCCATTTATGGACTGAAACAGGCGTCTCGATCTTGAAACATACGGTTTGATGCTGCGATCAAGTCGTATGGCTTTGACCAAAACGTTGATGAACCTTGTAGATACAAGAAGATCATCAATGCTTCAGTAGTCTTTTTAGTGTTGTATGTAGACGATATCCTACTCATTGGGAATGATGTAAGTCTACTGACTGCAGTTAAGAACTGGCTAGCGACCCAATTCCAAATGAAATATTTGGAAGAGGCTCAGTTTTTTCTGGTATACAGATCTTTCGGGATCGTAAGAACAAAGTGCTAGTATTGCCTCAGGCATTGTACATTGACAAAATGTTGCTCAAGTACTCGATGCAGGACTCCAAGAGGGGCCTACTACCATTCCGACATGGAGTCACTTTATCTAAGGAAATATGTCCTAAGATGCCTCAAGAAGTTAAGGAGATGAGATGAGACCCATATGTGTCTGCCATTGGTAGTTTGATGTACGCGATGCTCTGTACTCGTCTAGACATCTGTTACGCTGTGGGCATCGTCAGTAGTTATCAGTCTAACCCAGGCGAGGGTCACTGGACCGCAGTGAAAAACATCCTCATGTATCTTCAGAAAATGAGGGACTACATACTCGTGTATGGTATGAGGGATTTGTTCCTTATAGGATATACAGATTCTGACTTTCAGACTGATAAGGACTCTCGCAAGTCTACATCAGGGTCAATCTTTATTCTTAAGGAGCTTTAGTGTGGCGAAGCACTAAGCAGGGGTGCTTCGCCGACTCCACTATGGAGGCGGAGTACATAGCGACTTACAAAGCTGCTAAGGAGGCCATCTGGCATAAAAAGTTCTTGATAGACCTGGAAGTTGTCCCAGATATGTCTAGGCCCATTACCCTCTATTGTGATAATGGTGAGGCATGGCGAACTTCAAGGAGCCAAGGAGTCACCGGTGCGGTAAACACATAGAGCGGAAGTATCATCTGATCCGCGAGATAGTGCTTCGAGGGGATGTGATCGTCACGCAGATGGCTTCGAAGCACAATGTTGTTGACCCATTTACAAAGACTCTCGTGGCTACAATGTTTGAGGGTCACCTACAAGGCATGGGTCTACAGGGTCACCCACGGCTGAATTAGGGCAAGTGGGAGATTTTATTGTACTGGCTTTTATGCCCTAGTTTATTGTTTTGTACTAAGTTTTTTGTACACCCCACTTCCCTTTAGGACAAGTGGGAGATTGTTGGGGTTGATTCCCTAAAGTCTCGTGTCCTGTAGTTTGTAAATAGTATGCACGAACACTTGTGATGTTAATATATGATGTTTACTTCATATCTTGTATTTTGCTCGGTCATTTGTTTTATTTGCTTTACCACAAACCAATAAACATAAAATCCCTGGTTATCTGTATCTAACTTAAGCATCTATGTGGTGACATACAAGTGGATCATGTCTTCAGTGATAACCAAAAATGGTCTGTAGTAAATGGATAAAGGAGGGAAACCTTATCCTGGTAACGCTACGAATGCGGCCCGCTTTGTGGAATGGTCACAAGTGTTGTGACTTGTCACAGATGGTCTGATCCTAATCATTCGTGTTGGGGACATGCAAGCGGGGGCGTCCTATACAAAGAGTTTATATAAGACCTGACCACGAAGTGTTAACGTCTCGTTATATAACACCATTCATGACAGAGACTTCACTTCACTAGGATGACCATAGGTAACATGACCTTAATCCTGAGTGAGTTGGGAACTCCTGCTATTTAGAGCGGTCCTTTGATTTGTATGGGTGAGAGTGGCCAGGTCGCTGATTCAAACCTACCATTTTAGGGGTTTGTCTAATTTAGGAGCTGAGAACTCAACTACACAAGATGAAATTCACTCCTTCCCCGAAGCAGGTATAAGTAGAAAGATGGCTCCCTTAAGGGCTGATTCTGGGGCTTGAACGATGTGCTAAGTTATTAAACAATGAGGTTTGCATTGATAAAATATGTTAGATTGCGTCCAAAAAGCATTAAGTTCATAACATTGCGGTCATCGCATAGAAATAGTTAATTTTTGTATTTTTATGCCGAATATGCATTGATGCAAGGCAAAAAGCGCGATCACAAGAAATCAATGGTCGAGTGCAGCATTATCGCAAGGCTTTACGATGATTTGTGCTCGCAAACATCTGGTCAAGAAGGATTGCTGCATAGAGCCGACACAAGTTGGTGGGCACATCTGGGTGAAAGGCATAATTAATCACGATGGGACAGAAAGCTGATGACGGTCGAATCCGAATTAAGTTGACAATCAGCTAACGATAACAAGTACACTCAGCTTTTCGGTGATAAATATTCGACGCATCAGTTAGAGAATTAAAGTGATCCCATCTATACAATCATAAGAGAGAAGCCACCTTTCATCCCAAAGCTTTATAAATACCGAAGGCAACCTTCAGAAGAGGAGTTCGGAGAGTTAGAGAATTTTCCTTAGATAATTTAGCCTTGCTCTTAGATTTTCTTTTATTTTAAGGCGGAAGCGAGAGAAGCGAGATTGTGCCGATAGTTCGTTCCGGTAAACTTGGGAGAGTGCCGAAAGCTTCAATATCAGAGAGACGGCCAGCTTCCGCGGAAGCCAGAATATCTTTTAAACAGAATAGAGTTGATAGTGTAAAGGCCTTGGGAAGCAAGGGATTGCTATCAGGCTCTCTATACTTAGCTTCCATTGTCGTTTTGTACTCAAACTTATCTATCGAAATGGAATTTACTTCTTTATATCTGTTCACTCTTTGTTTATCACGCATGAGTAGCTAAATCTGTCGAATGGGTTGAGAAGCACTTAGCTAGCATAACTGGGGATCTTCATTCTATGCGTTTATCTTGTATAATGTATGCTTCATTCGTTCGTTAGAGATACTCAGAAGGGTAGTCTAAAGATAGGATCTAGGCTTGGGAGAGTAAGATTAGAACGCATAATCAAGAGATAGGAGCTTAGTAATAAGCACTGTCTGCTATTAACGCATCGCATGCATCCTAGATATAGGATATGATTGTGTGCAGTCACCTTGTCTTTGTGTGCATCTTACATCATCACATAGGAAAAGAATAGTGACTTAGAAATAAGCTTTATGGACATTATTGCATTCAACACATGCGCCCTAGATTTAGGAGCACCGTATTTGCATTGGGAAATGATTTGCTGTTGCATGAGTGTAGCATGATTGCATAGTTTGACGCATTCCCAGGAAACATTAGCTAAAGACCTTCTCGACCCGTTCCTCCGCATACTCAGTGCATCTATCGCATAATCAAACTTTTCTCAAATCCGCCGCATTTATTTATTTTATCACTGCAAACAACAACCCAAACAACTATGGATTTATTTGGTTACCACAAAGTCTTTTAAGAAATTACCACCGCATATTGTTTTCCCAAGTCCCTGAGTTCGACCCTGGACTTACCAGGAAACTCAGTGGGGTTTATACTTGGATTTCACTGAGAAAACTTATTGCTCAACGCATTTCCATCACCACATCTCATTCCATATTTTCACTTCATAAAATAACACATCATATGTCACCACATACATGCTTGAGTCACATACAGATAACCATGAATTTTATGTTTATTGGTTTGTGGTAAAGCAAATAAAACAATTAACTGAGCAAAATACAAGATGTGAAGTAAATATCATATATTAACAACACAAGTGTTCATACATAATGTTTACAAACTACAGGACACGAGACTTTAGGGCATCAACCCCAAAAAGAAATGTGTCAAGACGTCGGTTGCAATTTTTTTTGTTCCCTTTGGCCTTGGTATGACTGCTTTTTAAGTGATTTATGTGGTGACAACAAAGTTTTCTTTACTTTTCAAAGAAGAATTCTAAGCTCTCACTTAGAATTCTTCAGAGAAAGCTTGACGAAGTGATGGCATTGGCGGATTTTATGGTGGACGACGAGCAGAGCTTCGACCAATTTTTTGGTTAGAGTCTTGTTTTTAAACAATTCTTCAATGGGCTATTTATAGGCGTCAAAAGAAGGTTCTTCGTCTTTCTCTAATGATTTCACTAACACCATGCATTTAATTCCATGCCCTACTAGGGCGACTACTTCGCGTCACAAATCCATTGCTTCTGCCATGAATGTCTTAAATTAGCTACCAACTTACTCTGTTGACAAGATTTTCACCGTCCACACGTTTTTTTGTTTTTCATTTTCTATCTTCATATTTCATCTCATCACGTGGGACAAAAAGCTGATGATGCTCGAATCCGAATTAAGTTGACAAGCCGCTAACGATAACAAGTACACTCAACTTTTCGGTGACAAATATTCGGCGCATCAGTTAGAGAATTAAAGCCATCCCATCTGTGCAATCATAAGAGAGAAGTTGCCTTTCACCCCGAAGCTCTATAAATATCAAAGACAACCTTCAGAAAAGAGGGTTCAGTGGTTCAGCTGGTTCAACAGTTCAGCTAGTTCAGCAAGTTTTTGTTTATAGTTTAGCCTTGTCCATAGTTTTCTTTTATTTTTAAGAAGGTGGAGCGAGAGAGGGAAGAGACGCTGGAAGATCACTCAGGGAAACTCAAGAGAGAACCCGGAGGCATAGAAAGAAGAGAGCGAGCTGACTCTCGCGAGAGCGAGATTATCTTTTGAACAAGAGTAGGAAAGACAGTGTAAAAGCCTGGGAAGCAAGAGATTGCTACCAGGCTCTTCATTCTCTTCTTGCATTGTTATTTTGTATTTCAACATTATATTTATACAATGGAAGGTCTTATTATACATCTATTCACTCTCTTAGCACGCATGAGTAGCTAAACTTATCGAATGGGTTGAGAAGAACTAAAAAGTTCGAATATCTCTACCGAAGAAGTTCGACTAACTCTGTTTCTGTGAAACTCGGATTTCCATTTTTCCTACTTAAATAGGTGGTTAAGGAAATTAACTAAGTGAAAGTTAAATCCTATGTTGAAGAGAAGGAAATTTTTTAGTGTTGAATAGATTTTCCTTGAGTAGTTTTGAGTTAAGCTTTAATTGATGAAAAATTGGCTAAGTGTTGGACTAGGTATTGCTATGCATTGGCCATAAGACCTTGGAGAGATTACTTGGGTAAAGGGAGAAGAAAAAGTGTGAATTTGGAAGCTTGACTTTTGGGAAAAAACTTGGAAAATTGGCGAAGTATAAACCTATATGATGATGTGTTGGATGCATTGGATATGTTGGATGCATTGGATGCGTTGGATGCGATGGATGAGTTGGAAGGGTGGTATGCGGTTATAAGGTTGAAGGAAGAAAGTTGAAAGTGATGCATTGGAAGGTTGGATGGCACAAGGGTCAGCTGTGTAGAAGGCATACGGACGCAAGGGTAGGTGAGGACGCGGGCAAGGCATGCGCTGGAGGGTGGCATGCATCGATGGACAGCGCCCATGCATCGAGCGGCCGAGCGAGCCCTGCGAGCGATGCTATGCTCTCGTGCCAAGTGATGCGTCAATGCTAAGCTTTCGGCTAAGCGCCCATGCTAAGTGACTCATGCGAGCGATGATTTGATGACGAGCGAGCCATGCGATTGATGTTAAGCAACCGTCCTATACGTCGAGGCCGTGCAACCTTGCAATGCGTTGGAAGTTGATGATGGCATGCACGATGGATACATTGGACGCGACAACTCTGTTAAGGCATAGGCCAATACACATCTAGATGTGTATAAGAGACAGGGTGTCGAGCGTCCTATACGTCGAGGCCGTGCAACCTTGCAATGCGTTGGAAGTTGATGATGGCATGCACGATGGATACATTGGACGCGACAACTCTGTTAAGGCATAGGCCATGTGATGGGCTAGGTTGGACGTATAGTGGTTGGCTCTTGCGATGGTTAAGGCTTGCGATGACTGAGTAAGTGGGTTGCGATGGTGCCGTGTTGAAAACCAAGGGTTGCTATGTGTTGATGGCCTACTATGCATTGATGGCATACTATGCGTTGAACATCCAAGGGTTTGTGGACGCATAGGAAGGATGAGCATATGGAGGACGTCATCCGGACATGTGGCTTGTTAGGAGGAATTCTTAAACCTTAAGCAAATTAGGTGGATGCATAAGAAGACCTGTAAAGGATGAAGGCTATGCGTTGGTGAAAGGAGAAGATGACACTTTGGCTTGCGCTGATGTAAGAATGCATTGATGGTATGAAGAAAAGACACTTGGACATGCAACCAAGTAGGAGGTGTTGGACGTGGAGCAATCTTGGATGCCTATAAATAGGGCCAAGGGCTTCAGATGATCACTTAAATTCTCTTTAAAGGACATAAAGAAGAGTGTGTGAGGACTAATTAGGAGAAGACCATGCATTGGTAGCAAGACCATGCGTTGGTTAAGAAGTTCCAAGAGGGGAGATGTTGTGGGGCAGAAAAGATAAGAAGTAGCATCAACTTGGAATGAGAAGTTCTCCCAGAATACTCGTGGTTTGATGTGATTTCAAAGCCATCTGAAAGCTAAAAGAGTTTATTTTCATGGTGGGGCTTCCGAAGAAGAAGCTCCAAAGAATTGGGTTGGAAGCTAAGAAAAAGACAGAAGGGTCAGGCTGTCGGGTAAGCTGGGCCAGTATTGATGTTTTCAAGATTTCGGCTAAACCACGAGGAGTTCTGAGCTAAGATTTTATGGGTTCAAAAGGGAACCAAGAAAACCTAAGGAACTTCAGAAAGGAAAGTCCTGACCAACTAAGGTGAGTGGTTATTGGGTGTTGCATTGTTGATATAATTTCTATATATAGGTAAATATATATAGGGGATAATGTTAAATTGGCATGATCAAGGATATATGTTTATCTGATTACTATGCTTGTTGAGATATTGCTTGTATGTTTGTTTTAGAAACTGAAATTGTACCCGGGATACATAGTTAGCATGCTTAAAAAGGGTACTTGGCAGGAAAATATAGTCGGCTTTGGTCGACGGAAAATGATAATCGGTGACGACTGGCAGGAAATATAGTCAAGTTACCTAAGCATATCTAGTAGGAAAATAGTCGATATGCACATTAGCGAAATAATAGGGTACAGGGAAAGTTTCCACAGGAATTGTTGTTGTCTTAGTATACGTGTGAAAGTACTAAGGATGTTTATATTATGTGATAACCAGCGGTCAAGCTGGGGTTGGTTGTTTTAACCAGCGGTCGAGCTGGGGATTGTCCAGCGGTTTGGCTAGAAAATAATATTGAACTTGTGGTAATATTCTTGTTGACTATGCATTGCTTTCCCAAAAGTATATCTCTGTTGACAAAGTTATTTATTTATCTAAAGGCACCACTCACTGGGCTTTATAGATCATGTTTTTCCATGTTTTATGTTTTACCCCCCTAGGTAGCGAAAGGTGAGAAGTTCCAGGGTGCTGCTAAGGTCAAGGTCTGCCATGTACCACAGTTACACTTCCGGAAGGTTTACAGTTGTTGTTGTAACTTTGTTGTTAAGTCTTGGAGTTGTATAAACGTTACATTGTTGTAATTAGATGGGCCTACTTAATCAGTTGATTGTTGAATTTGTTCATTGGTATCAGAGTTATTTTTGCAAGAGTTATTAGGTTGTAAGTGTCAACGAAAGGGTTGATAACTGCTGCAGCACACCCTTTCTTAGGCTCAGAGGGTAATCTGGGGCTGGGTGTGACAGTTTCCATTATCTTTGTGTGATTAGGCACGAAAATGGGCATATTCTCTCGAACCAGGAGAGATAACTTCGTGGGAACAAGTGGTGGAAAAGTTTATGAAGAAGTATTTCCCACCAACCGAGAATGCCAAAAGAAGGAAATTAATAACAAATTTTGAACAAGAAAATGAGAATCACTCAACAATGCTTGGGCGAGGTTTAAGCGGCTGGTAAGAGACTGTCTGCAGATGGAGATTTTTTACCAAGGACTGAACCCTGCTTCACAGACCATTGCCAATGCGGCAGCAACTGGTGATCTGCTTGACAGAACATATGAAGAGGCCAAGAGTATACTTGATCGAATCTCCAAAAATCACGAGGATTGACGGGAAAGTGATCAAAGATTAAGGATTAAATATAGTGACGCCAACAACGGGGCCATCACATCCCTTCAAAATCAAATGATTGTGATGATGAGTTTGATACAAGGCATCACAATTAACATCATGAGAGCGAAGAAAAGGCAGGTCAACGCAATTGCTCAAATGACCGCAAGTTGTGTCATCTGTGGAGATGCTCATTCGATGGAAGAATGCCCAACAAACCCACAGTTATTATGCTTCATAAAGAATAATCTCTATTCCAATACATACAACCCCGGGTGGAGAAACCACCCAAATTTTGCGTGGAAAAATCAACAACAAAGCTTTACACCAATGGTGCAAAAAGGAGGGCCACTCGGATTTTTCTCGCAAAACAACAGTCCAACGCATTTTCAAGCTAGCAGCTCGCAAACACCGCAATCTTCATCCTCAGAGAGCTTGTTGAAGCAGTACATTGAGAAAAAAAAATCAGTGCTTCAGAATCAAGCAACGTCTATTCGAAATCTCGAACTTCAGTTGGGACAAATTGTAGTCGAGCTGAAAAATAGACCGCAAGGAGCGTTGTCGAGCTCAACTGAGCTTCCTTGCAACGCTGGGGGTACTGGGAAGGAACAATGCTTAGCAATCTCTGTGCTAAGCAACAAAATGACTGTGGAAGTAAGGGAGGAACCCATCGTAACCAACTTGAATGCGGTGACAATCGAGGTCCCGTTGACCTATAGTCCGAAAAAGCCCGAGAAAATGAACCCCGAAGTTGCGTCCACCCTCAAGCCTTCAGAACATGAGATAGAAGAAGTCCAGCTACACCAGCTCCGCAAAGATTAAAAGAGAAACAAAATGATGAAGATAAGATCACAACAATGGTAGTGACACAAAATGCTATGATCCCGCAAAAAATGTGCGACCCAGGAATCTTCACGATACCATGCTCAATTGGAGGGGTCTATAGTGGCTAAGCACTATGTGATCTTGGGGCGAGTATAAACATAATGTCGCTATCAATCTTCAAACAATTGAGTATTGGCTTATAAGGCTGCTTGCAAATAGATCCTGAATACATCCTGAAGGAGAGCTGAAAAATGTCGCAATCTCAATTGATAAATTCATCTTGCCAGCAGACTTCCTTATTTTGGAATATAAGGCAGATGAAGATGTGCCCATCATATTAGGACGACCATTCCTTTCGACCGGTCGCACTCAAATTGATGTGCGCAAAGGGAAAATTGTAATGAACATTAATGGGAAAAAGCTCCGGATTAAGGCAGTCAAGATTCCAGAGGACATAGAAAAGAAGAAAAAGTTGCCGTGGACGTGAAAAACCCAACTTGGAATAAGCAGTCCCTGATCTACTATATGACCCAACCTCATCAGGGACGCAACTCTTTTGAATATCCTTTCTCTACATAAATACTTTATGAACTTTCATCACTTTGTTGTCATTGTTTATCTAACTACATTTTATTCTTAAAAAAAAAAAACGATTGTAGTGAAGCGATTTTGTTAACTTTGTTTTTTTTTAATATTTAACCCTCTCGATGTGTTTCTTGCCAATGATCGAGGCGAACGATTGCGGAGGCGCTACAGGAAGACGTAACTATTTTATTCCATCACCGCAATCCAAAAGAAGAAGATTACCGCAAAGCAAGATGTGTCAACAAACAATGTGGGCGACAACGCAAATTTGGGGGTTGTATTCTTCCTTGACTTTATTCCAAATTTTTCACTATCGCATCACATTTTAATTTTGAAAGTTTTATCACCGCATCCTGTTTGATTACCCCAATCATTTAACATTGATAAATTTAATTAGTCACCACATGCTGTCTCTTTGCAAATTATGATTTCAATGATGAAACACATGCTTCTAATTTTCGTATACGCTAGAGTCAACTTAATCTTAGAAAAGTCACCACATGAAATATTTCTAGAAGTTAGTGGTCTGCTAGCTTTCTTTCAAATTGACCCTTTACCAAACTTCCTAAGAACATCGCATGACTTCTTTCAATCTTTTGGCAATGGGGACATTGCCACATTTTAAATTTGAGGGTGAGGTATTTATTTTCGACCTTGCTATTTTTAGCTTTATGAAAAAAGAAAAGAGGAAAATTTTGAGAATAACAACTCCATTGTCAATGCAATGGAGAAACCCATGTTGATAAGAGTTAAGTTATGAAGGGCATTTACTCGTAGTTGGATGTCCGCATGACACATGTTGGGGTAAGCCAAAATGAAAGTAAGTCTCTAGGATTAACGCATAAATAAATGACCATAACTCCGCTGCCGAATAGGTATGAGTTTAGTCTGAGAAAGAGTGTCTTACTCGTAGTTGGATGTCCACATGACACATGTGGGGGCAAGCCAAAATGAAGGCGAGGCACTTGGATAAGTGCAAGGTTAGAAAAAAATAATAATGTCAAAAAATATGCAAGGATAAAAATCATTTAACATCCCAGTGAAAAAAGTTTTTTTAGAATAAATCATGCAATGTCCCAGACTTTAGTAAAGTAATTTTGAAGGTTAAACTTGCGGTCCCTAGATCTTAGAAATATTTTAAGAGGAGACTTGAATAAGAATTGAGGAAATTGTGGTGTATAGGCTTTGAATGAAGTATCCCTGAGAAATCTAGGAAAAGAGATTTGCGGTCGACTTTCTAAAGGAAATCTTTAGCTTATGCTTGAGGACAAACATTGTTTAAATTTGGGGGTGTGATAACGGGTAGAAATACACGTTATTACAATGCTGAGTTATTAAACAATAAATGTTTTCGTTGATAAAATATGTTAGATTGCATCCAAAAAGCATTAAGATCATAACATTGCGGTCGCGTGCGTCCAACGCATAGAAACAGTTAAATTTTGTATTTTTATGTAGAACATGTGTTGATGCAAGGCAGAAAGCGCGATCACAAGAAATCAATGGTCAAACGCAGCATTACCGCAATTCTTTTTGGTGATTTGTGCTCGCAAACATTTGCTAAAAAAGGATTGCCTCATAGAACCAGTGTAACTTGGTGGGCGCATCTAGGTGAAAGGCATAATTAATCACGATGGAACAGAAAGCAGATAACGCTCGAATTCGAATTAAGTTGACAAATCGCTAACGATAACAAGTACACTCAGCTTTTCAGTGACAAATATTCGACGCATTAGAGAATTAAAGCCATCCCATCTATGCAATCATAAGAGAGAAGTTGCTTTTCACCTCGAAGCTCTATAAATATCGAAGACAATCTTCAGAAAAGAGGGTTCAGTGGTTTAGCCGATTTAGCAGTTCAACTAGTTCAGCAAGTTTTTGTTCATAGTTTAGCCTTGTCCATAGTTTTCTTTTATTTTTAAAAAGGCGAAGCAAGAGAAGGGAAGAGACACCGGAAGATCGCTCAGGGCAACTCGAGAGAGAACCCAGAGGCATAGAAAGCAGAGAGCGAGCCGACCTAGGATATTCATTGCATGTGATTATCTTGTTTTATGTTGTGCCCAACACCCCTTTAGAGCTATTTGAGGGAGTCTAAAGAAAAAAACCTAAGATTTGAAAGAGCTAGATTAGAATTTAGACTCATGAGAGCAAGATTAGATCTGCATAAACAAGAGATAGGGACTTAGAGATAAACTCTGTTTGCCAACCTGCATCGCATGCACCCTAGAGAGATATTATGTGGTCACCTTATTTGTGTGTGTGTCATTTTGTCATTGCATAAATAAGAATAGAGGCTTATGTGTAGGTCCTATAGACTTATCGCATATATCGCATGTGTTCTAGCATTAGAAGCCGTAGCATTCGCATCGAGAGATGGTTTACTATTGTATATGTGTTGCATGGTCGCATAGCATGAACCCATCCTAGAAAGTGTTAGCCGAACCCTTCTCAACCTGTTCACCGCAAACTCATCGAATCTTCCATTTTATCAACTCTTTTCAAAACTCCGTCGTGTTTGTTTATTTTTATTACCTCAAACAACAATCCAAACAACTATCTGATTACTTGGTTACCGCAAAGTCTTCCTGAAAATTACCACCGCATATCGTTTTCTCAAGTATTTGAGTTCGACCCTGGAATTACCAGGAAACTCAGTGGGGTTTATACTTGGATTCCACTAAGAAAACTTGTTGCTCAATGCAATTCCATCACCGCATTTCATTCCATATTTTCACCGCATAAAATAATGCATCAAGAGACAATTGGTCTACTCTCACGGTTTGCAGATCAAAGGATAATCCCGAACAAACAGGAGTTCATAGTTAGCTCAGGATTAAGGTTAAATTACCTAGGTCATCTCTTCGAAATAGTCAGTCTTAAATAGTAAATAGCGATATAAAGTAAGAGTGACATGTTTCATGATCCGATCTTGCACAATACACCCCCACTTCTCATGTCTCAACATGCACGAATTAGGATCACTTCGTATGTAGCACTTTACAACTCTTTGTAACAACTACAGAGTAGGCCGCATCCAATAGTGTTACCAGAATAAGGTACTCAATCTTATTCATATACTATAGATCATTTTGACTATTTATTCGAACCTGATCCACTTGTATGTCTCTACATAAAGTTAAAGTACTCATATAATAGTTAAGGGACTTAGGTTTATTGGATTTCTAAAAAAAATATATTCAACAACAACTTTATTGAATTCTCAGAATAAGTTCTCATGTTTATAAACCAAAAGTTTTAGGACATCAAACCCAACACATAGGACTTGCCCTACATCAATACCTTAAATAGAATAGAGGATTGTGAAGCTTTCATGGTCTTGCATTTTGGTTGGAATGTTTCCTTGAAGCATGACATTGCATTCTAGTGTTACTACTACTGTTTCGAAATCTCTCAACCTCTTCTTTTTGGAGAGTATGTCTTTCAAAAACTTCATATAAGAAGGTATCTGTTCTAATGCTTTGACTAATGAGATGTTTATATGTAACTGTTTCAAAACATCTAGAAAGCATCGAAACTGACCCTCGTCATTCTTCTTTTTCAATCTCTAAGGGTAGGATGGTGTTGGTCATGCATTGTTTTCTGGAGGCTTGGCCCTTGCAACCACAATTTATTTCTTTCTTTACTTTTCTTTCTCATAACTATCTTTTTTTTGCATGCATTGACGGTTCAATTGTTGAACCCTCTAACTAGTCATGCATTGGGGAAGAAATTGGTGTGTTCCTTGTTTCACTGTTAGTGGATAGCGATTTCCCACTATATAGCATCACAGCTTGGTACTACTTTTTACCAGAGCCACCAGCATGCTTGGGAGATTTAGTGTTGCTTGGTAAAGTTATTTTTGGTCTATTTTTCAATTCATTGGCAAGTTGACCCACTTGCATTTTCAAATTTCATATAGAAAAAGCTCGACTTTGAATCAATGCGTCATTTTCCTGGATGTATTCTTTCAACAAACTCTCTAGTGGCATTGTACTAGATGATTAGTTTGATAAGTTATACATTGTTTGTTATTGCCTTTGGTTAGGCACATTGAAACCAAGCAGAATACCTCTATTCATTTGTTGAATCTGCCCCCCTCCATGTGGTCAGTTTGCGGTTATGCTCTTCTCCAGGAAAATTTTGGATGGTTTATTCGTCCAGGATTGTATGTTTTCAATTAAAGGTTGTTTTTCACAAAACAAGCCGACTGGGGGTTTTGCAGGCACATTTCATAAGAATGAGGTTCACCGCATCCCACACAGCTTGGGATCAAAGCATTGACTTGATGTACATTCTCAGCTAGAGCTCCGTTGTTGAGTGCCATTGCTTGTAGAAGAGTCGTCATGTTTGCCACTTGTACGGTTAATTGAGCCACAACATCGTTATAAGGGTCTTCTTTTTCTTATTTGATCTTGAGCCATAATCATCATCAGCCTAATCTTCATTGTTCTTAGATTTTGATCCAACATGACTTTGGCTTCAATATAAGTTTTATCTAATAAACCTCCAACAGTAGAGGAATTTACCACTGGTTGTGAAGTTCGGTTCAAGCCATTGTAAAATGTTTTCATTTGTACACACTCAGGAAGGCCATTGTGCAAGCAATTCCTGACCAGAAACTTGAAACAATTCCAGTCGTTGAGTAGCTCTGTCTCCCTTTATTCAAAGGTCATTAATTCCCTTCTTCGTTTGGCGTTTATGGTAGGTAGGAAGTATTTATGCATGAACTTTTCCACCATATGCTCCCACGTGGTAATTTTATCGAACTCAAGGGAATAAGCCCACTTTTTGGCTTTATCTCGTAATGTAAATGGGAACAACCTCAAACGAATTGCTTCCAATGAGATCTCTAGAATTATAAATGGTTGCAAATTTCTAGAAAACTTCTCAGATGTCATGTGAGTCTTCACTTGGAATCAGCCAATCGTCTGTATCATTTGTAACATGATTGGTTTCATCTCGAATCTACGACCATCTCTCATTTGTAGTACAATTCCAGGAGAAAAGTCATAAAGATTGGGTGATGTGTAATCTCGAATGGGTCTATTGTGATCGTTAGCCAAGAGTACGGGGCCCATTTGTACATTTTCTTTGTTGGTAGCATCATTTTATACTATGTTGTTTTGTTGGTCTACCATTCTTATATTTTTTTTGCCTTTTTCATCTATTGGCTTGAGCTCTGGCTTTTGCGCATTGATGAAAAGTTCTCTCTATTTTAGGGCCGAATATGAATTCTGGTTGTGAACTTTCAATCATATATATGTTGCAAGTGTAGGCAAAGCTTACAATACTCCTGAATTAGAGGGGTGTTCCTGTGATAGTCAACCAAAAATTCAAATTAATCAGTTGCCAAAGTCCCCAACAACGCTGCCAAAAACTTGTTCAATTTTGTAATTGATGGCATTATTTTGCATTGAACGATGGCTAAAAAGATAAATGACACGAATACTGCCTACGTATAATTTTTTTTTTTTTGAATTGAACCCAAGTATAAATATAATTCGAGTTTCTTGGTAAGGACTAGGGTTGATCGCAAGGATTTATACGGAAATTTTTTTGAAATAAATAATGAAATGGATGTAGGAACGAAACTATCAATTAAATGCATTGAAGAATATGTTTGTACAAATTCAAAATTAATTACAAAGAATATAATGATTGTAAATGGATGTGAAGTGGTAATGGAGATGTGATGCACTGAGTATGATGATAATGGTGATGTGAAGGTGTGTGTGATGGAAATGATGCATAGAATAATAATATCAACAGAGTTGAAAGCAATTTGCATTGAAAAAAGATAAAAATGCAGTTGATAAAGTAGGGTTCAGAAGGGTTCACTAACATTTGCCTTAGTATGCATAAATATTCGTTCATATCTTTTAACTTATAAAATGAAGATCTCACCTCTGGTGTTTTGTGCCACATAACTCCCATCTCTAGGGTGCATGCTTGAGTTTTTTTTTTTTTTTTTTTTTTTAGTAAAAAGTAAACTTTATCTCTAAGCTACTTCTATACTTGTTTAATGAGATCTATAGCCATTACTCTCTCAAGCAGTTGGTTATTTCTTATTTAAACCAATTAATGAAATGGATTTAAGCCATAGTTAACACACACATTATTCTGCTCAATGCATGACTCTTTGCATACAAAATTGAAGTTTATCTGATCTCTTTATGTGTCCACGACTGTAAACTTTGTTTCCTTAGTCGATTTTTGCTTCTTTTCTTAGAAATCTTGCGTTTAATGATGTTAGATTTGATAATTTTCAGGAAGCGGTGGTAATTTTGTATAAAATCACAAAGTCCTTATTCCAGAGGTTCCACACAACCAGTTCCCTGCCAAGAGATATAACAGAGAAAATTTGGTGGTGTCCAGCTTGCTGATTGGAGTTACTGTTCGGGAGGAGGAACTTGGAGAAGAAAGAAACTTGAAGAACGTCTTTAGATGTAAATTATTTTCTCATTTTTATTATAGGTAAAACACATGCTTAAGTTTATGTTTTCTTTCCCTTTCTCTATGGTTTTGAATTTTCCAATCAAAATTAATGGCATGATGATCAATTGCTTTCGTTGGGATTCAACCCTTTCAACAATACCTGGTTATTTTTTTGGGTCTAGTAATATCATGATGATCTCGATCTTCTTTAGGATTTTCAAGAAATGAGAGGTTACCTTTTACACATAACCTAGAATTTGCCTCCTAAGAGCTTAAATCAATCCAATCCAATGACATACTACTTCCATCCTTTGCCATTATAATGATCATGTTACATGATGACCTACAGGATCAATACTCCATTACAAGGTTAAAAGTAAAATATAGCTCTACGATGTTATGCTGTCCAATGTCTTTATGGATATTAAATATTTAGCTTATAACCTAGAATCGGGATTAATTGCACAACCAACCCATTTTAAAGACCCAAAATAGCAAATGATTTAGTTTTTGAAAAAAATGTCAAACGAACTTCTGCTGATACCATGGAAAGTGAAGTTACAAATACGCCCTTTCTTTTTTCCTCATTCCTTCCGACGATTTTCTTTTTCTCCTCCAGCACGATTTTGTTCTCCTTCTCCTTCTTTAGTGAGATTTTGTTCTTCTTCGACATAGCTCCAACCAATGATGCGCGACCAGACTGAATCTTATCTCTACTTTTTGAAGCTCGATTTTGTACTTTGAATGATTTGGGAAACTTGGAGAAGACAAGGGATGATGGGTGTTGAGAGCTGAGGAGTTGAAGCCATGGATACCGATTCCAATTCAAACAATGATGTGTGAGAGCGAGAGCGAGAGAGGAAGTTATCTGACGAAGAGAGAGCGAGAGATATAGAGAGAGCGGGAGAATAGAAAAATAAATAGAGTCAGATATATATAGAGAGAGCAATAGATATAAAGAGAGAGCGAGAGAAATAAAGAGAGAACGAGAGCGAGATGCTTTTATGCCTGCGCACGAGTATATTTTAGTAATTTTACCCGAATTTGATGTCAGCAAAGGAACATTCAACATTTTTATAAAATTTGGGTCATTTGATGCATGGAAATGATGCGTGGAATAATAATATCAACACAGTTGAAAGCAGTTTTGTTGAAGAAAGATAAAAATGCAGTTGATAAAGTAGAGTTGAGAAGGGTTCACTAACATTTTCCTTAGTATGCATAAATATTTGCTCATATCTTTGACTTATAAAATAAAGATCTCACCTCTTGGTGTTTTGTGCCACATAACTTCCATCTCTAAAGTGCATGCTTGAGTTAATGAGCATGATTTTTTTTTTTTTTTTTTTTTTTTTTTTTTATAAAAGATAAACTTTATCTCTAAGCTACTTCTATACTTATTTAATGAGATCTACAGCCACTTACTCTCTCAAGCAGTTGGTTATTTCTTACTTAAACTGATTAATTAAATGGATTTTAGCAATAGTTAACATACACATTATTCTGTTCAATGCATGACTCTTTGCATGTAAAATTGAAGTTCATCTAATCTCTTTATGCGTCCACGACTGCAACTTTGTTTCCTTAGTCGATTTTTGCTTCTTTTCTTAGAAATCATGCGTTTAATGATGTTAGATTTTATAATTTTCAGGACACCATATTTTGTAAATTGTTGAACGCAAAGTTTATTTATTTATATGAATTTCATCTCAAGTTAACACATTTTCTTCTGAATTTCCCTAAATTTTATAAATAAAGAGCTACATTAATATGTATTTCTAAAATTTATCAATTCTCTCCATCTTTACAGAGAAAAAGTTTCTTCTATAAAATCACAAATTCCTTCTTCCAGAGGTTCGCACACAACCAATTCCTTGCCAAGAGATATAGCGGGGAAGACAATTTGGTGGTGTCCAACTTTCTGATTGGAGTTACTGTTCGTGAGGAGGAACTTGGAGAAGAAAGAAACTTGAAGAACGTCTTTAGATGTAAACAATTTTTTCCTTTGTATTGTAGGTAAAACGCATGCTTAAGTTTATGTTTTTTTTCTTTCTCTATGGTTTTGAATTTTCCAATCAAAATTAACGGCATGACGATCAACTGTTTCCTTGGGATTCAACCCCTTCACCAATACCTGGTTATTTTCTTAGGTCTAGTAATATCATGATGATCTCGATCTTCTTTAGGATTTTCAAGAAATGAGAGAAAAACTTCTACGTCACCTTTTACACATAACCTAGAAGTTGCCTCGTAAGAGCTCAAATCAATCCAATCCAAATGCTATATTACCTCCATCCCCAATCAACTTTGCCATTATCATGATGACCTGTGGGATCAATACTCCATTACAAGGTTAAAAGTAAAATATAACTCTACGATGTTATGTTGTCCAATGTTTTTATGAGTATTAAATATTTAGCTTCTAGCCTAGAATTCGGATTAAGTGCACAACCAACCTATTTTAAAGACCAAAAATGGCAAATGATTTAGTTTTTGAAAAAATGTCAAACGACCTTCTGCTGATATCATAGAAAGTGAAGTTACAGATATGCCCTTTCTTTTTTTCCTCATTCCTTCAGATGATTTTCTTCTTCTCCTCCGACACGATTTTGTTCTCCTTCTCCTTCTTCAGTGAGATTTCGTTCTTCTTCGACATAGCTCCAACCAATGATGTGCGGCCAACGGCTGAATCTTGGCTCTACTTTTTTAAGCTCGATTTCGTACTTCGAATGATTTGGGAAACCTGGAGAAGATAAGGGATGATGGGTGTTTAAGAGCTGAGAAGTTGAAGCCATGGATACTGATTCCAATTCAAACAATGAGGTGTGAGAGCGAGGGCGAGAGATATAGAGAAAATGGGAGATATAGAAAGAGAAAGATAGCAAGATAAATAAAGAGAGAACGAGAGCAAGATACTTTTCTGCCTGCGCAGGAGTGTATTTTGGTAATTTTACCTGAATTTGATGTCAGCAAAGGATCATTCAACATTTTTTTAAATTTTGGATCATTTGACATTTTTTACCCAATTTTTGGGTCAATCATATAAAAACACCTAGAATTACCTTGTAAGAGCTCAGATCAATTCAATCCAATACCATATTACTGTTGGATCTACACCAGCACGCAGCGGAAGGGAACATGATCCATAAGCACTCTAATTGATTAATTTTGGTATAAAAGAAACATGCTAAAAACAGAGTATAATGGGTTTCATGAACATACCTTGGCTGAACCATTTAAATCTCCATTTTTCAGCTGCAAAATCTTCCAAATCTTTGTGTAGACCACCACAAGATCTTTCTTACTATCCTCTTTGTGCTCTAGATTGAGTTTTGGGACTCAAAATAAGCTGGAATCAAAGGGAATATGGAGAAAGCTCATTGAACAAACCCATGGAATAACACCTTCTTCAGCCGAATTTTTCAGCAAAAACAAAAAAAAAACAAAAAAAAAAAACAGTTGGCTCCTCATCCATTCTTCACTCCAATCTCTTCAATATATTTCAGACTATCATGCAAAGAGATGTGCTGCATGGGATGCAGCTCATGCTTGAAGTAAACCAAGGGAAGAGGTGGTAGGTTCCTTGTAAGCTAGTTGAAGATGAACATGAAAAATTCATTTTCAATTTTTGTGTAATTTTTCAATTTCAAAAAGCTATTTTGATTTTAAATTATATTTTATTTCTAAAATCAAAATTTATTAATTTTACAAATTTATTTCATATTTTCTAATAAAATTAATAAATAATTATTTAAACAATTTAAATAATTCTAATTAATTTAATATTGGATATCCAATATTAAATTAATTTTTACACAAAGTTATCTTCATATATTTAAATCATATTCAAATATGTTTTCTCTAATTCTATTTTATTCTAATTTGTACGTTTCAAATTAACTTATCACGCTACTCTAGAGCTAATCCATTTCTGAGCTAATAGGGGGACCTCATGGATCTATAGATCATGGGCTCCAACGATCCGAGATTAATCGGCTAAACTCATTAGACCGATTTAACCCCCATTCGTTAATTAATGGGTCACTCCACTAAAACCCATAGTTGACCTATAGTTGAACTCCCCTCACTGTAAATATATTATGTCCACTCGATATAACCATGATTAGTAAGTTAACCCTTCACAGGTTGTTCGTAATAACGACTTGGTCAAATCTCTGTTTTACTCCCAAAATTACCTCTTGTTCCTTAAGTCCCAACTGATCCCTAATGAATAATTATTTTTTATCCAATCACAAAACCGAGTCTCTCTCATGCCAAATGAGAGGGTGGGATCCCTTGTTCAAGCCCCAGAATCAACACTTAAGGGAACAACCTCTCTACTATTCCTAAAGCGGGTAGGAATGAATTTCCTCTTACACCCTATGTCCCTAGCTATCTATTCGGTCTTACCCCTGAAATGACAGTCATATTGAGCCGGCACTGTTGAGCCAACCCTCACCTATGCAAATCTAAGGGCAATCCCAGATAAACAGGAGTTCATAGTTAGCTCAGGATTAAGGTCAAGTTACCTAGGTCATTGCTTTGAAATAGTCAATCTTAAACAGTAAACAGTGTTATAAAGTAAAAGTGACTCATTTTGTGGTCCGATCTTGTACAAACTCTTTTGCACAAGGACAGTCCTACTCCTCATGTCAAACATGAACGAATTAGGATCACTTTGTTTGTAGCACTTGAAAACTCCTTGTAACAACTACAGAGCAGGTCGTATCCAATAGTGTTATCAGAATAAGATACCCAACCTTATCCATGTACTATAGATCATTTTGACTATTTACTCGAACCTGATCCACCTTTATGTCTCCATATAAAGTTCAAGTACTTATCCAATAGTCAAGGGACTTTTAGGTTTATTGGATTTCTATTAAATCAATAGATCTATTCAATAACACTTTTATTGAATTTTCAGAATAAGTTCTATTATTTACATACCACGAGTTTTAGGACATAAAACCCAAAAAACTCCCACTTGGACTAAAGCTCCAGTGGTAACTAATTCGATATATAAGACTGAGTTTCTGAGTTTTATAGAGAAATACAATAAACTAGGGCATACCATACCCATCTTTTACCATTCGGTATCTCTATATCCGATATTTCTCCCACTTGCCCCAAGTTATCTGGTATTCCTAGTCCTACTAGGTAATTCTCAAATACTTTAGCTGAGAGAATTATTGTAAACATTTTAGTATACAATAGTCTTTAGATAAAACTATAAGGGGATTGCATCTTAATCTCAATAATGGCCAAGAAGAACACTTTCCTCCCACCCTCCCACTACATTAAGATACTCTCAACTCTTTGAGCAAGATGCATTTGACCTGTCTCAATAACTCTTTGTTAACAATCAGATCTAGAAATCTTTAAACTTTCTATACCTTAATCTAGCTATTTAGATACCTGAATATCTACAAATAGCTTTTAACAATTTGATTCTCAACAGAGATTGCTAGAACAAATATAATTTTTCAAAATGAACATTTCATTTATCCCAAAAATATATACAATTTGTTTTACATAAGTTTTAACAATTAAATACAAGTAGTAACTTCTCCCACTGGATGAACTGAGCAAATGGTCCCAGGGTCAAGTTAGCCTGGTTACCTTTTCTCTACTCTCTTCTCGACAAGATATTGAGGGCAGTGTCTCCTCCAGTGCCCTTCATTGTTGCAATGGAAACATTTCCCTTTGCAATGCTATCTTCGCCTTTCAATCCAGTAGGCTTCGTCTTCCCTTTCCCTTTGCCTTTCTTCACAAGAATACTCTTACTCTTCGAAGAGGAACAACTTCAGGCTTGGAGGACATTCCTCATTTTTTGGCAGTAGTAACATTTTCTTCTGACACCAAACCCTTTGTTCTCAACATTGGCTGGTAAGCCTGTAGCTCATTCAGTAGAGTAGTCAAATTTTATTCATAAATGCATTCAGAATTGTATAAAACTCTTCAGAAGAGATTCTAAATAAAACCAACTTGATTTCTCTCGTCCATGATAGTACTGTTTACTTCTACCATATGAAAGTGGACCATCATGTCCAGGACATGTTCATAAACATCGGTCCCCACTTTGATGCGACTGTTGTAAACATACTTAATGGCATCCCTCGCAGAGATTCCATAATCTCTTTGGCAGTACTCATATCCTCATGCTTCTTTTGTCAACACATCAGATAAGCTGGTGAGGATATAAGTACAAGCTATATCACTAGCCTTGACCCATCTGTCATATACATCCTAAACATTTCAGTTTGTGTTAGAGCTAGGAATGGGAGGACAATTCTCAGTTAAGACAAACCGCAAATCGTCTATCACAAGTATTGTGTTCAAATTTGATTTCTAATTCTTGTAATTATCCCCAATAAATTTATCTTATGCCAAAACTTGTATTATTGAACTTGTCATTCTAAAATTTAATATCCAATCAAGTTTTAGCAATTTTAATAATTTACCCAAGATTATTCTTTTGCAACGATACTAAATCAAGACATTCTTGACTAAATACTACCTCTAGAATAACTCATATTTTGATAGTCATTTAGGTACTGCTTTTGGTCAGACATACTTAATAATTCTGTAAGTGTATACCCATCATTTTCAAATCTTATAGAACGGTATGAGTATTGCTCCGAAATGGAAAAAAATACCCAAGACGGAACTATAAAACCCTATTCATTTTACTGAAGCCTGGGTTGTTTCGAATCCTATCTTACAACCCTCCGTAGAGATAGTCGTCGTTAAACGACTAGCAAAGGGCCGCTTAAAGCTAACCAGCAGGCACAACATAAGAATCTCATGGTTTAGACTAATGGAGGAGACCGTAGGATATGTTGACACATTTCCTTCACCCACTTACTATGAACTACTTCTTCCGTTCACCTTGATATTAACTCATACATCCGCTCTCCGTAGAGAGGTCACTCCCAGGGTGACACGAAGTGTCATATGAATCTCACGGTGTGAACTCTGTGGAGACGTGGCAGTTGAAATCATACACTAGATTTCTATTCGAACAACGTCCCCTTATTCACCAAAGTCTAAATTTAAGCTAAAAAATACTCTCCGTGGGGAGGTCACTCCCAGGGTGACACGAAGTACCGCTTAAATCCAGACTGTGAACTCTTAGGGACGCAAGAGTTAAGAATAACATACCGAGTAGGTTAATAATCTCCCGCTGAAGTTTTCTAATAACTCTATTATATAAAAATTATTCACTACCACTTAAGTGTTCTAACGTTTGGGAAACTACATACTTAGGTTCTTTTCCGGCTAAATAAAAATAACCCTAAGTCTATGTGGTTTATCCATGTATAACTCTTATAAATGGACTTAAACCTACGATATCTAGGTGATAAATACTTTTATTATCTCACATCGCTCACGGATACTCATAAAACTGATTACCAACGCTCAATTATTCGACCAAATCCCCGGGTAGAAGGTGTTTCATAGACCGTCAACTTAAATACCCCCAACCTTCGACAAGATTATATACCGGTTGAGTTTGTAACCTAGTTTTACAAGTTTAACGACCTATTTTAACTAATTAAAACAAGTGGTTAACCTACGTGAGCATGTAACTGTTCTTCGTTATGGATTTTAAATGTCTAATCCAATTTTATAACAGCTTATAAAACTTTAGTCATGCTAAAAATCCACAACATATAGGCATTCAATATCTAATATAACACTTGTATTAAATACAAGAAACCCTAACATGCATACTATATATTATAACAAATTATAACATACTTTCGATGCATGTTGCATGCTTCCTATGGTGGGATTTTAAATCTAAATAGTATACTATATGCACATACAAGATTTATTTAATTATAACATACATCCAATGCATAAATAATTAAACACATACTGATATGGTTTTAGTTTTGGCAAAAACAAGCAAACAAAAGCCTAACATTACAAAAACAGCTTCAACACCGCTTGAACCAGACTCGAACCGTCTGAACCAGACCAGCAGAGTCTGAACCGGACCCACCACAAACCATTTGAAGCTGAACCAGACCAAACATCAAGAGAACCAATCGAACCGGCTGATCTTGCTTTAGCCCAAAATCTCCCCAAGGCTGATCGTTTAGCATTAACGACTATCGTCATGCATTTGGCTTGATTGTTTAGTGTTTGCTTGATCGTTTAGCAACCAACGTCTATCGTTTAACAAAGCTACACGATCGTATAGCATTTGCCTTCTCTCGTATAGTGTCATCGTCTAGCGTCGGAGGATGCTACACCATCGCATAGTGCCATCGTTTAGTATGAACAATTTACTACAGGATCATTTAGCTCCCATCATTTAGCGTCGCGTCTTAATCGTTTACGTGCGCCCGAGGTAAGCAATCGCCTAGTGCTATTGCATAGCAATCGACGCATTGCTCAGCTGCCGCTCATTGGTAAACGATCGTGTAAGCGATCGCTCAGCACCATCGCATAGCTCTTCATCGCATCGTTTAGCTCCCGATTAAAGGTAAATAATCGTGTAAGTGATCGCTCAGTGCCATCGCATAGCTTCACCATATCGCTTAGCTCCCACCCGAAGCTACACGATCGTGCAGTGCCATCGCATAGTAATACAACGCATCGCTTAGCTCCCGAGGTAGACGATTGTCTAGCGCACAACACCTAAACGATTAACGCCTAAAGCTACATGATCGTTTCATTTTTCCTTTATATCGTCTAATGCATGAAGCTGAATAATCGTTTAGCTACTGAAGCTGAACAACGATATGAAAAGAGGTTGATTGTCTGGAATCTTCAACTCGACCCCTTCGCTTGTTTCTTCGAATTACAACTTAATTTCAAATCTAATGACTCCAAATAAATTACAGACTCTTGGAAAGACATTAAAGCTCATCAAACAAGAGCCAATTACAAATTTAAATGGGAAATCAAAGAGAAATTAAAGGCAAAAACACATAAAACTATATCATTACAACAGTTTCATATTTTCATACAAAACACCCACCAAACCAGAATTAATTCGAATTGAATGCTTATAAGATGCTCTGATACCAGTTATTGGATCTACACCAACACACAGTGGAAGAGAACAATATCCATAAGCACTCTAATTGATTAATTTTGACATAAAAGAAACATGCTAAAAACAGAGTATAATGGGTTTCATGAACATACCTTGGCCGAACCATTGAAATCTTCATTTTCCAGCTGTAAAATCCTCCAAATCCTTGTGTAGACCACCACAAGATCTTCCCTACTATCCCCTTGGTGCTCTAAATTGAGTTGTGGAACTCAAAATAAGCTGGAATAAAAGGGAATATGGAGAAAGCTCACTGAACTAACCCATTGAAGAACACTTTATTCATCCGAATTTTTCAACAAAAAAACAGTTGGTTTCTCATCCATTATTCACTTCACTCTTCATTATATTGCAGACTATCATGCAGAGAGATGTGCTACATGGGGTGCAACTCATGCTTGGAGTAAACCAAGAAAAGAGATGGTGACTTC
Source organism: Benincasa hispida (assembly GCF_009727055.1). Classification (NCBI taxonomy): domain Eukaryota; kingdom Viridiplantae; phylum Streptophyta; class Magnoliopsida; order Cucurbitales; family Cucurbitaceae; genus Benincasa; species Benincasa hispida. Next base: position 7,346,636 of record NC_052357.1, read on the forward strand.
CTTGTAAGCTAGTTGAAGATGAACATGAAAAACCCATTTTCAATTTTTGTGTAATTTTTCAATTTCAAAAATATATTTTGATTTTAAAATCATATTTTATTTCTAAAATAAAAATTTATTAATTTTAAAAATGTATTTCATATATTAATTTTCTAATAAAATTAATAAATAATTATTTAAACAATTTAAATAATTCTAATTAATTTAATATCCAATATTAAATTAATTTTTACACAAATTCATCTCCATACATTTAAATCATATTTAAATATATTTTCTCCAATTCCATTTGATTCTAATTTGATCGTTTCAAATTAACTTATCACGCTACTCTAGAGCTAATTCATTTCCGAGCTAGTAGGGGGACCTCATGGACCTATAGATCATGGACTCCAACGATTCGAGCTTAATCGGCTAAACTCATTAGACCGATCTAACCCCCATTCTTTAAATAATGGGTCACTCCACTAAAGCCCATAGTTGACCCATAGTTGAACTCCCCTCACTGTAAATATATTATGTCCACTCGATATAACCATGATTAGTAAGTTAACCCTTCACAGGTTGTTCGTAATAACGGCTGGGTCAAATATCTGTTTTACCCTCAAAATTACTTCGAGTTTCTTAAGTTCCCACTGATCCCCTAATGAATAATTATTTTGTGATCCAATCACAAAACTGAGTCCCTCTCAGGATCCCTTGTTCAAGCCCCAGAATCAACACTTAAGAGAACAACCTCTCTACTATCCCTAAAGCAGGTAGGAGTGAATTTCCTCTTGCACCCTATGTCCCTAGCTATCTATCCGATCTTACCCCTGAAATGATAGTCATATTGAGCCGGCGCTATTGAGCCAACCCTCACCTATGAAAATCTAAGGACAATTCCAGATAAACAAGAGTTCATAGTTAGCTTAGGATTAAGGTCAAATTACGTAGGTCATCGCTTTGAAATAGTCAACCTTAAATAGTAAATAGCGTTATAAAGTAAGAGTGACTCATTTCGTAGTCCGATCTTGTACAAACTCTTTTGCACAAGGACACCCTCACTCCTCATGTCCAACATGAACGAATTAGGATCACTTCGTTTATAGAACTTTACAACTCCTTGTAACTGAAGGAAATCGAAAGTGAGATTTCCATGAGTAGCGGAATAAGACTATTCCAAATTATAATCATGAATGAACATATATTTACAGTCGACTTTAATACAAACGTTTATACAATTCCTACAGAGAAATTATAGCATGAATAAACTCAAATGAACAAAGATCAAACTCTACGCACATATGAGGATGCGTCTCCACGTTCCGTTGCGCGACTCTGATTGAACAACAACAACCACGAACGCTCGATCTACACAACTGCAACATTGCAACGAATACAGCATGAACACTTCGTGCTTGACCTTAACAATCTCCTTGGTCATGATCTCCTCCGCAACACGTACGGCCTCCACGACACCACGAACGGCCTTCAGAACACCTCGACGGTGTTAAGTTGAATCTGACACCACCAACAAGGCTACCTTGATATTCTTGGTATGAGAATCCAGAGGGTGGGCTCTGTTTAGACTTGATATGAGGTAGACGAAGGAGGAAACAACGATCGCGTACACGACTGGGCAAGTGGGAGATGGCAGAGACCTATCGTATAGGTCGATGCCCAATCGTTTAGATAAGGCTAAGCGATCGTCTAGCAAAAGCTATGCGATCGTTTAACTCATCATTTAGCTCGGTCTGTCGCCTACAGACTCTACACGATCGTTTACTTTGGGCCAGCGATCGTCTAACAAAACTATGCGATCATATAGTAAATACTGCACGATCATTTAGCTTGCACCTGCACGATCGTTTAGCTCGCCCAATCGTCGTTTAGTAAATCCGAATTTACTTGACAACTTCGTAAGTTTCTTTTGCGTGGAGATAAAACTCAAAACTTTTTAATCGTTTGTAAAAACTTCTTTTCAAAATAGGAAAACCATTTCCCTTTTAAACTCACGACTACCATGATCCAATAACCACCCACTACTTTGTTTATTTAAAAGAAAATGAATTAATTATCCAATAATTAATATTATTATAAACATAAAAGACAACCAGCTTATTATACTATATTTATAACTTATAGTTTTAATATTTCATCTCATGAAACATATAAACCATAGTTCTTTTTCTATTCCATGGTACTTAATGTAAATCTCATTTACATCAATCCTCCACTAGATGTATCTTATACATCATACCGATTATATCATATATAATCAAAATACCTCTTATCAATTTGGACATTTTGAAATCAATACCAAGAATTGATCCTCAACAGAATCCATTGAGCTACCAAGGGGACCTCATGGACTGTAGCTCGAAGCTCCAATGGTACGTGAATAACTGACTAAACTCTTTAGTCACGGGATCTACCATCCGTTAATTGCCAGACACTCACTAAAGACCGACAGCTGAACTCTCTTTACCACAGATATATTATGTGTCTATCTTAACCATCAACAGTGCGACAATCTTTCACAAATCGCTCGTAGTATAGCTAGGCTAATAACTGTTATGCCCTTGTAGTTACATCTGTCTCCTTAAGTACCACTGATTCCTCTAATGAACATAAGTCATAGTCCTACTATAACTAAGTCATCTCTTCCAAAGAGAAGCTTGGCCACTATGTTCAAGCCCGAAATTAGCCCTTAAGGGAGCATCTCTCTACTTATCCCTGCTTCGGGAAAAAGTGAATTCCATATTGTGGATTGAGTTCCCAACTCCAAATCAGACAAGTTCAAAAAGGTAGACATGTTGAGTTGGCAATCTGGCCACTCTCACCTATATTAATCAAAGGACTGCCCTCAAAGGGAGGAATTCCCAAAACACTCAGGATTGAGGTCGTGTCACCTATGGTCGTTTAGGTGAGATGTAAGTCTCTAGATTCAACGGCGTTATATACAGAGTCTAGTCATCTCGTGGTCCAGGTCTTATACAAACTCTTTGTATAGGAAATCCCGCTCCACGTCTCCAATGAATGGTCAGGATCTTCATCTGTAGTAGTTTACCAACATTGGCAAACTTCTACAAAGCGGTCCGTATCTATAGTGTCACTAGGATCAGGTATCTCACCTTAATCCTTATACTACAGACCTATTTAGGTTATCACTTAAGGCATGATCCACTTGTATATTATCATATATACATGCTTAAGTTCACATAAGATAACCAAGGAGCTTTGTTTATTAGATATGAGTAAATGCCAGAATTAAATAACACTTATTTTATTCATTGAACAATGTGTATCTTTACAAAACAACGAGACTCCGGGAGAATTAGGACATCAATCCCAACAGTAACAACTACAGAGCAAGCAGTATCCAATAGTATTACCGGAATAAGGTACCCAACCTTATCCATGTACTATAGATCATTTTAACTATTTATTCGAACCTGATCCACCTTTATGTCTCCACATAAAGTTCAAGTACTCATCCAATAGTCAAGGGACTTTTTGGTTTATTAGATTTCTATTCAATCAATAAATCTATTCAATAGCACCTTTATTGAATTTTCAGAATAAGTTCCATTATTTACATACCACAAGTTTTAGGACATAAAACCCAACAATTACACCCATCCCCAATCAATTTTACCATTATTTCATGATCATTTTAAATGATGATATGCAAGATTAATACCCCATTACAAAGTTTCCGTAAATTATACCTTAATGTTATGTTGTCCCCTGTCGTTAATTATATTAGGTAAATGCTTCTCAACTAAATCCCATCAAATTCTTTGCTTTCCAACCATCATAGGTGAACATAGCCATTGAGACAAATTGTAACTCGAATGTCTGAAGTTATAGATTCAAATTATGGTTGTTTCTGTTCAAGTAAGATCGTTGGATTGTTTTTGCCAAAATTACATACAAATCCTTCTATTTTATGATATTTTGAGTTGCTTCAGGGACTTATCGATTTAAAAAAAAAAAAAAGATAATGATTAAGTGCAACATAGTTTACCAGCGATCCTTTTATACATAATAGGGAAAGAAAATTAAAAAAATAACTTACATATAACAAATCACATTTTTATTGGATGAAATTTGGGCTCGAGTTTTTTTTTTTTCCAAGGAAATTGGACTGTCTCCTGCAATTCCTCCATAATTTCCGCATCTCTTTGATTGGAAGGCACCCACTGTCACTCACAAGTGACATATCTTTTACGGCTTGCTTCTTCGATGATGAAGCCAATCTCCTAGGATTCTCAAAGAGTATCCTATGTCAATTCCACTTCCCATCTAATTGATTTTTATTCCACTTCTACTCCTCTTTCCACGCCCATGAATTTAATTAATTCATGGGACTATAATACTTATCAAACATTTGGTTAGGTTGGAGGTTTAAGTCCGTTCGAGTTATAGTTGAATAAAAAAAGATATCATTCATCTATCATTTTAAAGGTTGATAGTTTCGATTTCTTTGTCTACAATTATCGAGCTAAAAGAATGTTAAGGTCTCCAACATCCACGTGTTGAACGGAAAAAACACACATGGTTCATGTTATTTACAAGCTATTTTGACTTATTTCCAATAATTTTACTTTAAAAAATTACAAATGAACTCATACAACCAATAGAATCTCCCAACTTTTTATCTTTAGTTTTAAAGGTATTTTATATTTTTAAGCTCAACCTTATTATTTTTTTTGTCATGGAAGTATGATTCTCAACAATTCTATTTTTCAACTCAAATACAGTTATTTTATTTATAACATTTTCAACTATCTTTCGCCACATTTCAAATTATCATATTGTGATGTTTTGAACGGTAGTTAAAATTATTTATATTACTACTTTTAACTTGATTTGATTCGTGGGTTTTTTTTATTCTTTGATTATCGTCTATATTTACCTTTCTTAAATAGTCACAAGTATGTTTGAAATAGGAAGGTATATGTAGGAAATTCTTTTACATTTTTATTATAACTAATGTTTTTGGTAAATTTACAAGTTGGTGATTCCTTTTGGAGGGGAGGGAACTAGTGCTATGGTGTTGCTAGGGTGGCAAGTTGAAGTACATGTTGAATATTAGGGTCATTGTGGGAATAGAATTCCACAGCCTGGCTAGCTAGCTGTTCTATGTTGCTTTGTGGGTGGCCAACCTTACCTACATTTTACTATACACTTTTATATTCCGGTCTATTGGGCATAGAACTGATGTGATATAGAGTCCCCCAGAACATTAAATAACTATTAGTGATTAAAAAAAAAAAAAAAAAAACATCTTAGTACAAATAGAGAGATCAATGAAGATTTTAATTACATCGATAATGTGATAGAATCCTAGATAATGTGATAGAATCCTAGTATTTTGTTTCATGTGATTCAAATACTTCCAAATTGTTTATCAAATAACGAGTTAGGTGTGAAATCACAATCTCTCTCTTTCTACATGTCTAATAAATGCGTGTGACAACACGACCAATATTAATAATTAGAAAGAAAAAAAAAACCTTAAATTCAACTTAAAATTTATTTGTAGAAAAATTCCATGGAAGGATATCAATAATTCATAGCATGATTGCATCTCTTTCTCATTCCAAATTGCTTAAATTAATATAAGAGTTTTATTTAATACAACTATTATATCAATTGATATAGACTATGAAGATATTCAAATTATAGTATCGGTTTCATTTCTCACCAAGCAAATAATTAAAGAAAATAAAAAAACCAAAAAATCAAATTCATGTCCAAAATATTTCACGAAAGAAATAAAATTTTATGTTCCTAATTGTATTATCATGTCATAGTATTCTAAAAAGCTTAAAACAACAAACAAAAAAACAAAAGAATTTGAGATATTTTTTATTATTATTATTGGGAAAAAAAGTCTATATGGGCCGGGCCTTATCTTGATTTACTTTGGGCCTGGGCCTGATGTTCGGCCTAGGTTAGATCTCTTCCTCGCCGTCTTCTCTTTGATGGAATTCATCTTCTGCAACTTCAAATCGGCTCTGAATCTTGCAATGAACTTGTCGGCTTTACTGTTGACATCAGGGCTTGAACAGAAAATCGGAATTGTTGAGTCTTTCACGAGCTTTCTTTCGCCGGTCGCCGGTGGTCCATCGGCTTCACTCTCGTCCATTTCCGGCGAAATGGCTCTCGGTGTACTGCTATTGCTTCCTACACTGTCAAAGTCTCCATGCATTCTGAACGGCGGCGGTGGCGGCGGCGGAGGAGGAATCGGATGGTATGGCGACTCACCGCCAATGCGCGTATTGTACTCTTCGTCGTTTAAACTGCTCAGTCTGTCGAGCTCCATTGGAGGCTCGTGAGGCTTGAGCATCTGGTTTCGATCTTCGGTCTTTGGTTTAGGTTCTGAGGAGGCAGGCGGCTCTGGTGGAGGTGTGGACTGCACTTTTTTGCCTTTTCCTTTCTTGGATGAAAATAGATTTTGCAGCACTGATGGCGAGGGAAGCGGCGGAGGAGGCGGTGGTGATGATGGCGTTGAAGCGCGTTGGGAGGCAATGATAGCCTCGAAGCTTTCGATGCTTTTTTGTCTTTGTTTCTTCTTCCTCCTCCTCAGTGCGGACCAAATTTCTTTTGAAGCACCACCTCTCTTCTTCTCGTTTCTGTTGCTCTTCTGCTCCGATTCCCGATAGAACGATGGCGGCGAGAGTGGTGGAAGCTGAATACGTTGGAAATTTGCGACGTCCGAATCACCATTTTCGTTCTGTTGATCAATTTCTGTATCCGGTGTATGGCTATGGACCTTATGCGTTCTCTTTGGCCTTCGTTTTACCACTTTAGGAGGAGGAGTCGTATTAGCGGGAGGTGGAGGGGTTGGAGGAGGTGATGGAGGTCGCGGAGGAGAAACCCGTGGCGGCGGCGACCGCGGCCGCGGCGGAGAAGGTATCGCCGGTTGTGAATATACATCTTCACGAATCTCAGATCTGTCGAAACCAATACTTTTGGCATCAGAATCTAGGCGTTCAAGCTCCGGCCGAGTTTCACGACGGCGATGAAGTTGATCAGAGGACAAATACCGATGATTAGTCACATGAGTATCGTCGTAAAATCGCCACCGGTGATCTCCGGCATCAAAGGTAGACTCCTGCAGACGTAGATCCGGATACGAACTGCTACTCCTCATCCGATTGAGTGTGTAATGATTCGGCCGATGATCGGTATATCCATCCCATCGACGCGGAGTCGTAGGGTTTGACTTCATTGTTCGCCTCGATGAAACGCTCGGATCTTCAAAAGAGGCTCTACTATCATCCCCAGTGTTTCTACTAAGAAATCCACAAACAATGGCGAAGAGAACCAGAAGCAAATTGAGCGAATCCCAGCTCTTCTTGACCGATTGAGGCCGAATCAATTGAGAAGTGAACTGTACAAATTTGGGAATCACAATCAAGATGAAACAGAGAACTATTACTAACAAAACAATGAGAAAGGCGCTGGAGTTGAGGAGGAACGACGATGCACGGCTGAGGCGACGGCGGCGATTGTAGTCGAGTTCGTGTAGAGAGTTGGAGGATTGAAGCCAGAACGGCGGCGGCGCGTTGCCATCTTCCTCCATTTTCGCCGAGCTTTTCCTTCCTTTGTTTGTTTGTTTGTTTTTTTTTTCCCTCTTTCCCCACTAGCTTTGGCTTTAAGTTTGCTTTTGGTGTGTGCCGTATTATGAGATCGCTTTTGCATTCTTTTTTGCTTGCGTGTGGCTATTTATAACCAAAAGCTAGTTGTAAATGCTAGATGTCATGTGACCCACTTTCCATTCTCTAAAATCCCAACACTTTTTTGTGTTAAGCCAATTATAGGTGGATAAAACTAGGTTAAAAAATATATTTTTTTTATATGGGTAGATGTCTGAACCAGCTTATGTTCACATTTATTAATTTTACGATACAATCCGTTTGATATTATAGCATTTGGATGTTGAAGAAACTTGTAGAATATCTAATCCTATATAGGTAGGTGGTCACCATGGATTGAACTCATGACTTTTTAGATTTTTTTTTCTTTAGTAGTAATGATTTAGTTCATATATTTTACCATTTGTAACAATTTAGTCTCTATCATAAAAAATTTTCATTAAAATTCAATATCAAATTTTATTATGTAACGACTTAGTATTTATAGTATGTAAATGAATTTGATTCCTCTTTCCAAAAAAAAAAAAAAAGATTCCCAATCAGTTTATAAATTATGTTTCTAAGAAGTATCATTAAAATATACTAATGTTTTTAATGATAAGAATTAAATTGTTACAAATTGTAAAGTATGCAAACTCAATCGTTACTTATTAAAGTTTATGACTAAATTGACTAAACAATTATCAACTAAAGTTTGTGGGATAATTTATTACTTTCATGAAGTTCAGGAACTAAAAGTATTTTTTAATCAAATAATGTTAAACTATACCAAATAATAAACTTGAGAGAGTTTTATATAAAAAATAATAAGATGAAAATTGATGTAGCATTTAACCGTGTGTACAAATTGGAAAAAAAAAATTATGTGTCATCATTTTTAATATGATTTGTGTAAACTAACATACTCAAAATTTGATTTTAACAATATCTTATTACCCTTCCAACCTAGGAGATCGTGACCCTATTGGAGATCCTGTGGTTCGAGGGGATTGAGACTCGGTTAGGAATCTTGTTAGAAACCCTAAGAGGGGTAAGGATCGTGATACTACTTCAGTAGTACAGGAGACTACATTCGAAGGTGGCTCGAGTATCTCTCAAAAGAGTACCGATCCTTAGATGAATGAAAAAGTATTTAACAGGATTTCTCAGAGATTAACAACAAGTGTAGGATCCATACAAACAGATCCAGAGAAGAAATTCGGTATAGAAAGACTAAAAGCACTAGGTGCCACAACGTTTGAGAGATCAACGAATCTGATAGATGTTGAGGTTTGGCTTGAGAAATTTTTTGACGTGATGAGGTATCCCGAAGACCAAAAGGCCTTGGGAAGGCCTATAAAAGACTTGGGGAGAAAGGGCTACCAAAAACCCAAAAAATGATATGAAGAATTAATCTAGGATTAATAAGGAAAAACACAATGAATGGAATGATATAGGATCACGTAAGGATAATTCGGGATAAAGTAAAGTAGAATATAGTATATAACACTAAAACTGACTTTCGTTGTAGGAAACATGTATCTGAGTGTTAAACCCTGGTGGCAGCAAGAACCCAGAATAAGTGATACTACTTTCAACACCGACTCTAGGGAACATTGAAATAAATAATCCTTCCTTGGACATTGATTTTGGGCACATATTGTAAATCCAGGAGTAAACACACCAGGAGCCAGTAAAGAATCAGGATGTCCAAATTATGGAAAGAACCATAAGAATCCATGCTTGCTAGGAACATGCATATGTTTTGGGTGTGGTCGACAAGGCCAAATTAGGAAAAATTGCATATATTTTCAAAGGAAAATGAAAAAGAAACAAGAACAGGTTCTAAGAGAGAACCAATTACAACCAGCTGCACTTGTAAGCAGTAGAAACAAAAGAGTTATGTCAAAAGCGACGATTGGGAGAGATACAAAAAGAACTCACACTTTAGGAAGTTTCGGTCCGTCAATAGGCTTTGTTAGACATGCTGAAATCGACATCCCTCGTAGAATAGTCATTGAGTTTGACAGAAAATCTCCATGTGAAGTTTGTGTCGGAGATTCTTGAAAATATTGCCTCTTTTGTCAATAAGCAGGGTATGATCACGGAAACTGTCCTTGGAGGCAAGAGGATCCATCCAAAACGACTACTAAAGAGGTTGTCTTTAAAAGACTATCCATTAGAGATTAAGGAGAAGAAATTTCGTGAAAAGAAATAATTTCGAAAAAGATAAAGCAAACAATGTAAACCTATTGTAAATAAGAACTAGAGCTATAAATAACCTGTGAAGCTACCTTGTAAATAAACAACAAGGACTTTGTATAACTTATTGTTCAATAAGTGTGAATGAATGAGGTAGATTTATATTATTAACCAGTATTTAAATACCTTGTAGACAACCATGCTTAGAAACTGGAAAAATTGGAAACCACCGAACGTCAGTAGATCTAATGAGGAGGGTGAGGGAAAGTCTAGCCATCCACAAGATAGGGTTAGATAGGAAGAACAATTTTTAGATAAGTTCGTCCACTTACTATAGAAAATATTGGGAACCATACAACTGGCTCCGAAAAAGAAGTTTGGAATAGAACACTTAAGATCATTGAGAGCTACTGTGTTTGAAGGGACCACCGATCACGTTGATGTTGAAGTGTGGATCAATCAACTAGAAAAATGTTTCAGAGTAATGCGATGCCCCGAAGATCGAAAAGTAAATCTTGCAACTTTCCTGTCACAGAAAAAGGCGGAGGAATGGTGGAGAGTATTGAAAATAGAAGAAGGGAAAGAAGTGAACCCCCCCTTGAAGGAATTTCGAGAAGTTTTTTATGAGAAATTTTATCCTCAATCATTCTGTGATGTAAACCGAAATGAGTTCCCACAACTTGTCCAGGATAGTATGATAGTGGCAGAATACCAACTGAAATACACTAAACTCTCGAGGTATTCTTTAAACATCATTGGGGACGAAAGTGAACGGTGTGAGAGATTTAAAGCAAGACTAAGGAAAGAAATTAAGATTCTTGTGACAACTAGCGCTGTATGGGTTGAATTCTCAAATTTAGTGGAGGCGACCATGAGAGCAGAAAGAAATATGATGTTGAGGAATAAGAGACATAAGGTAGCCTATTAGTAAACAAGGAGAATCAAGTGGGAAGTAAGAAGTTTGCTCCTGGGGTGGAAAATAAAGGACTTTTCAAACAAAAGGGAACGTCAAATTCTGGATTAGGTTCAGGAGGGACCAGTCATTTGGGAAAGCCTTTTGGAAAAACATACTCGAAACAACTAAATGAACCTGTAGCTAATGCCAACCAAAGGCCTTGGTGTTCAGATTGTGGCAAATACTTGTTGGGGATTAAATTAGTTTGTTGATATGTGTTAATGCTCATGTGTTGATCATGCGATGGTTTAAAGAGTATGCGTTAAGTGTGTATGCGATGATCATGCACTCCTGTCACAAGTTTTCTTGCTCTCTCACCAAGTATAATATCACAAGTTTCTCAGGATGATCTAAGGTCGAACACGAGGACTTGCAACTAAAAAACGAATGTAAGTGATGTGTTTGAGGCGAAGAATAAAAATACAAAAAAAGAAGTTGCTTAACATGCGTTACTCCTACTCCTAACTAAACAGACTGAACAATTAAAGTTTAACTATGAGAATCGATAGAGATGCAATAACTGTTAACGCGTAATAAGATGCATGAAGAAGTAGGGTTGGGGAGGAGACATCACCAAGTCCTTAAGTTTGGTTGCAAGGGTAATCCCAGCTCGCCATACTTGCGCATCACACACCTCTCAGTGGTCAGATACATGTGTCATATCTCTATAGCGCATGATTGATGTTGCGATAACTCTTGCTATCTACACTTAGCTCATGGAGGTGGAAGAAAATATGATAAAATAGAAGAAGAAAATATGATAAAATAGAAGATGTTGATGGAAATGATAACGAAGGATCTAAAGAGATGCATTGATTACAAAGTGTATTAATATCTTAAGCCAAAATATAATATAATACAAAGGTGAGAAGAGAGAGGTGAAAGACTAGATGTAGGCAATCTTTTGCTTCCATCAGATATGTGTCAAGGCTACCGGTAGTGCAATGGATGGGCATTAGAGTAGTCCCTCTCGGGCTTTATCTCCGGTGAAGCTCTAGTCATCAATTGGAGGAAGTTGTGGAAATGAAGAACTCTCAAAGAATTTCTTGCTCATGCTCTTGTCTGTAATCACAAGAATCTGCCCAAGGCAGAAGTCCCGGATGCTTGAACTTAGGCTCCAAGGCTCTATTTATAGAGCCAAATGCTAACAACTTTGATAATCCTGCTTTGAATCACTGCCATTACTGACGTGGTAGGTGAGAATGTTAGCGTTGCATCATGGTCTGACTGCTTTCCAGAAGGTTTGCTGAGTAGCTTAGATATCCCGCATTCATATTCGTTTCTTCTAAAAGATCAACGCCTTCCACCCACTCTTTGCAGTCATACTTCTATCATGATTATCATTTTGTAGTTGCGGCAGTGCATATGACCAACTTTTCTTCAGTGAGATCAACGCATGCAATTGACTCCTACGATAACTACAAAATAGCCACTTTGACGCATGATATGAGGTTAGTGGGGATTTTTAGTGGAAAGCAACGCAAGTTCATTATTTCACATCAATTCTTGGTAATATCAACGCATGTTCTGCTCAACACCCCTCATTACTCTAAGTAAAAGGCTACGATAGCTTGAATTTCTACAAGCTATCAATACCATCGGGGAAAATATCTGGAAAAAGCTCACACCTATTATAATTGTGGAGAAGTTGGACTTTTTAAAAGAAAGTGTCCCTAATTAATGACCAAAGAAAGAGGAACTGCTTCACAAACTGTCAACAAAGGGTTAAAACCTTCAGTCTCTTGGAGAGGACAATTGAATAGAGCAAAGTAGATGGAAGCAGATGGATAAAATCGACTCCAAAGTAGTTTGTATTCCTTTATCCAATCAGAAGAGGGAGAGATTCCGAAAGCCGTGAGAGGTAGGGGTTAATTTAAATAACCCTTACCTATTAATAAATCTAAGTAGATGTTGTGGTTCTATTTACATGTGCTAGAAGTAGTAGCTGAATTTCGAGGATGAAATTTCTTAAGGGGGTTAGATTTGTAACACCCAAACCTTTACATAAATATTTAGGCAGAGAGAGGAACTCAAAATTCAAGCCTTAGAAGGAGAAGAAACCTAAATATCTAAAACTATGCCTTGGAAGAAGTAAAAGTACTTAAGAAAATTTCCAAGTATTGGAGGCATAGTAGTACGAAGTAGGATTTTGACTAAGTATGTAAACTATGCTATGAACTCATAACATAGTAAGGAATTTAGTCAAGTGTTCAAACTATGATGTGCACCTGGAAGAACTTCAAATTGGTCTAGAAAAGTGAAAAATTGACTAAGTACCAAGGATATGAGGAGTACGAGCTTAACCTTGGAAAAGACATTTCAAGTGGAACATATTCTGGAATAAGAAAGAAGACTTAGATTCATACTAGGATAGGATTGGACATGATGGGCACATACCAAGGAGACTTTGGATGTATAGGAAGTGTTGTTGTGAGATGTTTGGGATCAAGTGAAAACCTGAGGAAAGAAGTGTTGGGAATGTCCTAGAACTCGCAATTCGTGTTAAATATTCTATTTATCAATAAAATATTATTGAGTATTTTGTTCAATAAAGTTGTTGATTTTGTATTCTATTATAAAAATCCAATAAACATATCCATGGCTATAGTATGAGTACTTCAACTTTATGTGGTGACATAAACAGAATCAAGTTAATAGTATATAGCCTAAATGGTCTAATAAGTATATGGATAAAATTGGGTATCTCATCTTGGTAACACTATTAGATACGACCTATTTTGTATAGGTAATACACATGATGTGATCCAAAGATCATTCTTGTAGAGACATGTGAGTGGGGCCATCTTATGCAATGAGTTTGCATATAGACTGGACCACGAAATAGTCACTTTTCTTTACAACGACCAATTATTGTTAAAACTGACTATTTCATATTTAAAGAAACATAGGATAACTCGATCTTAATCCTGAGCTAGCTATAAACTCATGTTTATTCGAAATTATCCTTTGATCTGCATGGGTGAGAGTAATCCAACAGCACTGCTCAATAAGCCTTCCATTTTGGGGATAAGACCGTATGAATAGCTGGGGACATATCCTCGCAAGATGGAGTTCACTCCTACCTGTTTTAGGATTAGCAGATAGGTTGTTCTCTTAAGTAACGATTCCAAGTCTTAAACAATCGGGGTCCTGCCTTCTCATAATAGAGAAAGGACTTGATTCATAAGTATTATGAATCAAATTATTCATTAGAGGGTCAGTAGGAACTTAAGGAACGAGATGCATTCACAGGGGTAAAACGGTGATTTTGACCCAGCTGTGATTACGAACGACTGTGAATGATCAACTTACTGATTATGGTTTATATGAACATAAATATATCTACAATGAGAAGACTGCAACTACCGAGCTATAGTGGTGTGTCTTGATAGTTAATGAATAGTAATTAATTCAATTAAAGAATTTTAACGAATTAATTACAGATTATTGGAGCTCATGATCTGTAGGTTCATTAGGTCCCTTTACTAGCTCATTAAATTGGAATAACAAATTGAGTATTGATGTATGAATTTAGGATTTTCGATTGATTGTATCTGATGCAATTATAAACGTTTAATTTAATTCAAATTAAAAAAAATTAGAAAATAGATTAATATTTAAATTATGATTTAAATATAAAAATTGATTTATTGGTGATATTAATATTTTATTAATTTAATATTTAGATATTAAATTAATTAAAATTAGTTTTTATTTAAATTAATTATTTTTTAATTAATTTAGATAAAATGATTTTATGAAAGCATTTTATGTTAATGGGTTTTTCCAATTTTAGGAAAAACCCACTAACATGTATCATGGAATACCACCAAAATCTATTGCTAATCTTCAAGCTGGAGCTGCCCAACATGAAACCTGAGGCATTTGCATAGTTTTTACCTATATATAGAAGCTCCATGCATGAAGACCAGCAAGCGATTGGAAAAAAAAAGTTCTGAATTGATAACTCTACTCTCGTTCCTCATCAACTCAACTTGTTCAAGTGTTTCCACCACACATTCTAACTTGAGCATAATAGAGAAGATCTCAGTGGTAGTCTTATCAGAGATTTAAGCGAGATCTTGGTGATATTCAGCTAATTTAATGGAGGTATCTTCAGAGGTAATATGTATTTCAAACCCTCTTTTGAATATCATATGTATAGCATGCTTAAAATTCAAATTAAATGTAGTTTATGTGCTTAATGATTCTGTAATCTTCCGTTGCATGATATATCATTTCTTCAAGAAGTGGTTGTGTTGGAAGATCATGCGTTGAACTAGGCACCAACAAGGGAGGAAGTTAAGATTGAACGCATAAGGGAGGATTGGTGGACGCATAGGGGATTCAAGGGAGAGAAGTTGGCTAAGTGTTGGACAACATAGGACACTACAAGAGAAGGAAACCTTAAAGGATGCAGTGTTGAATGCATAGATATATTGCTGGACGAATCGAGGGCCATATGGGCACATAGTGTATGAGTTTATCAGCATAGCGGAAGCAACAAGGATCAATAAACATTCTAATTCATTAATTTTGGCTATAAATAAAGCATGCTCATACAATAATAAGAGGGTTTCAAGTAATACCTTTGTAGAACCTCTTGAATCACAAAATCAGCTGCAAATCTTCTCCAAATCTCGTTGTGAATAACCTCAAGATCTTCCCTACTATTCTCTTGAAGCTTTAGATTGAATTGTGGAACTCAAGATAAGCGTGAATGAAGGGAACTTGGAGAAGAACTCACTGTACCATCCACTTGAAGAACACCTTTCTTCAACTCGAATTTTTAAGCAAAAACTCTATTGATGCATGCCTCAATTTCACTCCCATCTTCTTTATTTATTGCAGAACATTCATGCAAAGAAGATGGTTGCATGAGATACAACTCATGGTTGGATTATTGAAGCCAAACTTAAGTGAGTTTAGTGTGAGCTAGTTGAAGGTATTAATGGAAAAATCCATAATTCCATTTTGTGTTTTTCCCAATTTTTCTAATTTACAAATTGATTTCCTAAATCAATTTTAATTTCAAAATTGAAAACTTTTATTAATTTTACAAAATTAATTTCATAGATTAATTTTAAAAATAAATAAATAATTAAAAAAAAATAATTAATTCTANTAATTTTACAAAATTAATTTCATAGATTAATTTTAAAAATAAATAAATAATTAAAAAAAAATAATTAATTCTAATTAATTTAATATCAAATATTTAAATTAATTTTACACAAATTCCGCCTTCATGAATTTCATATTTAAATCATATTTAAATATTAATTAATTCTTCAATTTCGTTTAATTCTAATTTGAATATTTCAAATCAACTTATCACGCTACTCTAAAGCTGACATTTATGAGCTAGTAGGGGGACCTCATGAACCTACAGATCATGGACTCTAACGATCCGAGATTAATTAGTTAAACTCTTTATATCGAATTAATCCCATTCGTTAACTAATGGGACACTCTACTAAAGCCCATAGTTACACTCCCCTTACTGTATTATGTCCACATGATTTAACCATAATTAGTAAATCGATCTTTCACAGGTTGTTCGTAATAACGGTTGGGTCAAATATCTGTTTTATCCTCGAGATTACGTCTTGTTCCTTAAGTTCCTACTGATCCTCTAATGAACAATTGGTTTGTGATCTAGTCACTAAACTAGATCCCTTTCAGCCCAATGAGAGGGGGGGCCATGTGTTCAAGACTAGGATTCAGTACTTAAGAGAACAACCTTTCTTCTATCTCTAAATTAGGTAGGCGTGAATTCTGTGTTACATCCTATGTCCCCAGCTATCTACCCGATCTTACCGCTGAAATGGGAGTCTTATTGAGCTGGCACTGTTGAGCCAATCCTCACCTATGCAAATCTAAGGATAATCTCGAATAAGCAGAAGTTCATAGTTAGCTCAGGATTAAAATCAAGTTACCTAGGTCATCTAAGTGAAATAGTCAGTCTTAAACAGTAAACAACGTTATAAAGTAAGAGTAACTTATTTCTTGGTCTAATCTTATGAAAACTCATTGCATAGGACACCCCCACTCCTCATGTCAATACATGAACGAATTTGGATCACTTCGTTTGTAGTATCTTTACAATAACTTGTAACAGCTACAGAGTAGACCGCATCCAATAGTGTTACTAGAATAAGGTACCCAATCTTAATCATATACTATAGACCGTTTTGGCTATTTACTCGAACGTGATCCATCTCTATATCTTTACATAAATTTTAAGTATTCCTATAATAGCCACAGATCTTAGTTTATTGGATTTAGACTTTTACGAATGCAATTTATAGAATCAATAATAAGTTTATCGACTATAGAATATGTTTATCTTTTTACAAACTGTGAGTTTTAGGACATAAAACCCAATATAGAAATGGGTGCATACTTGGAGGAAAGTAAGGAAAGGAGGATACATGGCTATGCCTTTGAGTATAAAAGGAAGCTATGCTTTGAAAAGAAGATAGAAACCAAGGAAAAAGGAAGAAGAGGAAAGATGGATGCACAAGGGTTAGGGTTGGCATATAGGGGGCCTTATGGATTCCATTTTTGGGTCTATGAGGAGCAAAATGGAAGCACAAAATAAACCCTTAGGAAATAATTACACCAAGGAATCTCAAGATCCTAGTTGGGTGCATATCTAGGAGAAAAAGTGTAGATTGGGCGCATACTCTAGTTATGAGCCAAAGGAAAAAGCTATGTTATGAGATAAGAGGTAAGTTGGGAGCATAACTAGGGAACCATGCACTGATCACCTTATGGACGCATAGAAGGAACTTATTGGACGCATATAAGGTGATTGGTGAAGCAACCATGCAGCCAACATACCTAACATGCGTTGATTTGATTTGAGTAAACTTAGGGAGCAAGGTTGTATTGATAGCAAAGTGGGGTATATGGCTTAACCAATGAAAGTCTTGGCCGAGCCAAGGATGAGGTAGGCACATAGTAGGACATGAAAAAGGTCGAGATGATACCTCCGAGGTAGCTATGCATTGACATATGCATGGTGAAGTCACTTAAGCTCTGCATGCAAGGAGGAGGTGTCAAGGGGGATATATTGGACTTTGCATCGGGTTGATACATAAGCTTACCATGCAATTAAGGTGCCATGCATTGGGCGTTGGGGTTGATGCCCTAAATCTTGTAGGGTCTTGTAGTTTGTAATTGTATTGTACAAACATTTTATTTATTTCATAAAATATGAGATATTTTATTTGACATTTGTCGGATCTGTCGGATTTGGTAACCCACAACTCAAGCCAAACCTCGACATCTATCAGATTCGTTGATCCTTCAAATGTTGCGGCACCTAGTGCTTTTAGTCTTTCTATACCGTATTTCTTCTTTGGATCCGTTTGTATGGATCCTACATTTGCTAATCTCTGGACAATCCTGTCAAATACTCTATCCTCCATCTGAGGATCAGTTCTCTCTTGAAGAGTACTACAACCACCATCGGATGTAGTCTCTTGTACTACTGGAGTAGTATCATGATCCATACCCCTCTTAGGGTTTCTAACATGATTTCAAATAGAGTCTCGATCCCCTCGAACTATGGGATCTCCAGTAGGGTCACGATCCTCGTCTTCCGTATACTTACTAAGTCTACCACTTCTTCTAGGCATCATTCATTCCTATAGTAATGTGCATCTATTAGGGACATATATCGTTTACATATTTCTTAATCTAGTGCATGAATCTAACCCAAAATCTTATGCTATGATACCAACTTGTCACACCCTTTCTAGATTACCCTTCCAACCTAGGAGGAAATGTGACAATAATAGGTGTCAACCCTCTTATGACATCTACTGTCCCTCTTTGCCTTTGGGCACTCGCACTCTTGGTGTATTAGTGATAATAAACTAGATATCCCTCAACAATTTACGCAACAATCTTAAAAACATGATTCATATTATATATATATGCCAAAATAGTTAATATTACAAAGCCCCCTTCTCAGGTTTATCCTTATCCCTAACATGCACGTATTAATTTACAAACTCAACCACTCAACTATTTATACTCTGGATTCCTACAGGTTTAAACCTTTGAGTAGCAGATTGCAGATCAACTAAGTTCCAGGGTGTAGACTGCTACCTAAGGAAAAAGTGTAAGAATGGAAAAGAATGAGCAAACGCCCGGTAAGTGAAAACATGTTTCTAAGCACAATAATACTCAAATATCAATTTTGTAAACTTTGAGGTTTCAAATTTTAACATAAAGTGTAACATTCTAGAAAATATTATAAAAACCTAGAAACATCAAATCTCATCCACCTTTTTTGGAAACCATCATCCTCTAGCCTTAGTTGAGGGAGAGCCTTTTTGCTCAATTGCTCAACGTCAAGTCATTAGTGGGTGTGAAGTAATCTCAATACAACCAACGTCGAGTAATACTTACGTGCACGTGGTTAAGCCCTAGATACTGTCATACCTTAGATACCAAAGGACCTAGATACCTTCTCATAGTCTTTTAGTATCGGGTTTTCTCAATAACTGACCCAGATACATTCTTCAGTTCTTCATTACCAGGTTTCCTCAATAAAACATCATAAAACCTCAAAATTATTTAAGTACTCAATCTTAAAACATCAAGTATTCCAGTAGCATAAACATCATAAATATAGAGTTACTGAGGAATAATTCAATTCAAGAAATGCATTGTAAAACATGCTTCCGAACATTAAAACTCAAGTATGCTTAAGAAATTTTATAAGAAAAGCATATTTAAAACTTTAAGAATAACATGCTCAAGAAAACTCTTAAATAAAGCAGGTAATAAGCTTACATCGTGAAATCATTAATCATTTGAAAAACATGTCACTCACTCTTAACTGACAATAACTCGTTTTCCTAGGTATTTGCTTAGATTCCCGAGTTCTTCCTCAAATCCCAAGCCTACACTTGAGTTATAATAACTTTAGGATCCCATGTTTAGGGCTAAATTAACTTTAGAATACCTTTATCACCTAAACATTTCTTAACAACTCAACAGGTATGAAACAAACTTCAAACTAACTCATGACAACTGTTGGATGCATGGCAGTCTTCCTCAATACAAGTTGGGTGCATGGATCATCATGATCAACACATAGTACATCAAGCTTGGATGCATGGCCCCTTACTCCAACGCATGGTCTTCTCCAATTCTCTCAAATCATTCTCTTTTTGAGTCCTCTTACAAGTTTTGAGAGTTATGTAGTGAGAGGTGCCTCCATGGAGGGTATTTATAGGCAAACTCAATCATCCTTGTCATCCTCTCAGGCCACCAACGCATGCCACCTCCTACTTCATGAAATCCAAGTGTCTTCTCTTTGTTGCACCAAATGCATAGCTCTTGCCACCTCCTACTTGTATGCAATTTGATGTGTCTTTTTATAGGGCTGTCCAATGCATAAATCTTCCCTGAGGTGGCATTCCAGCCTTTTGCATGCTCCTTCATTTGGTTGAACCACGTACCCCATTGTGTTGTCAATTCGACTTTACTCCCCAAGTTATCCAAATCAACGCATGGTACCCTCTATTGGCCGTATGGTTGCTTCACCAACATCCTATATGTGTCCATCAATTCCCCCTATGCATCAAGGTGATGTGACTAACACATGGTTCCTTCATTATGCCATCAACTTGTCTCCTAGCTTATCACATAGTTCCCTCTTTTAGCCCATAGCTAAGGTATGCTCCCAAATCTCATTCTTTCCCATAGTATGCGCCCAACTTACCCTTTTCCCTTCCTAGGCATGCATCCAACTAGGGTTCTTGGGCTTCCTTTGTGTCTCTTTCCCAAGGGTTTGTCTTATGCTTCCTCCTTGCTTCTCATTAGTCGAAGATGGAATTCACAAGATCTCTCATGTGCCCAACCCTAGCTTCATGCGTCCAACCCTCATTCCATGTGCCCATCTTTCCTTTACTTCCTTATTCCTTGGTTTCTCAAAGTATAGCTTTCTCCTCCAAACTCAAAGACATAATTATGTGTCCTCTTCATCCCATTTCTCCTCCAAGCATGCATCCACAAGGCCCTCTCATGCGTCCAATTCTCCATCTAGGTATCCAACACCCTATTCTTTAGGGTATCCTCCACTAATAGTGTCCTAGGTTACTCAACACTTAGCCAAATTCTCTCCTTAAATGCCCTATGCGTCCAACTCTAGGTTCAAAGCATAGTTTGAACACTTAGTCAAATTTTTTACTCCAACCACTATACCCCCAACACTTAGAATTTTTTCTTCCTACAAGGCATAGTTTAGGGACTTAACCAAATTTTTTCCTTTCAAGGCTTTATCTCTGAGTTCTCTTCCTCCACCCAAGGGATCTTGGAAGGTTCGAGTGTTACAAATATCTTAACAATATACTTTTAGATAGAATGAATGTTAACCATTATTTTAATATTTAAACAAGAAGTGTATGTTTTCTAATTTTTAAATTTGAAAGTTTAAGGATAAAAATGAGACTCTGTAAAGTTTAAAGATACTATTGAAACAAACTATAAAGTTCAAGAATATATTACATAGCGTAATTAAACATTTGTAACTTTTTTTTATATTGAAAGGTTGATCTTTCCTATTTTCAATAAATTTTAAAATTCGTTAAGATGATTTTTTTTGTCAACTTTTTCAAAAAGGACAAAAAAAAATATATATCCATAAACATAGTTTATGTTAGTAATTTGAATGAGAGAAGCCACTACTACAATCTTTGTCTTTCAAGATATCCAAATATCTAAACGTATTCTCGCTGGACAAGAAGTATGTTGTACAAAACCTTTTTTTTTCTTTCTTTTTTTTTTTTACACTTATAATATTCTTGTAAGAAAAGCATTTACAACTTATTTAATTATGATTGACTTATCTTCAAGTACAACTCTAACCAATAATTGAAGACAGTAAATTACGCTTTTTTCTTAACAAATTAACATATAAAATATTCTTTAGATGATTAAAAAGAAAGTATCGATTTTATAGCTAATTTATTTTATCATACCATTACCAGTAATTTTATATTTAAACTTCAACTTTTATAACTCTATATATACACACAAACAATCAATATTCTTCATCAAGTTGTATTCATCTATACCATAAATTTTTAGTATCATCAAATTGCATCTCAATTTAAATAAGTGTAGCAATTTTTCCTTTGAGTGAGATTTCATTTGAGAAATTGTTTTTTTTTCTTTAAAAAATATGGTATGGTTTCAATTGATTATAAAACCTAAATTTGGTAACATATCAAATAAAAACAACATTAAAGCTTTTAGTTTTAAGTTTTTTTTCTTAAAAAAATGTATTATTGTTTACTCGCTATTTGACTAACATGATTTTCACCTTTCTTAAATTTAATAACAACGTTTGTTTTGTTTTTTTCTAAAAAAAAACTAAGTTTGTAAAAGCTACTCACACCCATAAGTTTCTATGTTTTATTATTAACCTTCTAATCATATTTTAAAAAAGTCAAGTTAAATTTTAAAAATAATTTTTTATTTTTAATATTTGACTAGGAATTCAAGTATTTTTGCCAATAATAAGTTTATAAACTTACAATTTAATATCTAATAGTTCTAATTAATATTTTATAGAATTAAACTAAATATATGTTAAGTATATAAGTTTGAATTTCATGTCTAACAATATGACAACTTTCAATCTTATATTTAGAGATGTGTGAATTTTTATAAAATGCTATACAAATAAAATAGACACAAAATTAAAAGTGTAGTAATTTATAGATAAATGCTTAAAAAAAGTTATGGATAAAAGTTTGAAAATTTTAAAATATATTACACATCTTTTAAACATTAATGAATAGAAATTATTACAGATAATTTTTTAATCTAATAAAACCATATTTTGAAAGATGATATTTTTCTTTTGACCTTTATTTTTATGATACATAAAAAATCACATTAAATCAGAGGGAGCAAGAAAATTTAAATTTCATGACCGCGTTTTAGTTTTAGGCGTGTGAAAACCATTCATTAAAAAATATTTTAAAAAAATAATAAGTGAAAAGACATATGCAAGTCCCTCGCATTTTCCATTGATATTTCATAATGCGTCCCAAAATGAATTTAATTTAATCGACATAAATTATTTATTAACGATTAAAAAGTATTTCCATTGCACATCGTGTTTTAAAATTTTATGTAACATTAAAAAACTTATAATAATTTATTAAAACTCCCACTTCAACAATATTTTAGTACATGCCTATGTTCATTTTGATAATTAATAGCAATATCTATAATTAATAGTATTAATATTTAGTATATTCATCAAGACTTCTATAAAATTGTCATCCTTTTGTTGATATGAACATTGGCGTTTTAATTATTGAACACAACAATATTGTATATTTTTTATTTGTAGAATATCACATCACAAATATGAAATTAAATTTGAGGTTATAACCTATTAAGTGATATTCATGTCTTGGTGGCTAAATTATGATTTATTCATATGTTATTCTGTTAAAAAAAGATTACATTTTATATTGACAGGATATCTATCATCTCTTTTTAATATCTAAAAACAATCATCAATTTTCATATTTATTTACTAGAAAAAAAGAAAATACATGTTAAAACGATGCTTTATTGAAGTGTACTATTCCAAAAATTATAAGGTTCATATATCAAATTAAAAAATGAGTCAAACTCAAATAACATAAAATTTGTACTATCTGCTAAATGTTCCATCTCCTGACTTCATAAGTAAATAAATAAAACCATTTATTAACGTTTATACACATTTTGTTTTTAACTATAATCTATCATGAGACTTACATTACATCTCATTGACTAACCATACAATTTTTAAACTACCTACCAGTGTAATATTTAGATTGAGCTTTGGATTATGTAATGAATTTGTATTTTTGGTTCCACGTGCATGGAATATTTTGGATCTTAAAGTTTATTATCAATAGTATATATTTGATGTCAACCAAGTTATGTTCACGTTAATTATCTCTGTGATGATTTGGATACTTTTATTTTGAAAATTAAAATAAACCTATCCCAATAAAAATACTCACAATCATTATATATTTTCCCCCTAAAATAAAAAATTCATAATTAAGCACATGGTCATTGTCAATAGTCAAGGTCAAGCACACTACAATAGACACCCATGGCAAATATGATGCCGCGGTTAATAATTTATCTTTATTTATATATATAAACAAAAATATATAATTTATTTTTATATATATATAAACAAAAAAATACTAAAAAAGAATGAAAAAACGACCAACAGTAAGTTAACAACGAATGAATGAATCATCTAAATATTTGTTATTTGGATTAAAGTATCGTTTTAATTTATATACTTTAAAGTTTGTTCAAATTTCAATAGTTGTATTTTTTAGTTGTCTAATTTTTAAATATTATACTTTTAATAAATTTTAAATTTAGTCCTCAAACTTAATTTTAGCGAAATTGATTAAATAATGATAAATAATTTCCATGTAAATAAATACAATATGTGAGTAAATTTATAAATTTTATTGTATAAATAAAAAAAATCAACAATAAAATAATTGTAAAAATTAATTTTAAGATTTATTGAAAATACATAAATTAAAATTAGACGATTAAAATTTATGGACTAAATTGAACCAATTTCAAAATATAAACCCCAATTGTTATTTTAAAGTTTTTGTTTTTATTTATTCGAATTTCCAAGTCGTCCAATAGCGTATGAAGAAAGGAATGATACAACACTGAAAACGCGATAAAATGACGCGGTTTTTTTTTTTGTTATTATACGTGTTTTTTTTTTTTAATTTTTAATTTTTATCATTCATTTGGTTATTTATTAGTGTTAATTCTTGATTGTCACTATCAATATTAAAATAATAATGACAAATTTATATGCAGAAAGTGGGTGCATTAGCTGTCAGTTTTTTTTTACTTAAATCAAATCACTGTGCCAAGCTTTGGTTGCAAGTATCACCCTTTAACATTGACCATTGAAACTTCAAACATATGTTTTTATTTAAGCAAGTTGTTTACAAGTTTTGTTTTTGGGACACATACGGTCATATTCTTCACTTCAAACATATGTTTTTATTTAAGCAAGTTGTTTATCAAGTTTTGTTTTTGGGACACATACGGTCATATTCTTCACTTTAAAGTATTTATTTTAATGTTCGAAATAATAATTATCTTGGTTGGATGTAAGATCTGTCTCTTATACACATCTAGATGTGTATAAGAGACAGAACCCACATTGGTCTATCTCCTCACTCCTTCCAAAACATGGGTACCCCTTGGGGCACAAACCCAAAACACAAGATTGGAGTACATAAAAAGGATTTCAAGACCAAATTTTCCAATGTGGGATTCTCCAACCAAAAAAACTAGTTCCCTTTGGTTTTGAAAGTTAATTTGTACCCAACAAGGTCGATACCAAGAGAACTTCTATTAATTGGCCAAAAATAAACTTTGAATTAAAAAAAGATAGCAATTGAGGGTTGTAAAGAAACTAAAAACTAACTAGAATGAAGATAAAGCAATTTACACAAACTTACTATTTTTTTTTAAGTAAAGAATTGATAGAAAAAGATTCTTGGGAAATCTTGTTACTAGATTTAATGCTATCATTGTTCTTGAACAAATACTTGAAAACTCAAAATCCCATAATCCAATAAGGAAAGACCCTTAAATACCCATATAGCCAATTAACATGGATCATATTAATTAGCCATAATCTAAGTCAAAAACACTTCCATATAGCATTTATCATGTTTTTTCTTAGGTTGCTTTAAAAACAAAGATTATCGTGATTATGACATTCAAGAAACACATTAGAGTAAATTTTAAGAATGATTGTATGAATGTTCTAAATTAAGAAATTTAAGAGTTAAATTCGGAAAAAGTCCTAATTAATATAAGAAAACTTAATTTTTGTAACATATCTCCCCAGTATGTAATAATGCCAAGTAAGAATTACATACAAGAATTCAATGGAATCAAAGCGTCAATTATGCTCCATTAATTTCTATTCAAATTCAATCCAAGAACATTCAAAATGCAAAAAATTCAAGAAAATATACAAAAGAACTCAAGAAATTAAACCTAGACTTAAGATTTTCCAAGAAATATAATTACCTAGCCATAGAATTAAGAAGTCTTGAAAGAAATCCTTGAACAATTGATGTAATCCATGAATAATTTCACAAAGAAGACTTGTGAAATCGCAAGAAATCTCTCAATACAAGAACAAATGCATGGAATTTCTCTCTAATTTTGATCTAAAACTATCTCTATCAACAAAGGTGTATTTTTCTCATTCTAATCTCTATGTTGAAGATTTGGAAATTGAACAATTTGTATCAGATTATACGACCCTACGAATTGAGGAGTCCGACGTTGGCTCGCACAGGCGCGCGTGCACGCATTTTTATTTTTCCGTCATTCTCTAGAGCGTTGCGCCGCTGCCATGTTTTGCAGCAAATAGTTGTGTTCTATCCTTCAACATTGAGCTAGCGTCAAGCTTAGTTGTGGAGGGAGTGTTGCGACGCTCCAAGTATCGTTGAAGCTTGTTGATTTGTTTCTTTCAAGGGGCAAAGTGGTAAATCGTCATGGTTCTTCTTCTAAAGTGATTATTTTCGTGTAGTTTAGCCCAATTCAGCTCCAAATTCTTCATGTTGACTCCATTTGTATTAGGAATGGAATTTATTGGAAAGATTAATTCACCAACTCTTAACAAAACATCTTCTACTATGCCTAGGGGTTAAATATAGGACCTATCAGCTAGTTGTATGCAAGCAATCATTTCTTGTAGGCCATTCAACTTAAGGTCTCCATAAACATGAAAAGGTATGACATTTATCGAAGCACCTAGATCTAGCATAGCATGAACAATAATTCTATCTCCTATTTTGCATGACAAGATAAACATTCTCGGATCTCTATATTTTTTGAGCATATCTTTTTTTAACAAAGCAAAGACATTCTTGCTAATAGTTACTCTCTCCTCTTCCTTCCCATTTCTTTTCTTAGTACACAGATCTTTTAAAAATATAGCATACCTAGGTATTTGTTGAATAGCATTAAGCAAAGGGATGTTAATTTGTACATTTTTTTGTTGTGGATGTCCTAAAACTCACAATTTGTAGTTCATGTTAAACATTCTATTTATCAATAAATTATTATTGAGTAAATTATTCAATAAAGTTATTGATATTGCATTCTATTTAGAAAATCTAATAAACATATCATTAGCTATTGTATGAATACTTTAACTTTATGTGGTGACATAAGTAGAAACAAGTTATAGTATATAGCTTAAATGGTCTATAAGTATATGGATGAAATTGGGTATCTCATCCTGGTAACACTATTGGATGCGGCTCATTTTGTATAACTGATACAAATAATGTGATTCACTAATCATTCATGTAGAGACATGTGAGTGGGGGCATCCTATACAATAAGTTTGCATAAGACTGGACCTCGATATAGTCACTTTTCTTTATAACAACCGCTTACTGTTAAAACTGATTATTTCAACTTAAATGATCTAAGGTAACTCAATCTTAATCTTGAGTTAACTATCTACTTCTATTTATTAAGGGATTATTCTTTTGATCTGCATAGGTGAGAGTAGTCTAACAACACTGCTCAATAAGCCTCCCATTTTGGGGATTAGACTGGATAGATAGTTGGGAACATAGTAATGCAAGATGGAATTCACTTCTACCCGACTTAGGGTTAGCAGATAGGTTGTTCTCTTAAGTGTCGATGCCTAGTCTTAAATAATGGACCCCACCCTCTCTTGGTAGAGAGAGATATAATTTATAAAAGGTATTATAAATCAATTGTTCAATAGAGGGTCAATGGGAACTTAAGGTGCAAGATATATTTACAGGGGTGAAATGGTAATTTTGACCCAACTATAAATATGAACTACCTGTGAAGGATCGACTTATTGATTATGGTCGAAATGGATAGAAATATAACTACAATGAGGAGAGTGCAACTATCGAGCTATAGTGGTGTGCCTTGATAGTTAACGAATAGTAATTAATTCGGTTTTAAAGAGTTTAACTGATTAATTGGAAATCGTTGGAGCTCATGATCTGTATGTCCATTAGGTCCCTCTACTAGCTCATAAATTGGAATAGCGAATTGAGTATTAATTGGATGGATTTTGGAATTAGGGTTATGAATTTGAAAATGTTCAAATTCAATTTTTAGGGTTTCAAATGATTGTATTTGATACAATTAAATAGTTTAATTTAGTTAAAATTAAACGAAATTGGAGAATCAATTAATATTTAAATTATGATTTAAATATGAAATTGAATCATATTTGTGGAATTGATATTTTATTAATTTAATATTAAGATACTAAATTAATAAATTTTAATTAAAAAGTTTAATTATAAAATTGAAAATTGAAAATAGTTTTATTAATTATTAATTTTGAATTAATTATATAAAACTAATTATTAAATAAAATCATTTTATTTAATTATAAAATTGATTTTAGGGTTAGTGGATTTTTCCAATTTTTGGGAAAAATTCACTATCTCTTAGGTGGTTTGTCACCCAATTCCACCTCCAATTTGAAATCAGCTCCAAGTAGGAGCTGCTCTCCATGCAAGCCACTGTCCTCACATGAAAATAGGTTATATAATGAATCTTCATGCATGGATTTGATAGAGATTTGTTGGAAATTTGACTGAAGTGCTGGAATTCTGAAAACTCTAAAAAACCCATCCAAATCCCTCTCCAATTCAGCTTAATCAGAGTGTTTCCACCACACATTCCTTCTTGAGCATAATGAAAAGACCTTGGTGGTGGTCTTGTTGAAATATCAAGCTCAATCTTGGAGATTAAGTCTTCAAAGGTAAAGTTTGCTTCAAACCCTCTATGAATATTATTTGAATAGCATGTTTAAAACTCAAATTAAGAGTAGTTAGAGTGCTTATTAATTCTGATTTATTCCATTGCATGTTATATTACTCCTTCAATTGGTATCAGAGCATGATTTAAGCACTCAATTATCCTTAATTTGTGTTTGATGGGTGAATTTCTAAGCATGTTTGAGTATGTGATTGATATGGTTTAAATTCAACTTTGACATTAGAATTCTCTTTGATTTTCAAGTTAAATTTGTAATTGGCTCTCGTTTGATGAGCTTATATGTGTGCTCTAGAGTCTATAATTTATTTGTAGTCATTAGAGTCCGAATTTTGCTGTAATTTGAAGATTGAAGCAAGCATGTTCGAGCAGAAAACTAAAGTTGAGCCTTCTGCCCAGGAGCATCACGGCGTTGTTCATCAAGCGTTGCAACGCCACAGGCTCGTTGATGAACAACGTTGCAACGCTGGGATGCAGTGTCGTGCACTGTTTATCCCAAGGGTTTTTACTTCATGCGCTGCCTGGCCGGTTCGTGGGTTGAAGAAATCGGTTCGACAGGTTCTCCTCCAAACCAGTGCGGTTCAACTTCCTTTGGTGCATTGGTGGTCTAATTCAGGCAGTTTGGGTCGGTTCGAGCAGTTCTTCATCAAATTAAAGTTGTTCTTGAGCCATTTTGTAATAATCTAGCTTATTTGTTTGCTTAGAAAGCCAAAGTTGAACCATATTAGTGTTATTTAATTATTTTATGCATATGATGTGTATTATTTTTTTGAATTAAATATGTTTGTGCATAAAGTATGCCATTTTAGATTTAAAACCCTACCATAGTTAAACATGTTACATCATTATTGTATGTTATAAAGTAGTTATAATATATAGTATGCATGCTTTAGGGTTTGTTAAAAATTGATATAATTGTTATGTTATTTTTTTGCCTTTGAAGCATGTTATGGTTGGTTTAAACCATGTTTATTTTATAAGTTTGTTATAAAATGAAATTAGACTGTAAAATCTATAACAAAAATACACAGCATGCTCACTTATGTTAACAACTAGTTTTAACTGTTAAAATAGATTGTTACCTTATAAAATTTGGTTACAAACTCAAATCGATTCATAAACCTGTCTAAGGCTGGGGGTACTTAAGTTGACGGTATACGTAACACCTCCTACCTGGGGATTATGACTGAAAAATTGAGCATTGTTAACTGATTTTATGAGCTTGCATGAACGGTGTGAGGTTTAAAACTGGTTTAAACACATAGACATTGTAGGTTAATATCCAAATATAAACGTTATACTTGAATAAAATCACATAGACTTAGATTCTTCTTAATTAGCCGTAATAAAACCTAAGTAAATGGATACCCAAACATTTAGAACACTTCAATAGGAGATTAATAATATTGATATAAAGTCAATAGCTCTCACGTCCCCAAGAGTTCACACCGTGAGATCCATGCTCGGCTTTGTGTCGTTTTTACCGTGACTACTCCATACAGAAAGTGTTTGCGTGGGTCAATAACAAAGAGAACGGGGAAAGTAGTTCATGGTAAGTGGATGAAGGAAATGTGCCAACATTTTCCTATGGTCTTCTCCATTAGTTTGAACCGTGAGATTCCTATGTTACACATGTTGTCGTTTTTAGGTGGCACTAGCTAGTCGTTAACCACGACGATCCCCACAAAGAGTTGTAACATAGGATTCGGAACAACCCAAGCTTCAGAAATGAAGAGTCTTATAGTTCAATCTTGGATATTGTCTTTATCGCGGGGACATATTCATACTGTTCTATAAAGTCTGAAAATGGCAGGCACACTTACAAGAATTACTAATTATTAGTAAAGATCTTGACCGAAAATGATAACCAAAAGAACTATAGGAATAAAGAGTTATTCTGACATAGTATTTAGTCAGGATTGTTTTGCTTCAGTGAAGGAATTTTTTGACTGCCCCTTGATAGTAATTATTCTAAATCACTAAAGTATCGTTGCAAATAATTAAAGATTTTTGGATACTTCGTTGTTTTTTTTTGCTAAAATTGGATTTAGATGCATAAGATTAATAGAATTTATTAAAAAAATTTCAACAATGTCAAATTCAATTATACAATTGCTCGCTTCCAATAAGTTTAATGGAGAAGGATATGCAAATTGGAAATCTAACATTAATATGAAATTAGTTATGGATGACTTGAGGTTTGTGTTGACGGAGAAATGTCCTTCGATTCCCAGTACAACAACGAACTGAAATGTTCGGGACATCTATGATCGATGGGTTAGGGCTAACGAAAAAGCCAGGACTTATATCTTAGCAATTATATCTGGCATACCTAATAAGAAACATGAGGTAATGCCTACTGCCCGTGATAATGGTGTCACTCCAAGAGATGTTCGGGCAGCCGTCATCCTCTTTTCAACATGAAGCCATTAAGTATATTTATAGTACTTGCATGAAAGATGGTACCAACGTTAGAGAACACGTTCGGTCCATTTTAATATTGTCGAGGCTCATGGGGCGATGCTAAATGAAATCAGTCAAGTTAGTATGATATTAGAATCTTTTCCGAAGAGTTATCTACCTTTCAGAACCAATGTTGTTA
Source organism: Benincasa hispida (assembly GCF_009727055.1). Classification (NCBI taxonomy): domain Eukaryota; kingdom Viridiplantae; phylum Streptophyta; class Magnoliopsida; order Cucurbitales; family Cucurbitaceae; genus Benincasa; species Benincasa hispida. The sequence continues at coordinate 7,377,918 of NC_052357.1, forward strand.
TGGACAAAATTACTTACAATTTGACTACACTGTTGAACGAACTACAGACATATCAGTCTATGATGAAACTTAAAGAAGGTAAAGTAAATGTTATTTCACGACCTAAAAAGTTTCTAAAGGGTTTTATGTCTGAAATAAAGCCGCTGATAAAAAGAAGTTTGTTCCCTCTTCTTCAAAAGACAAGGTTGTATATATGAAGAAGAATAGTAAAGGGAATAAAAAAAAAACCACTGCAAAGAAGAACAAAAACAAAAACAAAGCTCCCAAAGGGAAGTGTTTCCATTGTGGAGAGGATGTGCACTGGAAGCGTAACTGCCTAAAATATTTAGTAGAAAAGAAAGCGGAAAAGGCGAACCAAGGTAAATCAGATTTACTAGTATTTGAAACATGTCTACTGGAGAATACTCACCTAACCTGGATATTGGATTCAGGTGCCACTAATCATGTTTGCAGTTTTCTATATGAAATAGTTCTTGGAGACAACTTTCTTAATAAGAAATGACTTTCAAAGTGGGAATGAGAGAAGTCATTTCGGCTTATGCAGTGGGAGATGTCAAGTTATTTTTTGGAGAATCTTTCATCTTACTTAGAAATGTATATTATGTACCTAAGATGAAAAGAAACTTAATCTCCATTTCCTGTCTGCTAGAAAATGTGTACAGAATATCTTTTGAATCTAATGAAGTATTTGTTTTTTCAAAAGGTGTTCATATTTGTTCTGCAAGACTCGAAAATGAGTTGTATATATTAAAGTCAATTGAAACAAAGACCATTCTAAATATAAAGATGTTTAAAATGGTTGAGACTCAAAATAAAAGACGGAAAAATTCTCTTAATGCCTATCTTTGGCACCTCAGACTTGATCACATTAATCTCAATAAGGTTGAGAGATTGGTTAAAAATGGTCATCTAAGTTAGTTAGAAGATAGTTTTTTACCTCCATGTGAATCATGTCTTGAGGGAAAAATGACAAAAAGATCTTTTTTCTGAAAAAGGTCTTCATGCCAAAGAACCTCCCGTACTTATACATTCAGACCTATGTGGTCCGATGAGTGTAAAAGCACGAGGAGGCTATCAGTATTTTGTCAGTTTTATTGATGATTGTTCGAGATATGGCTACATTTACTTAATAAGTCACAAGTCTTAAACTCTTGAAAAGTTCAAAGAATTTGAGATCGAGACAGAAAATCTTTTAAGTAAAAGAATTAAAATACTTTGATCTGACCGAGGTGATGAGTATATGGATTTACAATTCCAAAACTATCTAGTAGATCATGGAATTCAATCCCAACTCATAGCACCTGGAACACCACAACAAAACGGTGTTCCAGAAAGGAGAAGTCGAACCTTGTTAGACATGGTTTGATCAATGATGAGTTATGCTCAATTACCTCAATCTTTTTAGGAGTATGTAGTACAGCCTGCAGTCTATATTCTAAATGGTGTTCCTTCAAAAAGTGTTTCAGAAACATCGCATGAATTATGAAAAGGACTCAAAACTAGTTTACGTCATTTCCATATCTGGGATTGTCCGACACACGTGTTGGTACAAAATCCTAAGAAACTGGAAACACGTTCGAATTTATGCCTTTTTGTAGGATACTTTAAAGAAACAAAAGGAGGACTATTCTATGATCCCCAAGAAGACAAAGTGTTTGTATCGACAATGAAACATTCTTAGAAGAAGATCATGTTAAAAATCAACCTAGCAGTAAACTAATATTACAAGAATGACCAAAGATGCTACAAAAAAATCAACAAGAGTTGTTAATCAAGCTGGTTCATCAACAACTATTGTTGCCCTGTCACGTTCTTCTTAAGAGTTGAGTCTGCCTTGACGTAGTGGGAAGGCTATTCAGAAACCTAAACGCTATATGGGTTTGACAGAAACTCGAAATGTTGAATATTCAGCAGCCTTTGATCTGATCGAGAGGGTTGATGGACCATCAACACGTAGGAGAAATTGAAATAGGAATTGTGATCTCAGTTCTTTCTTGAAAATGCTCAAATTTTGGCAAGACGTAAGCTACAAGAATAGAAACATACTGGCACTATTAGGGACTTTGTGAAACAATTTTTGGGGCCGATGTTGGACATAAGAGATATATTTGAAAAATATAAAGTTTTTTGTTTTTTTCGAAGGTTTGGAATCGTGGGCAAAAACAAAATTATATGAACAGAAAGTACAGGATCTCCCAGCCGTGTACATAGTGGTCGAACAATTGTTTAACTTAACTGATGAATTTCAAGAAATGAGACGACACTCGAGATCCCCAACTAGAGAGATTAAGAGAAACTGCTCGAGCCCATTGAGAAATAGTGAGGGGGGACAGAGACACCAGTGGGGATGGTAAACCACTTCAACAAAATACTGGAAATACGTGGCAGGGGCCAAATCAGCAAAACTTTTATCACCCTCCATTCTGTTATATATATAAAGGGCAGCATAAGGAAAGAGAATGATCGAAACAAGCAGCCTTTAACGCCTTTCAAGCCTCATTAGCCGCAAAATCGAAAGGAAAAGTTGTTCATACAGTGGACGAGAGTATACAAGTAGATGAAGATGAAACCCTACGAGTTAAGACCATAGATCAACCAAGAATACCATGGTTGACTCTCGAGCCACCCATAACTTTATGCCCGAAATAAAAACCAGACGGTTGAATCTCTATTGGGAAGGAGTTGCAGGAAAAATGAAAGTAGTGAACTACGCGGCCTTGCCTATAACAGGAATGGTAAAGAGAATAGTCGTAAAGTTGGGGGATTGGAGTGGCCCTGCCGATGTCATGATCATTAAGATAGATGAATTTGACGTGGTGTTAGAGATGGATTTATTACTTGAGCATAAGGTAATACCGATACCCCTCGCCAAATCCTTAGTGATCACAGGGTTTACACCTATCGTTGTGCATGCCAGGATCAAACAGCCGAATGGGATAAAGATGATCTCAGCCCCACGGTTGGAGAGGGACCTTACCCATGAGTTAATTGAAACCATGGAAAGCAAAGCCCCTCAAGACATTCTGTGTGTCTTGGAAAAGTGTCGCATTGTCGAGTCGGATAGCTTACACAAGTCTCGGCCTCCAAAGAGAAGGAAAAGAAAGTCCAGACACCGAGAGTTCCTACCAGGGGACAAAGTTCATGTATGTTTACCCCCAAAATAGTTTTGATTGCAAGGCCAAAAAGAACGTCGCCTTGTAAGGAACTATGAAAAACCAATGGAAATAATAAAAAAAAAGTTGGGAAAGCCTCTTATCGGGTGCAATTATTGTCGTGGGTGGAGATTCATCATGTCATCCACGTAAGTAATTTGAAACCTTATCACCTCAACCATACTGATGAACGATGTAGTGTTGTGACATGTCCACTTGCCACGACGAAGATAGTGATAGAGGAAGAAGTTGATAAGAGACTTACTGGAAGAAGCAACAGAGTTAGAAGACTAGGACAAAGTTATGAAGATTTCTTGGAGAGGTGGAACAACTTCTAAGAAAGAAAAGTCAATTGGGAGTGAACAAAAGACCTCAAGGCAACTGCTCAACAAATTGCTGAGTTCGAGTAGAGTCGGTGGGCAAAGATAACAACCAATTGAGTAGGGGAGAATGTCACGGTCATGCTTGTCCAGAATGAGTTGCCCATTGCCGTATGTGCACCCTTTACCTTTTTTTACCATACTTCCATCCTATGTATTTCATTTTGCTAGTTAGTTTACTTTTTATGTATTATTTTTAGTGTATGGCCGCTCCCCCGTTTCCATATGCAAGGGTATCGAATGTCTTTTTGTTCAGAATGCACTATGTGGGGGTATGACTAGTTGTCTTATCTTCACATCCGAGAGTTGTATGCTATAAAGTATTATTGACCCTTTTATTTCTTTCTAGCTATATGAATAATCTTCAATGCTCAATCATGCTTTCAAACGTTTGCGAAAACCTTTTTCTCTTAACCCATTTTCTAAAATATTTTCTCAAGAATGAGGGTATCAGCTATTTATATTTTAGGTTAGAGGTTGCGAGAGTGCTATTGTGACACATTGCGTCTACAAATATACATTGACCAAAATGTATATTTGTTTTAGGTTTAAATACTATTTTGATCCCTAAACTTTAAGATTTATTCTATTTTAGTCTCTAAACTATTAAAATTTTTATTTTAGTCCCTAAACTTTGAAAAAATGTTCATACTAGTCCTTACTGTTAATTTTCTGTTAAAAACTTAAGGGAATGATGATTTGACATTTTTCCTTAGATATTAGGCATCCATGTCAAATAACAAGTTGGGTATTCAATTAAATCTGCAAAAATATGAAAACCCATCACCAGAAAGCCTTATGGCTTCAATTAGATGAGAAGGAAGTTGGAAAAAAAAAGGCGGAAAAAACTTGAAAAAAAATTGCAATTTGCACAAAAATGGCAGAAATAGCTTGTGAGATGCACAATTTTCTAACATTAATGGCAAATTACAAGCTATAAATCTTTATATTATTTTCACCACTTTGTTTTTCTTTTCGAGATTTATTTTCTCTGTTCTTCTTTAGTCTTTTCCAGTTCGCACTTAAAGAGGAAGTGATGGTCGACAAACAATATTGTAGTCGTGAGATTGAGAACAAACATTATCTTAAATATAAATCAAAGAAGAATAAAGATAGATAGATTGAGCACATTGTAGATGTAAAAGCCCTAACGCAGCGAAATAATCAAGACTTAACTCGAAATCAATTAAAAATTCAAAATACCAATACACTAGGAAAATTACAAAATAGAAAAGGGGGAGATCTAGAATCTTAATATACTGTAAAATTAGGTTAACATGCATTAAAAATAGGAGTTCAATCCTACAGAGAAACGAAAAAATTCCTTACTTTCGTCGACGACTCGAATGAAAAACACCAATTCCTTTGGGACGGATTTCACGAACACCACCAATTGGAAACCTCCCTATTCTCTGAGAATTTTGGTATTGGTTTGTGGGAACCAATCTCTTATTTGAGAAGAAAATGAGAGAATTTCCAGAGAATTTTTTTTCCAGAATAGCTTTGTAAAAGAGACATCACAAGTTACATGTATATCAACTAATGGAGAGGGAGGAAACGTGGGAGCTATCCCACGTTTTAGATAACCCCCTACGTGGGAGTTATTATTTGATTTAATAAAAGTCAAATAACTCATTTAATTAATTGATTTAAAATAATTAATAATTAATTAAATCATTAATTATTGATTTCACTTAAATTATATTTAAATGAAACATTTCTCACATAATCTATAGTTTTAATTCAACTAATTAAATCAAATCAAATCAAATCAAATCAGATTAATAGTTAATTAATTAATTATCAAATATTTAATTTAGCCTACATTTAAATCATATTCAATTTTATTTCTCCCATAACCTATAGTTTTAATATACATCTAATATGTATTAATTTTAACCTATAGTTTTAATATGTATCAAATTCATATTAAAATAATATTTTAACTCTTTCAATATTTAATTCTCCCATAAATTAATTTTGAATTATATCCAAAATTAAGTTTATATTATAAAGTTTAATTAAAATATAAACTTTATATTATAATGTATCATTATACATTATACTATTTCACTAAGTGAATTCAAACATTTCAAACTCTATTCAAGAATAATTACCTCAATTCCCTTTATGAGCTAGGAATGGGACCTTACGAACCTACAGATCAGAAGCCCCAATGATATGAGATTAATTGGATAAACTCATTAATCTCATTAATCAATATTCATTAACTATGGGTACACTCCACTAAAGACCTACAACTGCACTTTTCTCACTGCAAATATATTTTTGTGCCCACGAATATAGACCAATAACAACAAGTTAGTCCTTTACGAATGTCCGTAACACCAGCTTGGTGGAAATTAGCATTTTACCCTTGGGTTACTTCTCTATCCTTAAGTACCAGTGTTCCTCTAATGAACAACTTGTTTGTAGTTCAACCATAAACAAAAATCCCTCTCGGGCCAGTGAAAGGGTAGGGTATTTTGTTCAAGTCCCGTAGACACCACTTAAAGGAACACTCATCTACTTATCCTATTATCCGGAAGGAGTGAAATTCATCTTGTATTATTATATTCCCAGCTTCCCACTTAGCCTTGTCCCCAAAAGGGTGGGCATATTGAGTCGGAGAACTAGCTACTCTCACCCCTACAAATCGAAGGACAATCCCTCATGAACAAGAGTTCATAATAGACTTAGAATTAAAACTACGTTGTTTAGGTCATCCTATTGTAATGGAAACCTAACTAGTCAATGGAGCTATTGTTGGGAATGTCCTAAACTCGCAGTTCGTAAATATTATTAACATATTCTATTTTTCAATAAAAGTATTATTGAGTATTTTATTCAATAAATTGTTATTGATATTGCAATCTATTATAAAAATCCAATAAACGAATCCATGACAATAATATGAATACTTTAACTTTATGTGGTGATATAAAAGAGGATCAAGTTTTAGTATATAGCCAAAATGATCTATAAGTATATGGATGAGATTGGGTACCTTATCCTGGTAACACTATTGGATGCAGCCCATTTTGTATGTTGATACAAATGACGTGATCCCCAAATCATTCATGTTGAAACATGTGAGTTGAGGAATCCTATGCAATGAGTTTGCATAAGACCAGACCTTGAAATAATAATTTTTCTTTATAATGACCATTTATTGTTAAAACTGGCTATTTCAAACTCATTGACAAAGGGTAACTTGATCTCAATCCTAAGCTAACCATGAACTTCTATTTATTCGAGATTATCCTTTGATCTGCATATGTGAGAGTAGTCAAACAGCATTGCTCAATAAATCTCACATTTTGGAGTAAGACTAGATAGATAGTTGGGGACATAGTTCTGCAAGATGAAATTCACTCCTACACCGACTTAGGGTTAGCAAATAGGTTGTTCTCTTAAGTGTTGATTCCTGGTCTTGAACAATGAGGCCTAACATCTCGTGATCGAGAGCGACATGGTTTATAAGTTGAACTTTAAACCAATTGTTCAAATGGAAGATCAGTGGGAGCTTAAGGAGTAAGATGTATTTACAGGGGTAAAACGATAACTTTGACCTGGCTGTAAATGCGAACGACCTGCGAAAGATCGACTTACTAATTATGGTTAAAAATGGATAGAAATATATCTACAGTGAGGAGAGTGCAACTATCGAACTATAGTGGTGTATCTCGATAGTTGACAAATAGTGACTAATTTGGTTTAAAGAGTTTAGCCAATTAATCTCAAATCGTTGGAGCTCATGGTTTGTAGGTCCACAAGGTCCCTCTACTAACTCATAATTTATATCTTGGATTAATGAATTGAACCGATTTGAAATGTTGAGATTCAAAATTAAGATTTTGAACTTGAAGTGTTCAAATTCAATTTGGTTTTTTTAATTAATTGTATTTAATGCAATTAAAACGTTTGATTTTATTGAAATTAAACGAAATTAAAGAGTTCAAAAATATTTAAATAATGATTTAAATATTTGATGAGGTGAAATATAATATTTAATTTTGATATTAAATTTAATTAATTAAATCGGTTTAATTAATTATCCAATTTTATTCAAATATTGAAATGGTTCAAATTGGTAATTTGATTAATTAAAATTTGAATTTATTTAAATTCAAAAATTATAAAATTGAAATTAAAATTGATTTTTAAAATCAAGTTTTAATTAAAATTAATTCATCAAATTAAATTGATTAATTGGATTAAATATATTTGAAAGTGGAAAAATCGAAAAATTGAATTTTTCCACACAAATAACACCTCATGCCACTTCAATCTTAATGAAAATTGAAGTGGCATCAGCTCTACTAATCCTTAACGCATGGTTTTTAACTACAAATTGAAGTATTGACTTCAATTATCAGCCCATGCAATCAGATTTTTTGCTGAAATTTTTGTTGTACCAGAAACCCTTCAAATCCTCTTCACTTTCATTCAAATCCAGCTCAAATTTAGATACTCCACCTCTCGATTCAAGTTAGAGAATAGTAGAGAAGGTCTTTATGGTTGTCCAAAGCTGATTTGAAGACTTAATTCGTGGAGAGAAGCTGGGATTGAAGAGAATCATCAAAGGTTGTAGTTCATGAAACCCTTATCTTTGAAATTTTGATTTAAAGCATGTTTTAAACTTAAATTATGTGTAATTAGAGTGCTTATTGATTCTGATTTCTTCCATTGCATGTTAGTTTACTCTATCAGCTACATCTAGTGGTTACTATTTCATCGTCCAACCTTATGCAAACTCATTGCATAGGATACCCCCACCCGCCTGCCACCTTCACAAACGCATTGGATGATTGCATTTGTTTCAAATACAAAGTGAGTCGTATCCATAGTGTCATCAAGGTACCCAATCTTATCCCTATACTATAGACCTTTTAGGTTGTATCTTGAGCATTGATCCCTGTATGTCTCCACATATAGTTCAAGACTCATAAGACAAACCTAGGATGTTAGTTTATTAGATTTAGGGTTATTAAGACAAAACGAATTCAATACAATCAATAACACTTATTCAAATAACATCGATAACTCTTTATTGATGAAAGCTAATTATTTACATTTTTTATCTACGAGTTTTAGGGTATAAAACCCAATAGTAGAGAGAATCTAGAGAGTGAAAGAATAGTTGTAGAAATTCAGAGAAATCAAATCTAAATATATATACACAAACATAAACCTAGATATGAAATTAAGATAGCATTAAAAGAAATGATTAATGAGAAAGAGTGGAAGAAACTGGTTCAACTAAGAAAATGGTATATTGTATAAGAAGAGAAAAAGTGAAGACGATGAAGAAACGATGAAAAAATTCAAATTTACAAAAACAAATCAAATAAAGACTGAGAGAGAATACGAAACAACACACTCTAATATAATCTAAACCTAGCTTGCTTATTTGATGGATGCATCATCTTATGGAAAGATGCCAAATCATTATTCTGTTAAGTTTTTAATAGAGTATTAACAACAGGAATAAAATAGACATTTTTCTAAAGTTTGAGGACTAAAACAGCCATTTTGAAAGTTTAGGGCTAAAGTAAAACAAATGACAAAGTTCGGGGACCAAAATAATATCTAAACCTTTATTTTGTTATCTTTCATATTTACCAAGTAATTGTTATTGCCCCTCACCTCTCCAAAGTATTCATCCCTAAGAAATTTGTGAAATCTTTTGCTTGTTATATATATATATTTTTCTCGAATGAAGTAAAGCTTTTCATTGTCGACCTTCATATGGTGCATCGTAATTTGGAGGGTTTTTAAAATTCAACTTTTATACTTTAAACTGATCATATATACATGCTTTATTAGGTATTTTTGACAAAATATTAGAAGTGCAGTCGTCCCACGTAAAAAAGGTTAGGAAAGTCATGGGCTTGTTCTACATTGAAAAGGTTTAGGAAAGTCATGAGCTTGTCTTACATTGAAAAGATTTAGGAAAGTCATGGGCTCTAAACACTATAAAAGGAGCCTACATCTTTGGTTTTCAATTGTCCATGTTAGAAATACTTTAAGCTTGAGTATGCTAACTCTAGTTAAATTCCCTTTATATATTCTTTAGTTTGAGAGTAGGAAAAGAGTGTGATAGTATAAAAGCTTTGAGAGAGTGCTTTTGTAATTGGGACCGGAAGAGAGAAATATTATGTGTAGTTGTAACAATTTTTCACATGGTGTCTCTTTCTGGTGGACCATGGTTTTTTCTCCAAGTTAAGAGTTTTCCACGTAAATTCTTGTGTTCTCAGTTTTTATTGCTTTCTTTGAATTTCTCTATTATTTTTTTGCTTTTTCTTGTGGTAGAAGTGGGACGTTTTTCCCGACATGCTTTTGCTCTCTAAATTATTCAACTTGGGCCATAGGGAGACCGAATATAGAATCTTCCACAGAATGCTCTGAGATTTCTTTTTATTTATTTGTTAGTTGGTTGTTTGTTACAACTTAAGTGTCTTAAGGGTTCTTTCATCATTTATGTTAGCAGTAAATGTATTTTCAAACGTTTTTAGAAAATGTATTTTTTTAACACTAATAACTTGTAGAAATATAAGTTATTGTATCTCTTTTATCTAAAAAAATTAGGAAAAATCGTAGAAAATACGACAATTTAGTAATAAAATCATGAAATTAGTTATATCATGCGATCACACGTGTACAGAATCTTATAATCTACAAAAGATATAAAATCATTTTTTTAAATGTAGAAATCTATTCATACGACACAAGATGTCACCACAAAAGAAATTACAGACGCCAACATCGGGATCACATAGTTGAAAACACATAGCCTTGTGTGATAAAAGGTGACATAATACAAGGGTGGTGGAGGTCAAATTAAAAACCAAGTTGGTAGCTGACAAGAAAACTTCACGGCGGAGTCAATGAACTTCTGACGTGGAGCAGACAGCGCAATAAGGTATGAAAATTAGTGCATCTTGTTAGTACAATCATTAGTTAGAGAAGAAGTTGCTTTTTGACGCCTATAAATACTCAACAAAATCTCCACCTTCAACATATGATAAAAGGCAGAATAGAGCCAAGATATTGGAGAAACTCTGCACAAATTCTCACTTAAAAAACAATTCCCTTAGAGCCCTCATGAAATCTTGAGTGAAAGTTCAAGATTTCTTCCTAAAAACAAAAGGGGAAGCTTCGCCTTCAGTATAATCGTCGCAAAGCAGTCATACATAAAAACTAAAGGAGCAAGGAATTGCACCCTACGACTTGATTTTCTATCTCTATCTCTTTTTTCTTTACTATTGTTATTGTCTATATCGTGTAAAACGTTGAAAAACTCCTTTTATCAATATAAATGCATCCATAGTTCATTGTCTATCCATCTTTCCATCTTCAACCATGAGCAACTAATTTCCTTTAAGGTTCGAGAAACATTGCAACTAACATGAACTAAGTTAAGCTTAATCACGTGTTCAACTTGTTTTATGTGTGCTTTATGAACTATTTGAATAAATCGAAAGATTTTTCCAAATAGAATGAATCTATGCTTGAAAAATCAAAAGATTTAAACCTCATAAAGCAAGAAGATATTACCTTTAGAAATAAAGAGACATCTTCGTGTCAAAAACTCATTACATGCATCCTAGAAATAAGGCATTGTGACTAAATACACTGAGAAGTGCAGGTTATTGTTTTTTAGTAATTCGCTTGAACACATGATTTATGTATTTACTTAGGAATTGTTAGTGAATATTTCTCTCAACTTGATTTTATTCATTGGAAATCTACACCTCTCCACATAGACTATTTTACTTACGATTGTGAATTCCATCACATCCACCACCATTTATTTGCATAAGTGACAGAATAAAAACACCATCTCATCACATATTTAACAAAAATTTGCATCAAAGTCTAAACAATAGTTGTCATTACATCAACAAAACGCAATTACTGAGTTTGACCATAGACTCACCAAGATTCTAGTTAGATTTATACTTGGGTCTAATTAGATAAAATAATGTGTTTCTAAAGGCATCATATAGCATTCAGTTCATCGCATAGTAAAAACGCATCAAGTTTTTGGTACCATTGCCGGAGATTGTGGTAATTGTGTTGCGCTAAGATTATTGTTTCTGATTTTTGCAGGTCTCAATTTTTGGCATATTGTACCCTAATCTGTGAAATCGGTACAAATCCCTTACGAGTGAAGATTCAAAACCTGAGTTAGTATATGAGAAGAAGAAGAGCAAATAAGAAGAGAAGACCAAGAAACAAGACTCAAACGATGGCAGATCATTAGAATGAAATGGAAGTGTTGAATGCAGCCATCAATGCAAGAAATAATGTAAATGACAACGCGATTGCTCCTGCCAATCCAATACTTCTAGCCAATGATCGCAATAGACCGATCCGAGACAATGCTTTGCCAATTTTATATGATTTCTCACCTAGGATTATGCATCTAGCTTTGGATGGTTCTAGATCTGAAATGAAGTCTGTCATGCTTCAAATGATTCAAATGACTAAACAATTTGGCGGGAGACCAAGCGAATGTTGGGGTTGATGCCCTAAAGTTTCGTGTCCTGTAGTTTGTACGAACACTTGTGATGTATAATATATGATATTTTACTTCACTTCTTGATTTTGCTCAGTTGTTTGTTTTATTTGCTTTACCACAAACTAATAAACCTAAAATCCCTGGTTATCTGTATGTAACCTAAGCATGTATGTGGTGACATACAAGTGGATTATGTCTTAAGTGATAACTAAAATGGTCTGTAGTATATAGATATATGAGGGAAACCTTATCCTGGTAACGCTACAGATGCAGCCCGCTTTGTGGAATGGTCACAAGTGTTGCGAGTTGTCACTAGAGGTGTCCACGGGGCGGGACGAGGCCAGGGATGCCATCCCCATGAAATTCCGCACGAGGATCGGGCAGGGATTCCCCACGGGGAATTCGCAAGGATCGGGTTCCTCACGGACAATTTTTCCCCGTTACTTTTTTTTTTGTAAAAAAGCTAATTAATTTAAATCACTAATGTGAGCAAATTTTAATTAAATAATTAACTTTATCACTAAATTGTTTATTATGGTTAGTTTTATATAAAAATTTGAATTTAAAGATAAATTACTCAAATTTTGGCCTAAAAAAGCTAATTAATTTTTTTTTAGTAGAAATAAATAAATATAAATAAATTATTCACATATATAATCTAAATTTAAACATTCAATTTAAACATATTCATTATGTTTCCCAATAAATAATCAAATTTGAAATTAAATATAATATTTATATAGTAATAATAATAATAACATAATATTAGATAACCATACTAAATAAATATGTAAAATCTAATCGGGGAGGGGACGGGGAATGCATTCCCCGTCCCTGTCCCTGTTTAGCTCACGGGGAATTTTTTCCCCCACTCCTTCCCCTATTCCCCGCCTAATCGAGGAATCCCTGCCCCGTTCAGGGCAGGGCCCCACGAGGCCCCGTTCCCGTGGAAAAATTGGACATCTCTACTTATCACAGATGGTATGATCCTGATCATTCGTATAGGGAAAATGCGAGCGAGGACGTCCTATACAAAAAGTTTGTATAAAAACTGACCACGAAGTGTTAACGTCTCGTTATATAACACCGTTCGTGACAGAGACTTCACTTCACTAGGATGACCATAGGTAACATAACCTCAATCCTGAGTGAGTTGGGAACTCCTGCCATTGAGGGCGATCCTTTGATTTGTATGGGTGTGAGTGGCCAGGACACTGACTCAAACCTATTATTTTAGGGATTCTTCTAATTTGGGAGCTACGAACTCAGCTACACAAGATGGAATTCACTCATTCCTTTGAAGCAGGGGCAAGTAGATAGATAGCTCTCTTAAGGACTGATTCCAGGGCTTGAATGATGTAGCACCACATACCTTATCTTGGCTCGAGAGGTATTCACACATAGTTGGACTATGTTGTATTATTCATTAGAGAAATCAATGGTACTTAAGGAATGAGATGTAACTATAGGGGCAAAACGGTAAATTAGCCTAGCTATACTTACGAGCATCTGTGAAGGGTCATCGTACTCATGGTTGGTTATATCTGATGGACACAGAAATATATCTGTGGTAAGAAGAGTTCAACTGTTGATCTTTAGTGGAATGCCTGGTAGTTAACAGATGGTAGATCTCGTGGCTAAAGAGTTTAGTTAGTTATTCACGTACAGTAGCTTCGAGCCACAGGTTCATAAGGTTCCCTAGGTAGCCTAGATAAAGTCAAGAATAAGTTTTTGGATCAGTTTAAAATGTTCAAATTGACGAGAGAGGGTTCGATTATATATGATATAATTGACTAAATTTATGAGATACATTATTTTGGATGAAATTAGATATAAATATGATTTATATTAATTGGAGGAGAAATTACTATAGTAGATATATGATATCAAACTATAGGTTAAGAGTATGATATGATTATATTCATATATTAATTAATTGGTTGGTTAAGTGACAATTGGCCGAAAATTTCTCCTGAATTGTGCGTTAGTGGGAAAATCAATTTCGGTTATTGTAACTGAAGAATAAAATGAAAATTGATTTCATTTTGCAAAGAGTTCGAAAAAATCACTCACGGTGTGGAAACGTCACGATCGCTTAGTTGAGAGCCTATACGATAGAGCCTTATCGCCTAACGATCGCACACACCGCGCACTAAACGATCGCTTAGTGCGCCGAGTTTTCTAAACGATCACTTACTAGTTACTAAATGATTGCTTAGTAAAACCTACACGATCGTGTACCTTTTCCTAAACGATAAGCATTCGTCTATACGATAGCTATCTCCCACTTGCTTGTCGTTCAACACGATCGTCCCTTTCCTTCTTCCTCTACCAATTCCATCAAAGTACACTCTTTAGATTCTCACTTCAAGAATACCAAGGGCTTCGAGTGGTGGTGTCGTCCCCGGTCGTGTTTGTTCGTGCGCTATTGTTCGTGTAGACGATCATGGTGTTGGTAGCTGATTGATTGCTAGGTGATTTAAACCGTGGAGGAGTTGCTTCCGCTGGATTGAGTTCGAAGTACAATCTTCAATTGGTATGTTTACTCAATCTGTTGTTATTTATTTGTTAAAGCATGCCTATAATTAGTGTTAAAATGCATACTTGTTTGTTAGAATGTGTGTGTGGTAATTCGGTCACAATGAAATAGGAAAGATCCAAACGCGCTCATGGATACTCTTGTTTAAGAGTTTCTTCAGCGAAAACCCTCACGCTCACTTGAGGAGTTTTATCAAAATATGCAACACGTTTGTATTCCCAAGTATCATCCCGAAGTAGTCAGACTTACTCTTTTTCCATTTTCACTATGTAAAAGTGCTAGGAAGTGGGCTTACTCACTTGAGCCTGACGTAATCATATCGTGGGAACAAGTTATAGAGAAATTCATGAAGAAATATTTTCCTCCAACGGAAAATGCAAAGAGAAGAAGGACAATATCCAACATCTAGGAAGGGGTGAATGAAACTCTAGGCGCTACAAGGGCAAGGTTCAAACGATTGGTGAGAAATTATCCTCACAATGGACCTCTAGATTGCTTACAAATGGAAATCTTTTATGATTGTCTGAATGAAGCATCTCAGACTACTGCAAATGTTGCCATAGTAGGAGGATTATTAGACAAAACCTATATTGAGGCCAAAAACATCCTTGATCACATGTCAAGGAATCATGGGGATTGAAAGGATAATGACTATGGCTCAAGATCAGACGATAAAGGAAGAAATGAGAATTCATAAGATACTAGTGCCGTCACAACATTGCAGACACAAGTAAACGCAATGAAAAATTTGTTACAAGCAATGTTAATGGCGCAAACCCACGTTAGAAATGGGCAGGTGAATGCGGTCACTCATATGGCTAAAGAGAGTTGTATCATATGCGAAGAAGCACACTCATTTGAAAGGTGCCCGTATAATCTAGAGTTCGTTTAATCCATCATGAATAACCCGTTTTCAAATACCTACAACCCCAGTTAGAAGAACCACCCAAACTTTTCATGGGGTGGAAATTAGCAGGTACACACTGTTGGTTTAGCAAGCAAACAACAGAAGAACTCAGGATCATTAAGTACTCTAATTCATTAATTTGAGCATGAAATCAAGCATGTTCGTACAATATGAAGAGAGTTTCAAAAATACCTTTGAAGAACTCCTTTGGTCTTCAAATTCAGCTTTAATCTTCTCAGCTACTAAGTGTAGACCACCCGAAGATCTTCCCCACTATTCTCTAGGATCTTAGATTGAGTTGTGGGACTAAAAATGAACTGAATTGAAGGGAATTTTGAAGGAGAGCTGACTGGTTTTTTTCCAAGCTGAAGAACCCTTCTTTAACTTAATATCTTAGCAATTTCTGTCTCTCCTCCTCTCACAATAGCTAAATCAACTTCATTTTATTGTGTTTAACCATGCAACCATATTTCATATTTATAAGACAACTCCTACTTCATTAAATTAGAGCAGATTTGAGTGGAATATAAGTGGGTTTCATGCATGTGGAAAGACCATTTTAGTGGACTTTTCAAAAAACCATTTTCCCTTTAATTTGAAATTAATTTCAAAACTAAAATTTTAGTATTAGTTCTTTTAATTAAACTGAAATTTTATTAATTGTACAAAAATTAATTTAATTAATTCTTTTTTTAAATTAATTAAATAATTTAATTAATTCTATTAATTTAATATCAAATATTAAATTAACTGAACATTAATTTTACTATCATGAATCCCTATTCATGAGATTAATATTTAAATCATATTTAAATATTATCTAATTCTCCAATTTCATTTAATTCCATAATTAAACGCGTAATCGTATCGCATATAATTATTAATTCTCTTAATTCGAATTTGAACGTTTCAAATTCACTCATCACGCTATTCTAAAGTTTATTCCATTTGTGATCTAGTAGGGGGACCTAATGAACCTACAGATCATGGGCTCCAACAATCCGAGATTAACCGGCTAAACCCTTTAACCTAATTAACTAATATTCGTTAGCTATCGGGTCACTCCACTAAAGATCAGTAGTTGCACTTCCCTCACTGTAGATATAATTGTGTCCACTCGATATAACCATAATTAGTATGTTAACCTTTCATAGATTATTCGTAATAACGGTCAGGTCAAAAGTTGTTTTTACCTTCGAGATTACCCATTGTTTCTTAAGTTCCACTGATCCTCTAACAATTAGTTCGTGATCCAATCAACAAACTAAGTCCCTCTCGGGTCAATAAGAGGGTGGGGCCCCTTGTTCAAGACCCGGAGTCAACATTTAAGGGAACAACCTCCCTACTATCCCTAAAAGCGGGTACAATTGAATTCCATCTTGTACTCTATGTCCCCAGCTATCTACTCAGTCTTACCCTTGAAATGGGAGGCTTATTGAGCCGATGCTGTTGAGTCATCCCTCACCCATGCAAATCTAAGGATAATCCTGAATAAACAGGAGTTTATAGTTAGCTCAGGATTAAGGTTAAGTTACCTGGGTCATTGTTTTGAAATAGTCAGTCTTAAACAGTAAACGATGTTATAAAGTAAAAGTGACTTATTTCTTGGTCCGATCTTATGCAAAATCTTTACATAGGATGCCCCCACTCCTCATGTCTCCATGTGAATGAATCCAGATCACTTCGTTTGTAGCATCTTACAACACTTGTAATATTCACAAAGTGGGTCGCATCCAGTAGTATTCCCAGAATAAGGTACTCAGCCTTATTCATATACTATAGATCATTTTGGCTATCTACTCGAACTTGAACCACTCTTATGTCTCCATATAAAGTTCAAGTACTCATGTAATAGCCATGGATCTTAAGTTTATTAGATTTATTTCTAAAACGAAATGAGCAATTCATATATTCAATAACTACTTTATTGAACATATATTCAATAACTATTTTATTGAATAACATCTTTATTGATTAATAGAATAAGTTTATTGTTTACAAACCATAAAGTTTTAAGACATAAAACCCAACACACACCAACCATTACGACATTCCTAACGTAACCAGAGATGGACCACTTTGGTTCCATCAAGGGCAGAATCGACATCAACAACCATCACCTTCTTCACCATAAGAAAATATTTTGAAAAATAATATCAAGAAAAATGAGGCGGTGCTGCAAAGCTAGACATCATCTATTTGAAACCTTGAACTTCATATTGGACAGATCACTGGAGAGATGAAAAATAGATCACAAGGTACACTGCAAAGTAACACTGAGGTTCCATGCCAGGCCAGGAGTTCAAGCAAAGAACAACGCCATGCGGTGACATTAAGAAGTGGTCGCAGAAAAAAAGAATAGAGAGAAAAGGCAATCGAGCTTACCAATGAAACATAAAGATACTCTTCTGATGAAGAGATTGATAAGCAACCGACGCAGGAAACATAGATACCATCACACAAAAATCACGAGGGACGCAGAGTTTCATCTGGTATAGCTTCAACTTCTAAGGTGACAAATGAAGTGCAACTCCCTCCTTATCCACAATGGTTAAGGAGGAAGAATAATGAAGGACAATTTCAACGCTTTCTTGGAGTATTAAAGTAGCTATATATTAACATCCTACTCATCAAAACATTGGAGAAAATGTCATCTTATGCTAAATTCTTAAAAGATATCATTTCAAAGAAAAGAAATATGGGAAACTATGAAACTATTGCATTAATGCAAGAATGCAACGCCATTATACAAGAAAGTATTCCTCAAAAAATGTGAGATCCAGGGAGTTTCACTATTCCTTGATCGTGGATTGTGGGGAGTTGGGAAAAAGAATGGTTACTTTCTTATCCTGCACGCAGAACAGTGGGTTCTAAAAACGTTTTGCTCTGGTAAAATCTCCTCTCAAAAGATTCTCATATCCTTCTTCCAAAAAATTAATACAACCCCCCACACATTCTTCTGGATTCTCACCCCTAAAAGAAAATACCTTGGTAATTCATGTGGTTGTGTACATTTATTTGACTTTTTAGAATTACTGCTTTTGGATTCGAGGTCCAAGGAATTCGAAAAGTTCGTACCATTTTTCAGGAGGAATTTGTAAAGAATCTTGTTTTCAAGAGGTTGGTTTTTCGAAACCTATTATTCTATTCACTGTATTATTTTGAAAAGTATGTTGTAAAATTAAATTTCTTTTAGAATGCATAACTAGATTTTCTATAATTTTAATTTTTCGTGAAATTAAAAATTGGATCAATCCCCGCTTCCGCATCGGACTTTTTAGTCCTTCAGAAACAGTCCATCTTTGGATTGAAGCAGACATCTAGATCTTGGAATATAAGGTTTGACATTACAGTCAAATCTTATGGCTTTGATCAAAATGTTGATGAGCCTTGTGTTTACAAGAAAATTATAAAAGGAACTGTTACTTTTCTTTTGTTATACGTAGGTGACATCCTGCTCATTGGTAATGATGTAGGATTTTTTACTGACATTCAGAATTGGCTATCTGCACAATCCCAAATGAAAGATTTACGAGAAGTGTAATATATTCTTGGAAATTGAATTATTTGAAATCACAAGAACAAAATGCTAACCTTGTCTCAAGTATTTTATATTGACAATATGCTTGTCAAATAATCGATGCCAAATTCTAAAAAGGTAACTTACCTTTTAGACATGGAATTACATTGTTTAAGGGATAGTTTCCTAAGACTCCTGAAAAGGTTGAGGAAATGAAATGTATTCCCTATGCATCAACTGTGGGTAGCCTCATGTATGCCATGTAGTGCATAAGGCCTGACATTTGCTATGTAGTTAGGATTGCCAGTAGGTATCAATCTAATACAATAATTGATCACTGGACGACGATTAAAATAATCTTAAGTATCTTAGGAGAACAAGGGACTATATGCTTGTGTATGATGCTAAGGATTTGATCCTTATAGGATACAGTGACTCTGATTTTCAAACTGATAAGGATTCTAGGAAATTCATATTAAAATCAATGTTCACTCTTAATGAATGAGCTATAGTTTGATGAAGCATCAAACAGGGATGCAATGTTGACTCCACCATGGACGTAGAGTATGAGCTGTTGGGTTTTATGTCCTAGACCTTGTGGTTTGTAAACAATAAACTTATTCTATTAATCAATATAGATGTTATTGAAGTTTTATTCAATAAAGTTGTTACTGAATGTATGAATTGCTCATTTTGTTTTAGAAATAACCTAAATCCAATAAACTAAGATTCATGGCTATTACATGAGTACTTGGACTTTATGTGGAGACATAAGAGTGGATTAAGTTCGAGTAGATAGCCAAAATGGTCTATAGTATACGGATAAGGTTGGGTACCTTATTCTGGGGACACTTTCGGATGCAACCCACTTTGTAGATGTTACAATTGTTATAAAGTACTACAAATGATGTGATCCTGATTCATTCATGTGAAGATATGTGAGTAGAGGCATCATATACAAAGAGTTTGTATAAGATCGAAGCAAGAAATAAGTCACTCTTACTTTACAACGTTGTTTACTGTTTAAGACTGACTATTTCAAAGAAATGACCTAGGTAACTTGATCTTAATCCTAAGTTAACTATAAACTCAAGTTTATTCGAGATTATCCATAGATTTGCATGGGTGAGGGTTAGCTCAACAACGCTGGTTCAATAAGCCTCCCATTTTAAGGGTAAGACTGGAGATAGCTAGAGACATAGGATGCAAGATGGAATTCACTTCTACCCGTTTTAGGGATAATAGAGAGGTTGTTTCCTTAAGTGCTGACTTCGGGTCTTGAACAAGGGGTTTCACCCTCTCATTGGTGTGAGATAGATTCGGTTTGGTGATTGAATTACGAACCAATTATTCATTAAAGAATCATTGGGACTTAAGGAACAAGATGTAATCTCGGGGGATAAAACAACTTTTGACCCAGTCATTATTACGAACCTGTAAATGGTTGACTTACTAATTATGGTTATATCGAATGGACAGAAATATATATACAGTGAGGGGAGTGCAACTACTAGGCTTTAGTGGAGTGACTCAGTAGTTAATGAATGTTAGTTAATTAGGTTAAAGAGTTTAGCCAATTAATCTTATGTGAAACGTTAAATTCGAATTAAGGGAATCAATAATTATATACGATATAAACACGTTTAATTATCGAATTAAACAGAATTGGAGAATTAGATTATATTTAAATTTGATTTAAATATTAATTACATGAATAAGGATTCATGTTTGTGGAATTGGTGTTTAATTAATTTAATATTTCATATTAAATTAATATAAGTAATTAAATTATTTAATCAATTATTAAGGGTTAATTTTATTTGAAATGAATTAATTTTGTATAAGATTAATCAAATTTTATATTAATTATTGAATTAATATATAAAATTATAATTTCATATTAATTTTGAAATTTTGATTTCAAAATTTAAAGTTGAATTTTGAATTCAATTTAACATTATGAAATTTCATTAAATGGGTTTTTTCCACAATTGACACTAATTTCCCACTAATATATCTTAAGTCTTGGTGTCCATCTCTCATGAGTTTGAGTTGCATACTGTAGATGAACAAAAAGGATTTTATTTTGCAGGATGAGGTATTCATGCAAAAATGAAAATTGAGAGGAAAATTAGTTTTTCTCTCTTAACACCAAAATACTCCAAGGTTGGATTTCTCTTAATTTTCACCCTCAGTTTGGAACCCACAATCCAATCTAAGGTCCTAGAGAATATTAGGGAAGCTCAAATGGTGGTCTACAACAATTTGGGGTGAAGATTCAAGCAGAATTTGAAGATTTAAAGTATTCTTCAAAGGTATTTTCAAAACCCTATTTTCAGTTTATGAATATGCTTGCTTAGTTGCTAAAATTGATTGAATTAGAGTGCTTAATAATTCTGTTTGCTTTCGCTAGTTGCATGCCAAATCCAATAGTAGTTACTTGTGAAGCTGCTAAAAAGGTTGTATGACTATAGAAGTTCTTGATTGATTTGAAAGTTGTTCCAAATATGTCCTTGCCTATCACCCTTTATTGTGATAATAGTGGTACTATGACAAATTTAAAAGAACCTTGTAGCCACAAGTGTGGCAGGCACATAGAAAGGAAGTATCTGATACGAGAGATTTTATAACAAGGAGACGTGATTGTCACGAAGATAGCTTTAGAGCACAACATTGTTGATTCGAAGGCTCTCATGGCTAAAGTGTTCGAGGATCATCTAGAGGGTCTGGGTCTATGGGACATGCATCGCCTTGTTTAGGGCAAGTGGGAGATGTAAAGGGTATAATGTATGCCCTAGTTGATTATATTTTACATGTTTTGTACATCCCACTAGTTTTAGGATAAGTGAAAATTGTTGGGATTTATGTCCTAAACCCGTAGTTTATAAATTTATAAACAGATTTTTTGTATATATAAAATGTTATTTATCTTTAATAAATAATCGTTATTTATTTAATCGTATAATTCAAATTCAATAAATTAAGATCCGAGGTTATTTTCATGTAACTTGAACAGTGTATGGCTGACATACAAGTAAATCATGTTCAAGTAATAACCTAAAAGATCTATAGTATATAGATAAAATTCGATTTCTTATCCCGGTAACACTATATGGCTCACTTTATAATTGTTACAAACAATTTGATTCAAATCATTCATGTAGAGACATGTGAGTGGAGGTATCCTATGTAATGAGATTGTATAAGACCGGACCACGAAATATATAGTCTTTCATTATAACACTGTTAACTAAAGAGATTAATATTTCAAATGATTACCATGGAACTCAATTTAAATCTTAAGTAAGTTATGAACTACTGCTCATGAGGATCATCCTTTGATTTGTATGGGTAAGTTGGCCCTAGTTGCCAACTCGATAGGCCTACCATCTTGAGGATAATACTAAGTGAGGAGCTAGGAACATAACATCACAAGATAGAATTCACTCCTTCCCTCCTTTAGGGTAAGTAGATAGATTGTTCATTTAAGTGTTGACTCTGAGACTTAAAAAATAAGACCCCACCCTTTCACTACCCTGAGAGGGATTTTGTTATAATTGGACCATAAATAGATTGTTCATTAGAGGATCAATGGTACTTAAGGAGCAAGAAGTAACTATAAGAGTAAAACGATAATTTGACCTAATTGTAGTTACGAACAACCTGTGAAGGATTGACTTACAGGAAATAATTAAGAAAGTGATCAAATTATTATTTAAGGCAATATTGTATATGTTGCAATTTAATATAATGTATATGGATATATATTAATATATAGTTTATTTAAATTAGATTTAAAATTAAAACTATATAATGAAGAGAATAATATTTGAGGTTCAAATTTAAATAATATGAATTGGTTCATATTAAACCTACATAGTTAATTTAATGTGAATAAGATTCATATTAAAACTATAGGTTATGAGAGATAATGATATTTGAATATGACTTAAATATTAAACTAATTAAATATTTGATTTAATTAAAAATTAAATAAATGTTAATTTGATTAATTAATTAATTAATTAAAATCAAGTTAGATTTAATTTAAATTGTAAATTAAATAAATTAATCAGCCAATTCCCCTGCATTGCAAGAGAGTGGTTACTCGAGTGAGGGGATTTAACTCTCCTCACGTTTTATTCTGAACCCCAGAAGACTAAAAGATACTGAATATAGAATAGTTATCTCTCACTCTCATATAAAAAAAATAAATAAAATAAAAAAGAGTACTCTGGTTTTGCCTTCCCTTTCTCGAAGAACACTATAGCTTCCACAAGCTTCCTTATTCCAAAGAGAACAGCAGAGAAGATCGATGGTCGTGTCTTGCTTGTGATTTGATTTTGCAATAGTTCTAGAAGATTGTGTAAAGGTCTTTGAGAATTTGTTCTACAAAGGTTGTACTTCATCTTCCCTAATTAATAATTGTACAAAGCATGTTTAGCCTAATTCTTTATGTTCATGTTGTGTAATTTTTCTGTAACAAAATTGGGCAAAGCGATAAATCGCTTCCGCATTAGGATTCAATCCCTTCAGGCTACTGACGAGATCTTTTGGCACTTTGATTAAAAAAAAAAAAGGACAATTCTCTATTAAAAGTGCTTATCACTTGAAAATTAGGCTAAGTGGGAGATCCCAACCATATTCTAGTTATAGTCATCTAAGACTTGGAAAGCCCTGTGGGAGTTAAGGTCAAATCAAAAGTGAAATTTGTTACTGGAAAATTTTTAACGACCTTATCCTTTCCTTTCGTAACTTATTTCTAAATGAATTATATTACGCTCCCTTTGCTTATTTGCAGGAGCCACGAGGAGTCAACTTGTCATTCATTGTGGGAGTGTAAAGTTCTCTCGGAAGATTTGTGGCTTTTCATGTCATCTTATGTTGGCTTGCTTGATGTTGGTAGGGGTTGGATGACTTTGCTTGACTATTGGGACTTGGGAGATCTTCTTGTGCTAGGGAGGAGTTGGATTATGTGTTGATTATCCCTTGGTGCTTATAGAATTACCGTAACATGCTCTCCATCAACAAGGGTGATCTGGATGTTGATACTATCAGAATTTCGATCGAAAAAAACTTGGCTAAGTCAACTGGGTCTCAAGATGTGTTTAGGTGGCTTCTTATCCAACACTCTTATTCTCTTCCTTCACCTTTTGATCGTGCTGTTATTTGTTGGGATCCCCCATCGACTGTCGAAAACTCAATGTTGACGCAGCTTGGTCCTAAAAGGAAGGAAGAGAGAGGCTCAGTAGGATCGTTCGTGATCATGTCGGTTTGACCCTGTTATGTGGTTGAAAATTCACTCAAAGAAAATGGGGTGCTGATCTTTTGGAAGCTAAGGCCATGGTGGATAATTTGAATGCTATTTATCATGAATGGAACAGATCTAATCTAACGCTTGGTGTCATGTCCAATGCGCTTAAGGTCATTAACCTCATTAAAGAGGTGGAGTCTTCTTTATTTGACATCTGTAACTTTATTGAGGGCATTTCTTCTGGGGGCAATTATGTTAATGCCCCAAGTTTTTGTCATATCCCTCGTGAGGGGAACAAAGCCGTCTATGCCTTGGCCATTTTGGCTGATCTTTAGAGATATTGTTCATCTAGAAAGATTTTTTTTTTTAGATTGTATTTTGCCCATCATTTGAGATGAGAAGGTGAGATTGTAAATTTGGTTGTATACATGTTTTACCTTAAAAAAAAAAAAAGAAGAAGAAAAAGAAAAAGAGTGCCCCATTAATAGGTAGTTATTATAAATATGTTAAATTAGGTGTAATGTAGATGTTCATTATTAATGTCCATTAGCCAATTACCCCATGTGTTGTTCATGAGTCTTAAGCTTACACACTATTAGTGTCTATGTAATCTACCTCCAACATGCCAAATTATCTATAAATAGTGACATTTGGTGGGTTTTGAAAGACACACACATATTGGTGATCAATCCAAAAAAGATGGAGAAAATGGAGAAATCCATTCTTTGTTATTTTATTTACTTTTTGTTAATTATTTATTTTATATCTTTATATATTATATTATATTTTAATACTTATTTATTTACTATATATTATTATTATATTATAATTTTTTTTCCATATCCATATTTTCATTGTGCTCCATTGTGCTCTTTAAATTCACAGCACGTTATTAGCACGAGCTCCTATAATTTTCATCGCTAAAGGTAGGTCCTAAAGGTATGTAAGTTTTTCTCTCTTCGTTATAATTAATAAATTAAATGTTATTTTACATATTTAATACATATTAAATCTCTAATATAAATATAATATTTTGTAATAGTGTTACTATGAAAATATTATAAAATTAGAATTTGTAGCATTTGATATTAATGGTAATAATTATTTGTCATTAGTGCTTGATGCCAAAATACACTTGGATGCCATAAAAATGTGATCATCAGAGAACAAATTTTCTTCCTAAAGCTCGTCATAAATGGATGCACTTGAGGCTCCAATATGTTAGAGAAAACATTTTTCTACATTTCAGATATGCTTCTGCAATAGCAATATCAAAAGAAATATTTTAAACGGTATTCTGAACTAATTTCATGTCTCTTCGTGGTCAAACAAAATAACGAATTACTAGTGAAAAATCATAAATCTCGACCAACTGGGATGATACCATTCCCTGAAATGAATCCTATGAATTTTAATATTAATTGTCGTCGAGGTCATGGTCGTGGTCGAGGTCATGACCGTGGAAAAGGAAGAAATAATTATTATTTTCGTGGTGGTCATTCTAATCATTCAAATTTCAAAAGAACCACACAAAATGATGATTACAAAGGAAAAGCTCCACAAGATAAGAGTTCAAAAGATGTTGAAAATAAATACTTCCGATGCAGAATGATTGGACATTGGTCATGCACCTGTCATACGTAAAAACACTTAGTTGATCTCTATCAAGCATCCCTAAAGGAAAAAGAGAAAAATATGGAAGCAAATTTTGCATACCAGGATAATGACATATTTGACCCATCTCATATGACAATTTTCGATGTGGCAGACTTCTTTGAATCTTCTGAAGAGAAAATCGGCACAATTGATGGAACATCAAGTGTTTCCTTTGACTTTGAAAATATCTAGACTTAATGTTTTTTTTTTATTCATCTTCATGTTTTTTTTCCTCTTAGTAGATGTTAACCTTTATATATTCCAAATGTTGTTTTTTCTTATTATAATTATTTTCTTTGAATGAAGAAACCTGGATCATTTTCACATTTTGGGTGATTAAAAAATGAGTAAAGAAGATCTATGTCTAACAGACAGTGCAACTACATATACAATACTTACAAGTAGAAAATATATTTCCAAATCGACAATACTAGAAGCAAAAGTTACACTGTCTGCCAGACATAGATTTTTTTTATTTATTATAATTATTTTCTTTTAATGAAGAAATTTAGATCATTTTCACATGTTGGGTGATTAAAAAATGAGTAAAGAAGATCTATGTCTGGCAGACAGTAAAACTACACATACAATACTTACAAGTAGAAAATATATTTCCAAACTGACAATACTGGAAGCAAAAGCCACTACGATATCAGGTTCTGCAAACCTGTTTAAAGACTTTGGAAAAACAAATATTATTTTTCCTAGAGGAACAAAATTTGCAATTGACAATGCATTGTTCTTTAGTCAATCAAAGATAAATCTACTTAGTTTTAAAGATATATATTGTAGAGGTTATTATAATGAGATTGATAGAAAGAATAAAATATGGAGTATCTTTATATCATATCTACTGTCTCATATGAAAAACGTATACTGAAAGAGTTGTCTGCTTTATCTTCTGGATTATTGACAGGCCCGAAACTTATGTCGTTAATAAGCTTCAAACTTGATCAAAATAAAATTTGTATATATTGAACTACTCCTATTACTACTAATTCGTAGCAACAATGGTAAGTGCAGGGTTGAACCACAGAGAAGCGTTGAATTGATTTCATTTAAATTAAAATTGACTTTGGAAAACAGTAAAAAGGGGATTTTGGTTTTTAGTTGTAATTTGAATAAAATGCAAGAGAGATAAATTGCTAGGGACAAATGAAATGGTAATTGGTTCATCTAGTTCTCAGATCAAGTAGCAATTCAATGTAAATTAAATCATTGTTTTCCACCAAAGGATCATGTCTTTGAATTATGCATGCATAGTTATCCAATTGATGCGAATTAACTAATCTCTACAAAGGTCGACAATCAATTAATTCGAAAACAATCAAGCGTCCTAATTCATAATTAAGGTTGGAAAGATTGTCCCCTAATTAACCTACATGCTCCTAGATACAATTGGGTCCTTAGCAAATAACTAGAAACACATGCATTAAGATTTAGGATTAAACCATGTTGATTAGGCGGCAGAAAAAACCTTTTTCAAATAATCAATTTATTCTTAAATTTAGATTAAACATGCGATGCAAATATTCAAGGTCAACCTATATACCTAAGCATGCTCATCTAATCGATGCTACAAGGGTAAACTCAAAACATGGACGATTATAAGGATACGTGCGAGCTTGAATTTAACTAGCGGAGATATGCAATCATGATAGGAGCGTCAATCCAACATACAAAAGCAAAATGAAATCAAGCAAGATTCAAAGAAAACACAATTATAAATTAAAACACAAAGCTGGACAAAAAACTCATTGAATTATACAAATTGTTCGATTCAAGAACTAAATAAAGACTTACCTTATCGATTTATAGACAAACTAACGAGATACGTTCAAATACATGTTCATAATCCAAAATAAAACAAGAAACTATCCTAATGGTACTGAAAACATATAGGAAAAGGAAGAAGTTTTGGCCTCTCCTCGGCCTCTATTGAGATTCAATAAATTTTCAGCATAAATTGACCTAAAATTGAAGGAGATTATTTATAGAAAATGGGACAGCGTCACAACGCTAGAACTAGTATTGCAACGGTTGAGGCAACTGATCAAGAGCGTCAGACAAAGAAGTCCAGCACTGCCCTGATGCTCACTTGCGCGTGTGCGAGGCTCTCCATTCGTCAAAGCTCGTAGCATTGCAACGTTGATGGGTAGCATTGCAACGCTACCCATTCTGTCTTACAGCGTTGGGCGAGCATCAGAAAAAGCCAACCTACGAGCGTTGTGATGCAGAAGTAGGGACATTTTGGTCTTTTTGACTCTTTTGAAGTTCGGGTGCTCAAATCACCTCCAAATTGCTTTAAATTAACCCCAATTAGCTCCAAATTGTCAATTCTACCTCTTGGTTGCTTAGTACCTACAAAATAGGGGAATAAACATGTAAAATCCGATAACGAGCCCGAATTAAACAAGGAATAATAACTCTTTTTGAAAGCTATCAATTATATTATACTCATATACGAATAATTGGAACATGTGCAACAATGAACTTGAAGTTCATGAATCCATACATATTTACAATTTAGCATGAGTTATTGAGGCATCCAGGATCTATAATGATGAGAATAATTATTCAAATGGACATCCATTCAAGAGTCAAAAAAATTCTTTAATCTAATGAATTGTCACATGATGCTTGCTCTCAAGGAAAATTGATAATTAGACCATCACCAGCTAAAATGGGGATTGAATCACCTTTATTTTTAAAATGAATTCATGGTGATATATGTAAACCTATTAATCGGCCAAGTGGACCATTTAGATATTTTATGGTATTAATAGACACATCTAGCAGATGGTCACACGTCTGCTTATTATCAAGTCGAAATCTTGCATTTGCAAGATTACTTGCTCAAATAATTAAGATAAGAACACAATTTCCTAATTATATAATTAAGATCATTCGTTTTGATAATACTGGTAAGTTTATATCTCAAACTTTTGATAATTATTATATGTCAATTGGGATAAGTGTTGAACATCCTGTAGATCATGTCCATACACAAAATAGTTTAGTAGAATCATTCATAAAACGTTCGCAGTTAATTGCTAGACTATGGCTTATGAGAGCTAAGCTTCCTACATCTGTATGGGGACATGTTATTTTGCATGCAACGTCACTTGTACGCATTAGGTTTGTATCTTATCATAAGTACTCGCTGTTAAAATTAGCTTATGATCATGAGCCAAATATTTTTCATCTGAGAATTTTTGGATGTGCAGTATATGTTCCGATTGCTCCACCACAACGCACTAAGATGGATCCTTAAAGGAAGCTAGAAATATATCTTGAATCATTCTTTCAATAAATATCCACCAAGGTGTTTGTACCGCATTCGTCCTGTTTGTTGAATTCATATAGTGATCTCTGTAACTTTATTGAATACAATTCTCGGAAATTTGATTTATATGTTTCAGGTACCTTAAATCTTATGAGATTCTCATATAAATATCATTATTAAGAGGTCCATATAAATATGTTGTGGCTACATCTATAAGATGCATGTCCAGATTTTCATACACAATCAAACCAATTAAATAACTTAGTGTAATTGCATCCACCACCGGAGAATATCTCTCCTCATAATCAATACCAGGTCTTTGTGAAAAACCTTGTGCAACTAGTCTTGCTTTATATATTATGACCTCATTATTTTTATTTCTTTTCCTCACAAATACCCATTTTTATTTCTTTTCCTCACAAATACCCATTTGTGCAACGAGTTTAATTTTGCCTCGATTTCTTCTTTCCATCGAAGCCAATCTTTTCTATATCGACATTCTTCAAGTTCAAAATCCTCAGTTTTAGATATAATATCAAGAGCAACTTTATACGCAAAAATGTCGTTAATAACTATATTAGTTTGGTTCCATCTTTTTCTTATCATGATATAATTTATTAAAATCTCATTATTATCTTTAGGTATTTCATCTTCCTCACCAGTCATATCAAGGACTTCTTCATGGGTATTTATATCCCCAACCAAGTCTTCTTAAGTATTTATTATTTTTCTTTCTTGAGGATGTTTTATCTTTGGAACCCACTGGTTACCACGCTTTTGGTGTGTTCCAAACTCATTAGTGTCAAGTTGTTATGTTGAGATATCAATCTTTGATGGAACACTTACATCTGGTATATGTGATTTAGTTACTTTCTTTGCATCTATAAATGCATTTGGTAACTGATTTGTTATATTTTGCAAATGAATTATCTTTTAAACTTCAAGTTCACATTACTTGTACGAGGATCTAAATGAGACAATAACGATGCATTTCATGTAATTTCTTTTTCCAGCTTTTTAATTCCTCCCCTAATGTTGGAAAATTTGTCTCATTAAAATGACAATCAACAAATCGTGTAGTAAATACATCATCCGTTTGGGGCTTAAGATATTTAATAATTGATGAAGAATCATATCAAAACTATCTAATATGTCCATGTGTTTTTATAAATAAATCGTAGTCAGAATTTGTTATTGTTACTGTATATGTTGATGTCTTGAATATAATTGGAACTCCTGAAGAGCTTTCAAAGACAATAGAATATCTTAAGAAAGAATTTGAGATGAAAGATCTTGGAAAAATAAAATTTTGTCTTGGTTTGCAAATTGAGTATTTAACAGATGAGATATTTATTCATTAGTCAACTTATACAGAAAAAATTTTGAAAATATTTTATATGGACAAAACACATCTAGTGAACATTCCAATGGAAGTTCGTTCATTAGATTCTTGGTC
The DNA here is from genome assembly GCF_009727055.1 of Benincasa hispida. Taxonomy (NCBI): domain Eukaryota; kingdom Viridiplantae; phylum Streptophyta; class Magnoliopsida; order Cucurbitales; family Cucurbitaceae; genus Benincasa; species Benincasa hispida. Next base: position 7,408,595 of record NC_052357.1, read on the forward strand.
CTTAAGTACCATATCTTAGTGCAATTTGTGTTATGTATCTTGCTAATAATACAAGACCAAATATTACATTTTTAGTAAATTTATTAGCAAGATATAGTTTTTCTCCAACAAAAAGACATTTGAACGAAATTAAGCATATACTCTGTTATCTCCGAAGAATGATTAATATGTGTTTGTTTTATTCAAATAAATCGAATTTTTAATTTGGTTGGTTATGCAGATTCTGGATATTTATCTGATCCACACAAAACTAGATCTCAAACAGGTTATCTATTCATATGTGGAAGAACTGCTATATCGTGGCGGTGAGTGAAGCATACCATAATGACTACTTCTTCAAATCATGCTGAAATTATTGCAATTCACGAGCCTAATTGGTAATGTGTATGACTAAGATCAATGGCTCAACACATTCGTGAAACAAGTAGTTTATCTTCTAGTAAAATTCTTCTAATGATATTATACGAAGATAACACAATATGCATATTTATAATATTCTCAATCTTTAAATTCTTTGAAAAACTAGAGCACACCATTGGAATGCGACGACTCAGGGATCTCAATGTTTTCATGAGGGGGAGTAAATATAACTTTTAAGAATATTAGATTATATGAAATGTGTATTATTTTCCTTCACTAGGATTCTTTTCCCAATGAGTTTTTTCCTAATAAGATTTTAACGAGACATATTTCATATATAATGAGTATCTAAGGGAGAATATTATAAATATGTTAAATTAGATGTAATGTAGATGTCCATTATTAGGGTCCATTGGTCATGTATCACTTATCCATTACCCATGTATTGTCTATGTCTCTCAAGATTACACACCATTAGTGTCATCTAATTCAGCTTCTATTTGTCAAATTCAAAAAGATTGGAGAGAAGAAATTCATCATTTGTTATTTATTTATTTATTTTATATATATTATATTTATTGTCAAATTTGTAATTAACTCAAAATAAGAAAAAAGAAAAAAAAACCCTTAAACCCTTCGTTCCTAGCTTCTCCCGTTCTTTCCACACCCCCGCTCATTTTCTCTTTCTACCTCTCCCTCTCCCTCTCCCATATTTTCCGCCGCCGCCGCTGCCCTCCGGCCACCGGTACGCCTCTCAGGCCGCCACGCCAGTTAGGAATCGCCGTAGATGTATGCCCGGATCAAATGTTTTTTTTTTGTTAATTTTTATTTTTTCGATTCAGGATTCAACTAGTAAATTTGGAACGATACTTATGGTTTCTTCTTCATTTGCCCTTGCTTCTTCATTCAGCGTGTCTTGCTTTAACCGCCGCTGCCCGCTGCCACTCCCAGTACCGACGGAGAATCAATCGGCGCCCTCATCCATTGCTGCCGTACTGTAATTCCTAAAGCCGCTTCCTCCCGGTTCTTGTTCGACCGGGTAATATTTCCAAATTTAGAGCTCGGTAACGGAATCAATGGCGGAAGACACGAAATCTCTGGAACTAGAAGAAAACCATTACGCAGAACGAGACACAAACTCAGAGTCTCCAGCGAAGAAGAAGAAGAAGAGTGAAAAGAAGAAGAAACGAGTTCCATCAGTGAATGCTAAAATCCAAGTTCTCGGCAACCATCCCCAGAAAACTCCGCCGATAGTTGGTTATTTCCCGTCTGGGTTTGATCCTCACAAGGATGCCGACGAGGAACAGAACTCCGTTAGAGCTAGGGTTTATAAGCACAAGAACAAACCAAATAGGATGCAGCTGGTTGTGAGTCCAACAGGGTCGAATGTGGATTTTGTTGGTACCAATTATTTGGGCGAGGCTACAGCTGGGAAACAGCATTGTACCTATGCTCTCGGTGTTCTCGATAAGGCCACCCAAAGCTTAAAGATAGTGCCTATTGCATCAAATATGGTACTTTATTCTTGATAATGAATGTAGAGAATTAAGAATTGTGAAAAATTGAATTCTACTGGATGCTTGTTTGTTTTGGTATACTCACTGAAGTTACAAACGCCTCTTCTTCTTCTTCTTCATCATTTATTTATCAGTTATCAAATTTTTAGTATGTTTTCTTTTGAATGAATTTGGCTCCTATATCTGCTGTGCTTCACTTTTCTCTGGAAAGACCATTAACACGGATTGTGAGCTCTTTTCATCAAGCTAGGAGATTACAATCACTCAAGTTTTTGGCTGATTATTTTGGTGCTATTGTGAACTTTGTTGTATATATTTTTTTCTTTTTCATTTTGCTTCAAACTCACTGCCGAAATTTCTAGAATTAGGCTTACCTTTGTGATGCATTTTATCTACTTTACAAAATGTTAATGTTGTAACTAATAATCATAATTGTGTTGCTAAATTTGATATTTGCGCCTGCAGATATTTAGATTAGACCCAAAAGTCAGAGGTTCAGACGTTTCTGAAAACGAATCCCCAAGTGTGGCAAATGAAGAGCTTTCTGTGCAGGAGAAAGCTGATAGAATGAGAGAGCTCACTGTACTCTACGGAACAAAGAAGTCAAAAAAGCAGGTAGAAACTGAATCCTGGAATTGCTTTCTTTAGTAATTTAGCAGCCAACTTTCACTTGGGTATGTTTGGAACAAATTTTTAAGTACTTAAAAATTGACTTATATATTAAACAAATGTTGGACTTAACCTTATCAGCAGGTGAGCAGAGTTAAGGTGGCATGTTATAATGATAAAGGATTAAATCTTTTTTATTTACCTGTTTTGTTGCCTTTAATCTGTTTTGGATGGGATCGGTTCCACTTTTCCAATATCATAATCTTTACCCATTACTTGAAAAAGAATTCCTTTGACATTTGAGATGTTTGACCATGACCATTAACATTAAGTAAAAGGAACTTGTTTTGAATGACGAAGTCACTTCCAAATGGCAGTTTCAGGAAATAGCAACTAATTGTTTGATATTTGTTAATTTTGTTGCAGGCACAGAAGCTGCATGCTTTGAAGCAAGAGGATGATCCTGATACCAAGAAGGATCTAGATGTGAGAATGAAAAATGTAGTGGTAAACATAGAGGCCTTGGAAGGTACGCAGGCAGAAATTGCTCGTAACATACCAACGTATAATGCTTCTGCAACTACTCCACAAGAAGCTTACCCACTCGACAAGATTATCCTCAAGGGAGAATGGAATTTTCTAGAAGATCTATACTTCCGTTTGCAAGAAACAGCTGAAATAAGTGCTAATTATCCATACTTTGTCCGGCACAGAATTTATAAATTGCAAGACATTCAGGTATGGTGTCAGGAAGGTTCTACTTGTTATTACCTTTATGAATATTCTGAGATAAAACAATCTTCCTTTCTGATACATATTCATGAATCATGGGGATGGTTGATATTGTTTATCCAGTATGATGCCTTGTGTCAATTGATTCTTAGATTAGGCTATCTTGTCGATCACTGTTGTTTTCAATCTGTAACGACTGCGTGCTTTCTGAAACTACTTGGCCTTGTTTGTGTACAGAGTTTGATTCTTTGCCTTTATTTTTTATAGAAAAGGAGCTCGTTTTTAAGTCTTAACAAGCATTTGTTATTTACCACCTGATGCTTGTTCTTTAAGTTGAATGGAGTCTTTCAGTGGCTGTACTTTTTCATTTTTTAAACAAGCATTATTATTTTGTAGAAAAGGAGCTTGCTCTTTACCAAACAAGCACTGTTCATTCAGGGTCTTCTAGTTTTCGTTCATTTATATTGAATCCTTTTTCATGTAAATCATCATAGGACGAGGAAGAGAAGAAGAAGCTCTGCTGCATATTTTCATATATCACTCATCTAATTAAGTATAAGGATCAGCATTCGATGGGTGATGTTTCTTCTGCCAAGGGCCATAAAATTCCTAGCATGCTACGCCAAAAGTTCTCATCTATGTTTCCGACTTCTGAGTCGAGAAGAATTTCAACAGAGAAAATTAATCTTCTCATTAGCCACGTTTTGGTGCTTACGCTATTTGTTGATGAATTCAGCAGCGATCCAGCAGACATAGCAAAGGATCTGAGAACTAGTCCTTACGATCTAAGACTCCATTTTGATAACTTGGGTTGCAAGTTTATACGCAAGAACAATTTGTCATTGGTTACACTTCCTATTCCCCTTCAATTTCCAGACTTGAGGCAAAAGAGACGAAGATAGGTAATTTGAAGAAGCTGGATTCTTGTAGGCAGCAAAGTTGGAGCAATTTTGTGGAGTAAAACGGGTAAATGGTCATTTTTATAATCCAGATGTTATTTCTTTCATATTGCAAATACCAACTTGTTTCTATGAAGTGGCTCTGCAAAGAATGGTGTTTAATTATATTTGGAAGGTGGGACCTTGAATGTCGAAGCTTATTTGGAAACGAGCCAAATGACTGTTTTCTTTTTTTCTCTTTCCTTTTAAGTTTCCTTTTGAGTTCACCCATACGAATCATCAGATTGTAGTTTGTGTTTTATCTTCTAAGCTACACTTAGATGAACGTCAAATTATTGAGATTAACTTCTGTAGATTTCTTTATTATTATTATTATTATTATTATTCATTTATTCTAATAATTAATTTGTAGATGTTGAACAATCCGACATTGGCAAACTGATTATAACTTAAGTTGTTATAGACAATTATAATGTGATTATGTAATGATACTGAGCATAACAATAAATTTCAAACTCAATAAGTGAACGAGAAAATAATTAATAAAGGTTCAAAATCTTGTTTGAATTCAGTAGATGGTTGAGATACATTCATAAAACGCCCGTGTTGGGAGGATATAACGACTAATTTGAGCAATAACAATTTTGAACTACTCAAGTCAAATGTTTGATTTTTGATTCTTCTCTTAAGAACCATAAATATATGGGATAGAGAGGAGGGTGAAGGTTTGGATGCCTAACATTTGAAATGGTTTAGGAATGTCCGTCTGCAAATTTCTAAACATTGAAAAGAGAGAATGCTCTCTCCTCTCCTCTGCCCTCTTACCCCTTTCCATCCTCAACTGTTAGCCTTGCCCTTCCACCATGGCCGCCGCCTCCTCCTCCTCCTTCCACAAACCATCTTTACGATCAATCCTTGTTGATCGGAAAATTTTCTCCATCAATCTTGATGAGAAACCCAGGGGAACACTGTTCGAATCACTGAGTAGAGTAAGACGACTACATTTTTGCTTTGCTTTTCTTCGACGGCCTTAAAATGGCTTGCCTATGCTTTTGCCGTCTTATGCAAGGATCCTTGCAATAAATTCTTTTTCCAGATATTGATTGATGAGAACTCTACTATTTGGCTGGAGAAGCATAGCAATAAGAACGGTTACTTCGTGGAAATCTCTCACGTCCATCACTCCAGTCGACGAACAAAGCTTTATATACCTTCGGAGGACACAAACATGGCTGGTTCTCCTTCTTTCCGCTATTACCTGATTTCCCCGGTGAGCCCTTACCAACCAACCACAAGCAATGATTCAAGACCACAAAGACCGTCCCCTTATGGAAAAACTCTCCCACCAGAAGCCCTCGACCATCCCCCCTTACTCCCTCGGCACGATTGGGGTTCAATGGTTATCGTGTAACAATTTCAACTACATAACTCCTGGAAAATTTGTACAGATGACCCAAAAATTGAGCCCAAAATGTCAAATGACCCATTTTTAAAAATTAATGTCAATTGCATCATCGCCATGCCAAATTACGTAAATTGCCCTTACTTCGTCTTCTTACCTTTTTATTGAGAATCCATAAAAACTAAACTATTGTTCATTCAAATTTTCCAAGGCTAACGGCTTTGTATCGCTCATAAACAAAAAAACTATTTCTGGCTTGCAAACGATTCTATTGCCGCCAACAAATCGAATCTTATCGGTAAATCTTTCAATATGGTTTTTTTTTCCCCGATGTGTTCTGTGGTTGAAGACGAGTAGAAAGAGTTTGTGAGTAAGATAAGTGAGAGTGAAATCGGTAGAGCGACACCGGAGAGAGTGAATGTGAGCGAGATAAGTGAACCTATGGTTTTTTTTGTTTGTTTTTTTGGTTTTCGATGTGTTATATGGTTGAAGACGAGTAAAAAGAGAGAATGTGATGGAGATAAGGGAGAGTGACATTGGAGAGAATGATGCCAGCGAGAGTGATTCTAGCGAGAGCAATGCCAGCGAGAGCGAATCTAGAGGGATTTAAACATAATGTTGTTTTACATTTTCTTTTTCTGAAGGAGTTTACTGATTGATTTTTTTAATAAATGCAAGAGTGATTTAAGATGACTACACGTTTCAGAATAGCCGAAGCCGATCGATTTCCCGGTCAAGTAACCAGCTTGGCCCACATTGCTAATGCAAACAAGATTGTCAAAGAGAAGCTCACGCCAACGTAGTTGGCCATATTCAAGAGAACAATTTTTGGGTGATTTGTTGACGTTGATATGGTGTTCAACAACCCAATTGTCCATCACATGTTGCTTAGAGAAGTGAAGAGGACAAAATCAGACTCAATGTCATTCTCTGTTTGTGGGAAGGTTGTCACCCTTTCGAAGGATGACTTTTTGGTGATGATTGGTTTGTGGCAATCCCCATCACGAGTTGATCGGAACCAACAGTCCTTATATGAACTTGCTATCAAGTATTTTGGTAATTGAGTGACGAAAGACACTTTATACCTCCGTGAACTTGAAGAAAAATACAAGGACTTAGAGTTTGAAAATGATGATGATGCTGTGAAGATCAGCCTAGTTTACTATACTGAGGTCACAATGATGGGGAAAAACAAATAGAAAAATGCAGTCGACCTCAAACGTTTCAAGGACGTTCAAAACTTGGAGTACTACAATAGTCTTGATTGGGGTACCATTATTTGGGAGAGGACATTGGATGCCTTAAAGACTGCCTTGAATGATAAGAGCAGTCTATACAAGACGAGGGTCAAAGCAAATAAAAACTACGTTGTGAAGTACTCCTTACGTGGATTTCCACCGGCGTTCTAGGTAAATTTGATTAACATAATAATCGTGTTGTTTGATTTAACATTACTATTGTTCTTAATATATTTTAAAATTTATTTAGGTATGGACGTACGAGATCCTAGCTTCATCAATAGCTGGGAACATTGCAGAGCGAAGGAGCAAGGTGGCTTTGCCCCGCATATTATGATGGTCATGTTCCCACTCAGTGTCCTTCAAAGTACTCGAGAGAGAGATATTCGAGTCTAACAATGTACGTTTACTCTATGCATAATATGTTTATCTGGTTGGTAAATTGACACTAACCCGTTTACTGGGTTGTTAATGCAGATAAAGATTAAAGAGGGCACTGTGATGTCAAATGCTGAAAGGGAGTTTCGGGATACCCCAGTGGAACGACGACCTATATTTGAGCTAGGTGCAGATGATGATAGTTCTGAAAGTGGCAATAGGTCGACAAGTGAGGGGGGTAGTCCCGAAAGTGAAAGTGACGGTGATGACCATCTTGGAGATGACAATGATGAGGTTGTCAGGGTGGAGGGAGGGGATGAACCCGAGCATTCTGAGCACGAGGATGCTGAATATGGAAAGGTGGAAGGAGGGACATACATACGTAATGATGATATGTTCCATGATATGATGGGGGACGTACGCGAGAAGGATGAGTTGAACCATGTTGATGTCTTTCTTGCGGACTCCGGTATAGAGCGACCTGTGGATGAGGAGTGTCCTGAGTGTACTGCCCGTCGCAGGGAGGGAGCCAATGCAGACGAGTCTATTTATTCGTACCTGTGATCCATTGACAGCTCACTATCGAGGTTGGATGGCCGTATATCGGGTTTAGATAGTCGTATCTCCAGTATGGAGGAAAACATGATTGACATGAAAGGGCAATTGTCGGCCATCCTGTCATTGTTGCAGTCTATGTGCAAGGTTTGCGTCATTTTATGTCTTTATGTGTTTAGCTTTTATGTGTTTGTGAACTCACCATTTTACTTTACTAATTGAAAGGTTCCACGGTGAATGAGGAGACGACCAAGTCACCCATCCCATCTCGAGATCCCGATACGACTGCGACTGCCTCTAACACTCTCATCTCCATCTTCCCTCTACAGCCCGATACCACCACTGCCACGACATCACCGATTGAATTCGAACCTATACAGGCCGACGTCCCACAAACAGAGCCCGACATGTCTGCCTTACTTACCATGCCACATATAGAGGCTGACATGGCTGACATCTTAGAGGCAGACACTTCGGGATTGTTACGACCACAGAAGGAGTTCCACTGGTGAGTAATTTATTGATCAGTAATCTTTGTTTATATTTTTATATTTCTTGATGAGTAACGTTTTGTTATCTGTTTATGTAGGAATCTCGAAGAATTAGTCGTAAGAGAAAACCGATTGATAAATATACACCCCCATCCCAAGTAAAGAAGAAAAGTGTGGCTAAACATCCTCTCCCAGGTGTAGCTACGTCAATATCCAGATCGATCGTCACATATAACGTAGCACACGATGTTCCACACAATATCCTGACAAAAATGATGGGCTGGATCTCGGATGACAATACAGACAATGAGGTTCAAAAGAACTCCTTCAAACCACTCGACAAGAAATTCTTCAAGGAATTGATTACCCCGAATTCGTTGGTCGAGTACGATGTAAGTGTCTTAGTCTTTACGGATCTACATGTTGGCTATCTTGTACTTTTACTGACATATTATTTTTTCGTGCAGACCATAAATACTTTATTTTATTTTATGAAAGATAAATTTTATACCCGGCCCGACATGTGCATTGCATAAGTTCACCATCTTGCCAATTGGTGTAACGGTGAATTTTGATATTTCGTTTCTTAACTTCTCATTTCGTTAAGTTTCCTGATCTTTACTTCTTTACTCAACTTCTCATTTTATTTGATAGAGTCACCTCAATGCTCGTGGTGGGGTATTTAAATGAATAAAGAATAAGTCACTTCTGGAGGTCGCCCTAGCTTGGGAAGATGAAGACACGTATAAAGACTACGTCACCGGTAAATTCGATGTCAAATGGGCAGGATTGGTTTTGTTACACGGCGATGAATATCAATACACTGGGATGCGTTCCTTGCAATGGGACATTTAAACAAGAGGCCAACAATTCGTGTTTGATTCAACTTCCGCATTACACGACCAAGACAAAGCTGATAATTGGCTAGAGTCATTACCGGTCACAGTTACCATCACTACTTCCACTATCGTGTGACGTGGATCGATCGAAGCCGACCTATCCACAGCCCGTTGGAAAATCTCGCGACCTAGAACGTCGACATACAATGCGGGTCGTTTGATTTTTGGCATCATTCGCAATAAAAACTACTGGAAACACTTGGTGACTGGTACTGATCCATCCGTAATCACTCAGGAGAAGATGAGTGAATATATGATGCAATTACCGTGTCAGCTATGGGCAAACACTCCATATTTTTTATATGTATAGAACATTGTATTTTTTTATTGTATGTAAAATATTCATTTATTTTTTATGTATATAAAAACATTCATTGATAATTGAACATATATTTTATTATAAAGTTCAAAGTTTAAAGTTCCAATATCAAAATTGTATCAGAACATGCATTTTTATGTATAAGGAGCTACTGCTCTTTTAATGTATAATTGAACATCTATTTTTTATGTAAGTTCAAATTTAAAGTTCAATATCAAGAAATTTTATCATAATATACATAATTGAGCTTATATAACATTATATGGTTCAAGGTTCAAAGTTCAAAGATAAGAAGCGAGATTCATGGAAAGCGAGATCGTGAAGAGAGAGCTGAAGATGTTCATGAGAGAGAGAGCGAGATTGAGAGAGAGATTTGTTATCCATTTTGTTACAAGTATGAAGATTGAGACAATATGAAGTCATTGTTTTGTTTACACGTATGAAGATTGAGAGAGGTATTTGTTATCCACTTTTGTTACAAGTTATGAAGATTGATAGAGTATGAAGTTATTGTTTTTGTTTTTCAGTATGAAAGTGAGAGAGTATGAAGTTATCATTTTTATTACAAGTATGAAGACTGAGAGAGTATGATGATAGAGAGAGTATGAAGATTGAGGAAAGTATGAATATTGCTATTATATAAAATACTTCCAGCTTGTTATTGTTTTTGTTTACAAGATGAAAGTATGAAGTATGAAGTGTTACAAGTAGTGAAGTATGAAAAACAATGAAGTATGTTACAAGTATGAAAAAGTATGAAATATGTTACAAAGTATGATGTATGAAAAAATGATCAATGGTATTTATAACTAAACTGATGAGGGGTGTTTGTGTCTCGGTCTCTGGCATTTCGGCACGTCGCACGGTTGTAAGCGGTTCGGTACAATTTTGGCGGTTATGTTCATAATTTCCCACACCGACCACACTTCATTTGTCGGCGAAATTCTCCTCTGGATGATATTCTTCATCTTCGTTGCCCAGCTTGTGGCACAAACCTCGAGAGGAAGGATAATATTTTCACGTATTCCAGAAGGTCCTTTTCCATTCAGATATGTGCCAAGTGGATTTATAGGCTCTTGCATACGCAGTCATTAGAGAATCCACTGATTAAAATCGACTGCAAAGACTGTGGATGGGTATATTTTCTTTTCTTGGCAACAACAATTGCATGGGAACACAGGATACCAAATGAGCCGAATTCCTTACACGTGCTATCTTCGTGTGAAAAATTGAAAATACCGTCCAATCGATTATCTCGCAGTGTACCCGATAACAATCAATAGGCTCCACCCGATATCGTCTGCCCTTATCAGCTTCATTTGCCAATCGGGTTTCATAGTAGTCAGAGTGCAATGTCGTTCAAGATGCCCAGTAATTCCTTCATTCGTAAAACCACGATTAGAGCATTCCTCTAACATGTTCAATCAAGCATACTATGGGCATCGGTCGATACTCTTTAGTTAAGGAATTGAAACACTCTGCACTGTTGGATGTCATGTTATCATATCTTCATTCTATTTGGTAAACCCGTGCCCACCTTTGAAGATCGATGTCTTCTAAATATTTCATGACAGCACCATCTCTAAAACTACGGAGTTCATCCCATTTTGTTTGGAACTCTGTCATGCGAAATGCTCTTACTGCATCTCTAAATATCCTAACAACCGTGCTATCCTTAAAGTTTGTAACCAGATTATGTTCTATATGTCATGTGCACAATCCATGAAATACTATGGGAAAAAATGCACGAATAGCATTGCCGATAGATACCATCCGATCAGATACAGACACCAAATTATCGGGTTCTCCGATACTGCATTTCAAGTTTGACATAAACCATTTCCATGATCGATCGGTTTCATTGTCTATTATTGCATATGCTAGTGGGTATAATTGATTGTTCCCGTCCATAGAAACCGCAACCAACATGGTGCCTTTGTATTTTCCTTTCAAGTGTGACCCATCAACAGTAATACAAGGCCGACAGCTTGCAAAACCTCTGATACAAGGCCCTAATGCCATAAACATATACTTGAAATGCACCTCATCCTCAAGTTCGATCTCAAAGACTATACCCGAATTCTCTATTTTTTGCGCTTCTCCATAGGCATGTAGTATGGAGTATGAGTATTTTGGAGTACCTCTAGTGAGATCATACGCAGCTTCCCTTGCACGCCATGCTTTATCATAACTTATGTTCACGCCATCATCTCTCATCATATCCTCAACGATATGACAAGGTTTATAAATACATCCTATGCCTGTGAACTTATCTTTGATGAGTTGACCAACAACCGTAGCAGTTGCTTGTCTATGGTCGTGATTCAAAATTCCTATGGAACATGTGTGCGAACTGCAGTACTTTGTGATCTTGAATATAGCAGACCCTTCCATTTTGATTGCACGAAGGCTCAACTTACATGTCTCCCCAATGCATTTGACAGTGAACAGAGATTATGTTGATTTTCTGATCTTAAATTCAAAATTTCTGTTGATGGATAGAATAGACAATATCATTTTCAAGTCTTTTTTGCTCAAAAATAGTTGACCAACTTCAACGTCCTCTGTCCCAGATGAAGAGGTGCCAGACATAATCAACTCTGTCCTATGACTTGAAGACATAGATGGTGGAATCACTGAAGCTGTTGTAGAACGACGCACATCTCCATGATCACGATCCATTTCATTCAATCCTGCTGGTTGCTTATTCACATCCACATCCACTGAAGGACCACAATCCATATAATCGAATGTTGATGGTACAATATTGGTAGACAGTGAAATATCAGTTTGGTAGACAATGGAATATCATTCTCTTCCCGACGAAATTGATATGATTCATCGTATTGTCTGTCCAGCCGTATCATCATAACTAACATTTTCAAACCCCATTCCAACCCTTTCGTCCTGTTTAGACTTCAACGTTACAGCTATCTGAAGTCTACTAACCTCTTCTCGCAAAAGAAAGAAGTGAAGATCATCATCATCCGTTATGCATTGTGGAGGGGCTTCAAATTCAAGATTATATTTAACTTTCAGGATAAGATACTGATTTTTTTAACCCTGTAAATGCGAGATTTAAGTTCTTTAGGGGGCACAACGATTCCTTTCAACTGTCTCCCAATATATGAACTTTCATTCTCATCCTAAGCACCTCCAAATCGAATAAATAGACACTTTTCTGTCATCTTACAAAACAAGAGAACATTTGTCATTAAGCTGTACAAGCAATTGAAGTGTACTCTCGCTCTTTCTCAAAATCTCCTCTCTCAAAATCTCGCTCTCTCTTCTACTTTCATTTTTCTTACTCTCTCCCAATACAAAATTTCGTAATGCTATCCTTCCAAAAATAACACATCAAAAATAATTAAATAGACTCAAAATAATTCACCTTTATGAAAAAATTGGAGAAAACTTCGTCTTGGAAATCCCCGTTCGAAAAATCTCCGTTCAACAAAACACCGTCGAAAACTAGAGAAGCAATAACTTTTGAATGAAGTTTAGAGTTTAAAGAAATCACTATTTTATTGTGTTTAGGTATTATTGATTTGATTTGAGGCTTCCGTCGTGACATTTTGTCAAATCAACAGTACATTGATGAGCAATCACATCAAACCAAAGAATTTCAAGCGAGAGCAAGAGCAAGAGCGTTTAATCAGACAAGAGCGAGATTTAATTTACGTAATTTGGTATGGCGATGATGTCAGTAGAGGATCAATTGACATTATTTTTTAAAAATGTATCATTTGACATTTTGGGCTGAATTTTTGGGTCATTTGTACAAATTTCCCAGGACTCTTGGACAGAAATCAGAGAGGCAATTCAAGCTTCTTTCTCCAAGAATTGCTCCATCAATCCATTCCTCGTGGAAAGGGCGTTGCTCCATGTTTATGATCCAGCTATTGCCAAGAAGCTTTGCAGCCACGTCGAGTGGACCTCATATGGTTCCTTAAGATTGAAATTCTGGCCAACACCCATCTTACAGCTTATTGGTGAGCGATGTGGAGGATATCTTTCCACCGAAAACCAAGCCGACAAGGGTATAAATTTCATGTCTGCTCGCTTGAAGGTCAAGTCGAATCCGATGGGCTTCATTCCAGCACGGTAATTCTCCCTTTTGAGCTCGCCAGAATCCAATCTCAATCCCAGTCAGCAGTGCATCTGACGGCGCCAGACCTGTCCCACATAGCCGCCGTCTTTCGCAACCGTCAGTTTCAGATGATCGCATTGATGATGATGCTGGAGTTACGGAAGCAATTAATTCCGCCTTCGTTGAGAAAGGTAAATCACCAATTTTGATTCTCCAACCATCTTTATCAACTGTGACTTTTTGTGAGGGTCCACAAAACTCCAAATTGGGAAAACCCACTCGACTACTGAACAGGCCCAAGCCCAACTTATTCCCTTTGTGGGCTCTGATACTAAGGGCTATACTTCTAGCCCAGCACAAGAAAAATATGTTCTTTCTTCCAGCCCCCTTGATTTAGCCCTTTGGGATTTTTATATAAGAGAACTTCATAATAGACATATATTACGTTATTGTCTTAAACATTTTATTTTTTATCAAAAAAAAAAAAATTAGTATCTCTATTTTCACTAATGGTTATTTACAATTTAACCCTCGCCTACGTATACTCTCTCCTCCATGCATATTCTTTTTTTCCGTGCATATATTCTCTTCCCAATAATATATTTCATATATTCTCTCCTCCATAATTCATATCCATTTCTTCCTTTTCCCTCTCTTTTCTCCTTTCTCCTCATTCTTTTCTCCTTCCAGTGGTGTGAATTGCAGACGATAGACGACGGCGTGAGGTGAATTGATGGCTCGACACAAGATGACACGAACGACTTGGGATGAATCGATAGCGCGGACAACGTGGGGCAAATGGACAATGCCTGATTGAGCAGATTTGGTCAACGACACGGTTGGACGAACAAATCCGGTCGACGACGACGAAGAGGGAGATTCGTGACGACCATGGCTGAAGAAGAAGATATGAAGATGAAGGGTTATGTATTATAAACCCCATACGAATATGGACTTTATTTTTTTCCTATTATATATATATATATAGGAAATTTGATATATACTGTGGTGTATGTATTCATTTATTTGATATAAAGGAGTCTTTTTAGTGTAAATGAAATTTGTGAAGATTTATATATTGTGGTATATTTGGTATATTGGTTTATATTGTGATTTATGTCAAGCATTGAGTCAAGCTCTAATTTATAAACTGTAGTATATTAGTTAGAATATTTTCAAATACCTAACAAAATATTCTAATGTATATTTAAAATAATCATGAATCCGTCAAAATGTTCCAAAATATATTTAAAATAACCATTAAATCATAAAAAAATCCAATAGATTGATATATGAAAACCAACGTAAATAGAAAAATAAAATTTCATCAAATGCATTTTTTCCAAATTGAAAAATAAAAAATTAAAATAAATGTATTTTCTCTCTCCAATTGATAAATGAGAAAGATTATATTAAATGCATTTTCTCTATTTATAATAAATATATTTTTTCGCCATCATTAAAGTAGCTTAAAAAATAGGAAAAGTATATATATAAAACAAATATAAATAAATATAAAAAAATGGTAAAACTGTAAAAAAATAACACTAAAATACATTTTTTTTTAGAAAAATCAAATTTAAAGACATTTATGAAAATATATGGAGAAATATAATAAAAATCTCTAGCCATTTTTGGTGACAACCTTAATGAATCCTCCAGCAGCCATTAACCTTACTTCCACCGGTCCCATCTGACTTGGCCCAAAATATTTCTCCTGCTGAAGCAACCCATATCCTTTCTCCCCTTTCTATTGATGCTCTATCGACAGACTTGCCAGATCTGAATAAAGCTTCATCTTCAGCCTCAATCCATCCTCTACTCAACCCTGGCGATTTGGCAGCTAAAAAAAAAAAGTCCTCCACTTCCATGAAAAAACCCAAATTGCAAAAAAAGCTTCAAAATTTACATTCATCCATACACTATGATCAATCGGCCATGTTGGCAATTATGGAGGGACAACCCACTGATAAATGAAATTTCTTTCCTGGAATGTTTGTGGTCTCTTCTTTTGGTGTAAAAGGGATCTGGTTAAAAAGTTGATACAACATAATCCTGGAATCGTTCTTCTTCAAGAAACAAAGTTGCCACAAGTTTATTATTTTCTTATTAAATCTGCTTGGAGCTCTTCTTTTACTGGTTAGACAGCGTTTATGGTATTGACTCTTCTAACGGCATTCTTATCATGAGGACTGAACCTGATTTCACGGTTAATGAGGTTATTCATGATCATTTTACTATATTTGGTCATGTATCTTTGTTGATGGTTTTTCTTTTTTCTGACTTTCATCAGTTTATGGCCTCTCTGATGGTGTTCTTAGAGCTGATTATTAGCTAAAGCTTGATGACTTGGCTGGGTTGGGTGAAGAGCGATGAATTATTGCTTGACTTTAATGTGACTCGTTGGACTTGGGAGAAGCTGTTGAACAGGGTAGCCTGGTGAGCTTCGAGATCGAACGCATGGAGGTACAACTAACAACTAACGTGCAATGAAATGGTTGTTTGATCTTAATGCAGCCATTTTTTTTTTCCAACTATGCGATGAAGTGTTGTTTCCTAGCTAATGAATTACGTACAAGTTTGAGGGAGTGGATGGTGACGAGTGTGTGAATGATGACGCGGTGAATGAGGATGAATGTGTGATGACAAGTACGATCACTAGATGAAGCATTGTTGAAAATGGGAACATATCAATAACTAAGAAGGGTTGAGAAAGGTCCACTAATATTTTCCTAAGCAATACATAAGTCATGCGTTCATCATGTATTCATGCTATAAACTCGTAAAGTAATGAATTTAACTTCTTAGTGTTTTGAGCCATAATGTCCTATCCTATGAAGCATGGATATGTGAGGGAGGGATGGAATCCGTATCAAATACGTATTTGATATGGGTTCATATATGGATTCGTCCAGATACAAAGATATGTGTTTTAACATATCTCTTTTGTTTTTTTCCCCCTTAAATTTTGGATATACGTATCGTGGAAAAAGATATGTCCACGAACAAGCTCTTATATTTTTAACTTTAAATAAAAGGAAAAAACGATCTCATTGTGGTAACTCATCCGAAATAGTGTCAACCACCATGGGATCTCACTGTGGGTACTCAGAGGCAATCAGTCTCACTGTGGGAACTCACTGGAAATAGCGTTAGACCACCGTTTCACGGCTGTCGGAGGAGCGAATGAATGGCAAGGTGGTATATGCATCGGCTAACGACTTCATTGGAGGTGGAGGACTTTGCCATGGAAGCTTTATCAAAGGAAGAGTGGGCAGTGAAAGTGAGAGGCGTGGTGGAAACTTCATTAGGGCGGTGAAAGTGAGGAAGAGTGGATGACAACTTCATTAGGATTCTTTAAAAATTACACACTTCTACTATATTGGCCCTAATGGGCCAACCCAAAAGTTTCAATTTTATTTTTTATTTGTTTGTTTCTTTTTAAAATATTAAATTAGTTAATTTCAAACTTCCAACTTCTATTTTAGATTTAAAGTATGTTGAATTAAATTAACAATTAGAATAAAATGTTTTAAGTTTGGTATTTTTATGCTTTGGTGGATTACATTTAGTATATTTTTGTGTATAATTATATTCAATTTATATATATATATATATATATATAAATTAAAAAATATAAAAAATGTCGTATCCTTACACATATTCATATCTTGGTTTTTTAGAAATTGACAAATCACCATATCTGATTATATCCATATCGCGTATCCATATCCATGTTCGTGCTTCATAAGTCGTATCTCTAGGATGCATGCGATTGCAACAGGTTAACTTTATCTTTAAAATCACTTCTATTCTTGTTTAATGTGTTCCACAATTACATAATCTCTCAAGCAGTTGATTAAATTTTTACTTAAACCAATCTCTCGATTTGATCTTAGCAACTCATTATATATGCATTAAACAAGATGAACATCTATATATGCACAACTTAGAAAAAATGCTAGCTTATCTTCCTCAACCCATTAAGAGTTTAACCGTGCATGCTTAAAAAAGGAAATATGAATGGATAGAATATGGAAGACATTATATTCATATTAAGGCTGAAGAGTTTTTCAATCTCAACAACTTAATACAAAATGAAAATGCTAAGAAAATGTAATGAAAAGCAAGAAATAAAAGATGTGAAGCTGTATGTCACAATTTTTTGTTTCCTTTGGCTCTGATGGTTCTGCTTCAATGTGGTTGCACTGTAGTGGTGGTCTTTCTTTCTCCTTTTCCAAAGGAAAACTGGGCTCTTGCTCGGAATTTTCCAAAGAAAAGTTTGAAGGAGTGGTGTCAATAACGGTTTTCAGGTGAAGAATGGACAGAATTTCGACCAATTTCTTGGAAAAGTTCCTCTAATCTCCCTTTCATACTTAGAGAAATTTTTACGAACTATTTATAGGCATCAAGAAGAAGGTTCATTGTCTTTCTCTAATGATGCATCGAAACCTTATATTTAGTTCCAAGTCTTGTTACGCCGACTACCTGTGTCATTGATTCATTGGCTCTGCTGCAGATGTCTCAAATTAGCTACCAACTTGCATCTTGATGTGACATCCACCGCCTACGCGTTTTTCGTTTTCTCTTTACATGTTTCATCTTATCATGTAGATTTTTGTGCTTGCAAAGCTGGGCACTGAGCTGATCTTTTCCTATGCACTCAAGGCTATAGATTTTGTTCCCTTGGCCATTTTTTTTTCATTTTTCTTCAAATCTTGCGTTCAACAATGATAGATTTTATAATTTTCAAGATTAAAAGTTTTATAAACACATGAACGTAGAGTAGGATTATTTTCTATGAGTTACATATCAACTTAACACATTTTCCTCTAAATTTTCCTAATTATTCTAAAGAATGAGATACAATAACTTGTATTTTTATAAGTTATCAGATGTACCATGATAATTATGTCTCTTCCAATATGCGGGTCTTTAATTAGTGGATTATCGATTATCAATTATGTAATATCCCTTTCAATAATGTCAGGTTTACTTGGTCTAGTTCGGGCATTATCTTTACTTGATAGATAATCTTACTGATGCATGCCTTGCCAAGCTTGGTTTTGTAATTTTAAAACGGCTTAATAAAGTTACTTAAAAAAATTTCCTTTGTTTCTGAATTTTGGTAACATAGACTGGGCCCCACTCCATTCCATTTTAAGAATACTTGGCTTAAAATTCCATCTTTTCGTAATATGGTGCAAGATTGGTGGACTAGCAATCCTTGTGTTGGGAGACCTGGACATAGTCTCATGATGAAACTTAAGGAGCACAGTTTTTTTCTCCCCAACTAGCATCAAACCCAACGTTTAAAGACTTCATCTATCCCAACTCTTGTGTCTCAATTACATTATTTGGATAATCGGGCCCTCTTTCTTCTAAACAGATTTCCTCTCGTCATTTGATTTAAGAGCAAATTGAGTTTGAGACTACGAAGGGACATGTTTATTTGGCAACAATGATATAAATTGAAATGGCTTGAAGAAGGGGATAAGAACACTCACTTTTTCCACAATATTGTTACTGCCTGGGCTATTTATAGATATAAAAAAGAGAAGCTTCCTTACCTTCTTCTAATGATTTTCTGAGACCTTTTTATTTAATTCCATGCTCTGTTGTGAATATTTCAAATCAGCTACCAACTTTTCATTTTGATTTGACATTCACCGCCTACGCGTTTTGTTGCTTTCTTTCATGTTGTCTGCTCAATGGCTGGTCCTCTGTGTGCAAGATTGGGCATCGATATGATAACTTCTATGCATTCATGGCTGCAACTTTTGTCTCCTTGGTTGATGTTTATTTCATTTCATTCAAATTTGCTTTCAAAGATGTTAGATTTTATAATTTCCTAGATTTATGAGTTTTGCAATGCATGAACACAAGGTGTGGTTATTTGCATGAATTTCATATCAAGTTAATGCATTTTTCTCTAATTTTTTTCTTCTAATTATTCTAAATAAAAATATATAATAACTTGTATTTTTATAAGTTATCACACTCCCAAATTTAGAACAATGCTTGTCCTCAAACATGTATTTAAAGTCTTAGCGTAAATCTCAACTTAAATTGATGTATTAACTTGACCTCTCAACATGCTTCCTAGTTTTAAAATTTATTAGACTAGCAATTCACCTAAAAGCTTTATTCATTCTTTAACGAAAACATTTCCCTAATTTAGATGTTGCAAGTTTATTTCTCAAAATACCCTTACTCATTTTCAGACAATCTTATCTCTCTTTTCAGCGAAGTGCTAATGTTTAAAGGCTCATTTTTACTACTTTTATTGTATGTATGTTATGTTTTATTTCTAGAATCTATGTGTTGATTTGGGTAACTCACTTTTATTTTGGCTTGCCCCTACAGGTTTTATGCGGACATCCAACTACGAGTGAGTACTATTCACAACTCAACTTTTGTCTTAGATGGGTTTTCTTTAAGCCTAGACATTGGAGTTGTAATTTATTTGTTTTGATGCTTGCCCTGATTATGCTTACCAAATTTCATCTTGGTTTGGCCCCACGAGTGTCATGCGAGCCTTCAACTAGGAGCAGGTGCCAATCACAACTAAACTCTTACTAGGTAGTATTTTTACGTGCTGACAGTAGAGTTTGTTATTGATTTTTTTCTTTAGAGAAAATATAAATAATAAGAAAATTTTCAAATTTTGAACGCATTAGCTCAAACCTCTCCGACCTCACAGACATCATTGACACGTGGTGCGTGCCTTCTATGAGGGTATGCCCCACCGAGTAGATCACCGCGTCAAAATCAATGACATTAAGCTATCCTTTAGCGTCAAGGATGTGAATGCCTATTCAATTTGCCTAATGACCTTGAGGTTGAGGGAAACCAAATTATCGAGGAGCCAACACCAGAAGAAATGAAAGATGCGCTAAAGATGTCGATTAAGCCAGGATCAAAGTGGAAAACCTCCCGTAAGGGAATCAAGACGCTAGCCCCAAGTTGTCTAACTCCTGAGGCAAATTTGTGGTTATATTTCATCAAGAAAAAGGTGATCCCTACAACACATGACACTCTATATCAAGAGACAGGGTGATGGCAATCTACTGCATTATGGGATGCATCCCCATGGATGTTGGTCATATCATTGCTTCCCAAATTTGGGCTATATTATTCAAGCCCAGAGGTTAGATCTTCTTCCCTTACAATGTGATGAGGTTGTACACCAATGCGGTCTTGATGAAAGATGAACCAGAGGTGCCTGTCAAAGAAATTATCACCGATAACACTCTCTGGTGATTGTTAAGGGACTCACTGCATCAACCTAAGACTGTTAAGCCTAAAACGATAAAAGAGGCAACTTTCTCAATCCGAGGTCACTTCCTTCCTTTAGCCTCCACAACCCAAACAGAGGAGAATATTGGTGAAGAAGGATTTTGAGATCCAAGCATCGAGCACTACGAAAAAGTAGTTGAAAAAGATCAGCGCGACACACATTCTTCACCAATAGAGGAAAACAAAGATATCATCCCACTACCTCTTTGGGCTGGTGATTGCATAAGATCTTCTCTCTGACTTGAAGTCTAAGAAGAAAAATCTCCTTCACCGTAGTGTAGGTGACAAACTCATTCTCTGTAGCAAGAAGATTTAGGAAAAAAAACTCCACCTTCGCCTCCAACAGAAGAAGGCATAAGAAAGACTTCAATCTCTGAGGAGTCGGTGCATCCAACTCTTCTGCCGCTTGCCCCTACTATTGATGACCTAAGCTTTCATGATCCCACTACTTTACAACAAGGTTGTTGGACAGGATTTGTGAGACAAGTAGACATCCACTGAGTGTCCACAATGAACCTCGACACATCAGTTCGGTGCTTGATGAGCTTATCGATCTTTACCCCAATGAGTAATACAAATTCTTGCATGATGATGTCCGAGAACAAATATTGAGCATCTTAGATGAGCTGTTATGCTAACAAGCATCAATCATATGACAACAAGAAGCACCCATGCAACAATAACATGAGTTGTGAGATTCTGTTCAACACCAGGCTCAACAAATTCAACACCAGCAGGTTGTGACACGTGTTGGATGAACACCATCATGCAGCGGAAGAGAATAGGATCAATAAGCATTCTAATTCATTAATTTTGGTTGAAAAGAAATATGCTAAAAACAGAGTATAATGAGTTTCATGAAAATACCTTGGCCGAACCAACAAAATCTCCATTTTCAGCTGTAAAATCCTCCGAATCCTTGTGTAGACCACCACAAGATCTTCCCTACTATCTTCTTAGTGCTCTAGATTGAGTTGTGGGACTCAAAATAAGCTGAAATCAAAGGGAATATGGAGAAAACTCACTGAACAAAATCTATTGAAGAATACCTTCTTCATCCAAATTTTTCAGCAAAAATTCGATTGGTTCTTCACACTTTTCTTTACTCCAATCTCTTCAATATATTGCAGACTATCATGCAAAGAGATGTGCTACATGGGATGCAACTCATGCTTAGAGTAAACCAAAGAAGAAGTGGTGGGTTCTTTGTAAGCTACTTGAAGATGATTTGAAAAAACCCATTTTTTTAAGTTTGTGTGATTTTTCAATTTTCAAAAATATATTTTGATTTTAAAATCATATTTTATTTCTAAAATAAAATTTTATTAATTTTAAAAATTAATTTTCTAATAAAATCAATAAATAATTATTTAAACAAATAAAATAATTCTAATTAATTTAATATCTAATATTAAATTAATTTTTATAAGTTCATCTTCATATATTTAAATATATTTTCTTCAATACCGTTTGATTCTAATTTGAACGTTTCAAATTAACTTATCACACTACACTAGAGCTAATCCATTTCTGAGCTGTAGGGGGACCACATAGATCTACAGATCATGGGCTCCAACGATCCAAGTTTAATCGGCTAAACTCATTAGACCGATCTAACCCCCATTCGTTAACTAATGGGTCACTTCACTAAAGCCCATAGTTGAACTCTTCTCATTGTAGATATATTATGTCCACTCGATATATCCATGATTCGTAAGTTAACCTTTCACAGGTTGTTCGTAATAACGGCTAGGTAAAATCTCTGTTTTACACACGAAATTACCTCTTGTTCCTTAAGTCCTCACTGATCCCCTAATGAACAATTGTTTCGTGATCCAATCACAAAACCGAGTCCCTCTCATTCCAAATGAGAGGGCGGGATCCCTTGTTCAAGCCTCAAAATTAGCACTTAAGGGAACAACCTCTCTACTATCCCTAAAGTGGGTAGGAGTGAGTTCCCTCTTGTATCCTATGTCCCCAGCTATCTATCTAGTCTTATCCCTGAAATGACAGTCATATTGGGCCGGCACTGTTGAGCCAACCCTCACCTATGCAAATCTAAGGGCAATCCCAGATAAACAGGAGTTCATAGTTAGCTTAGGATTAAGGTCAAGTTACCTAGGTCATCGCTTTGAAATAGTCAGCCTTAAACAGTAAACAACGTTATAAAATAAGAGTGACTCATTTCGTGGTCTGATATTGTACAAACTCTTTTGCACAAGGACACCTCCACTCCTCATGTCCAACATGAACGAATTAGGATCACTTCATTTGTGACACTTTACAACTCCTTGTAACAATTACAGAGCAGGTCGTATCCAATATTGTTACCAGAATAAGGTACGCAACCTTATCCATGTACTATAGATCATTTTGACTATTTACTCGAATCTGATCCACCTTTATGTCTCCACATAAAGTTCAAGTACTCATCCAATAGTCAAGGGACTTTTGGTTTATTGGATTTCTATTTAAGTAATAGATCTATTCAATAACACCTTTATTGAATTTTTAGAATAAACTCCATTGTTTACATACCACGAGTTTTAGGACATAAAACCCAACAAACTCCCACTTGGACTAAAACACCAGTGGTAACTTATACATCCGATATATAAGACTGAGTTTCTGAGTTTTATAGAGAAATACAATAAACTAGGGCATCCCATACCTATCTTTTACCATTCGGTATCTCTATACCCGATATTTCTCCCACTTGCCCTAGGTTATTTGGTATTCCTAGTCCTACTAGGTAATTCTCAAACACTTTAGCTGAGAGAATTATTGTAAACATTTTAGTATACAATAGGCTTTAGATAAAAATATAAGGGGATTTCATCTTAACGTCAATAATGGCCAGGAAGCACACTTTCCCCCCACTACATTGAGGTACTCTCAACTCTTTGAGCAAGATGCATCTGACCTGTCTCAACAACTCTTTGTTAACAGTTAGATCTAGAAATCTTTAAACTTTCTATACTTTGATCTAGCTATTTAGATATCTGAATATCTACAAATGGAATTTAACAATTTGATTCTCAACAGAGGTTTCTAGAACAAACATAATTTTTGAAAATGAACATTTCATTTACCCCAAAACTATACAATTTGTTCTATATAAGTTTTAACAATTAAAAAACAAGTAGTAACTTCTCCCACTGGATGAGCTGAGCAAATGGTCCCAAGGTCAAGTTAACCTGGTTATCTTTTCTCTGCTCTCTTCTTGACAAAATATTTAGGGTAGTGTCTCCTCCAGTACCCTTTTTCGTTGAAATGGAAACATTTCCCTTTTGCAGTGCTATCCTTGCCTTTTGTTCATTGCTATCATGAATCGCTCTAGGAGTATTTTGTATAAAATAAATTGGAAGAATAAGTTCAAAGTGTAAGTGACGCGTTTATGCTTTGATGCGTTTAAGTAGTTGTAACGCGTTGGGGCGTTAGATATATGCACAAAAGCACACAACTCCTACTAATGACGTTCAAGTTTTCCTAAACCAGATCCAAGTATAAATCTAATTTAGGTTCCTGGTATGTCCAGGGTCGAACTCAGGGATTCAGTTAACCAAACGCAGACCTTGCGTTGTATCTACTATAGGGATTTTCCTAAATGAATGTGAGAAATGTATTATTTACACTAAATTGCGTGCCTGTGCAAGAAGATACAAAAGAGTTGAGTGGTGAATGATGGATCATGCAAAAATGGAGTTTAAGGTAAGTGGACGTGTCGGTCTAAGATGAGTGTACACAACTAAGATGTGATGTAAATGAGATGGGATGATTTGCTTATCTTTTGTTTATGCATCAGACTTCATTCAACGTTTCTCAACGCGAATAACATACAAAGCCTATCTCTAGGATACATACGTCTAACACAAAATGCAATAGACACTCGTAAGTCTATCTTTAGCTGTACTAGGTGTCCTACTTAATGCAGCTTAGTTATTCTTTCAAACAATCTAAGTTAAAGATGCTTTTACCAATTTGTCAAGTTGGCTTGAGCTTTAGAATGAAGTTGTGCATAAAGTATTAATGCATTCAATATAAACAAGAAATAAACAATGGCAAGTATAATGGATCAAACATATGAATTTTATAAAGAAATAGAAAGTCTTTACAAAAGCAATATTTAATCAAATGGAATGAAAGTGATAAATGAGAAGAAGGAAACTGAGTCAAGCCAAAGAATACAATTCTCTTGTATTTCTTTGGCTCAATCTCGTTGTGTACAATCACTTGTTTAGGAATTGGATGAAGTGTCTTTCTCAAGATTAGCTTCCTCCGCTCCCTGACTGGTGGTGGTGGTGGTTCTCAACCCTTCTGATCGTCTAGCACCAGAACACAACCTCTATAGAACTAGAACAATGACTACAATATACAGAGAGTAAGGATCTTGATAATTTCCGAACTTCTTAACTCTGGAGGGACTTCATCTATTTATAGGCATTGGTCACGTCCACTTGGTGAATGGGCAGCATTAAAGTCCATGTCCTGGTCAACATTAAAGTCCATACCCATGTTAGCTGCCTGACTCTCAGAAGCTTTTCAGACGCTGCCTGTGGCTTGGAAGCTTTTCAGAGCTGCCTATTGCAGATGCCCATACTTGCAAGTGGTGATGTGACACAATCAGCCTAGAGCAATGAATCTTCTCTGCGTTGAACTTCCCTTCCGACGCATGGCCCATGCGTTAGAGCTTTTCTTACGACACTTGTCTAATGCGTTAGCGTTAATCCTTGCGTTGAAATCTTGCAATACAATGCGGTAGTGCCGCATATTTAGTAATAAAACTTCTTTTGTATACGTTTGCTAATGTTTGAAGAAATCCATGTGTTTCTTCTAAAAATGAGGAGAATCCTATCGTTAAAAACCTTAGTTTGTTCCAACTTAAGAAAAAAATAACTTGTTATTTCTACAAGTTATCACCACCCCCAAATTTGAACAATACTTGTCCTCAAGCATTTAAAAATAATTCTTCGTTATCTCCTTTGTCTTAAGTGTGCAGAGTTTGCCTCTCATCATATTCAGTCATAAGCTTGAGATAAGAGTTTGGAAAATATAACTCAGATTGACTCTTTTCTTAAAAGGACTAATGTTTTAGTTTCAGGTGCAGTAGGTCTTTTTATCATAACTCCTTTTATTTTCTTAAAACATTCTCGTTTTTTCTAAACCAGCAATGCGTTAGATTGCACTTTTTAAGATAAATTGCCAGATAAAAAAAAAAAAATTATGAATTTTTTACTTTTACCCATGCGTTGTTCCAGGTATCTCACTTTCGTTTTGGCTTGCCCCCATGGGTGTTATCGAGCATCAACTACGGGTGAGAGCCCTTCACAACTAAGCTCATATCTAATATTCATGTGTTTCAAGATATAATTTCTTCAGACTAGATAGAGGAGCTATATGGGACGTGTTAGTCTAGGAGACTTAACTTTGTTTTGGCTTCCTCCCATGGGTGTCATGCGAGCATCCAACTACAACTAAGTGCCTATTCCAACTAAACTCATGCCATTTTAAGGTTTTTCTTTTGAAGTAATGACAGAGAAGTCGCGTTTAATATTTTTCTTATTTTGTCCCTTTTTTTTTATGATGTATTCGTTTGATGCGTCTTAACTCGAATTTCCCTCATCCCCAAATTTGGAGATGAGCTATACTCATCCTAAATTTGGAGTCGAGCTACTCTATACCTTTTTAGAGAAGTTCAGGCCTTGTTGATTTTCCTAACGCCTACTCTATACTTATAGATTTCATATAGTTAATATCATTGAGGTCAGGCAGAGCACAAGACTTAGAAAATATCTAAAGAACAAAAATCAAGTATGCCAAGGTCAAACGCAAGAAACAAAATGATAGGAATTTCTCATTCATTTTCATAAATTCACATGAAGTAAACAAACAAGTCAAGCAGATACAAAAGAACAATTAAATCGAAATACAAAAATAACCGAACACCCGAAAACTCTATTGTGCTGGCGCGTCATCTCTGCGTTCTTCCTCCAGGGTCTTCATCCATAAAACGTAGGGGGTTTCTAAGATGAGCAGGCAGTAGAGGCAGAGCAAACATTCTAACCAAGACGTGATTGATGTATTGCGTTGTGTAAACAAATTGGTCTTGTATCCATCTTGTTTGCTTTCTTAGATAATCCCTTAGAACCTGATCCTGTTGCTGAAGACCTTCGACAGACACGGCCAGTGGTCTGAGCTGATCACTGATAAAAGTTTTCAACTCTTCTAAGTCTGCACTGCGTTGAGGTGGTATTGGTTCTTCATTTCTTCCAACTGGGTCTTCAAAATTTGTTGTGTTGGTTGACCCTAGCCCAGTTGGTTCAAAAATTATTGGAGGAGGCACAAAGTTGGGAATTGGACTTGGTTGGGGCGAAGGAAGGGAATAAGGGATGTCCTGATCTATATGAGTTGGTTCTTGGTGTGTTTGATCAGGACTCCCTTTTGGCGGGGCTAATGGTGAGTCATGGAAAGTAAGATTGAGGGGTAGTTGCACTTTTTCAGTCGGAAGTTCAAGCTCAGCTTCATGTTCTTCGTGTTCTGAAGCTTCATCACTGTGTTCAACAATCTGGATGCGTCTTCTTTTAGGGGCACGTTTGGATGATCGAGGCTTGGTTGCCACTTCTTTGGTAGGTAAGGCAGGTTGATGCGGCAAACTACGAAGTAGATGCCTTACTAACTTTATGTCTATCAAGCCATCGATATCTTCATGATCATCCCTCAGAGGGATGCCCTCGCATTCGCATAGTGCACAGATCAGCCATGAAAAGTAGAGTTGCCCTCGTGGCTTAGTCTTGATGTCTTTGATCTAATCCCTTATAATTCTTCCAACATCTAAAGGGATGCACTGCATGACGCAATAGGTAGCCAGGACGCATTCCTTTGATAATGTCTCATCATGCGTTGTAGGCATGATGCTCCGTTTGATCAAGTAATACCACAAATTCGTGTCTGGAGTTAAATTCCTGGAAGCTAACATTTTTGCCCCATTTCTTGATGTTTTCCATTTGCTTCCAGGTTTGGCTACCGTCCTTAACGCATCTTCTAATTGGCTTGGCATAGGCTGCTCCAAGATGTGATTTCCTTCCACGTCCAGATTACTGTCAATGTTGAACACTTCGTTTATTTTGTCAGCTGAGAAACGCACTAACACCTCATCAACAAAAGCTATGTTCTTCTCCAAATCAAACTCACTGTTGTAGAACATGCGGATGAGGTTGGGCCAAATACGGGTGTGCCCAACGCAGAATTGTTTCCACCCCAATGCATTTATTGTTTCTGTGAGTATATTGACAGTAGGTGGCGCTTGGGAAAGAAGCCCTTTTCTACGAGTATGTCACTAAATTAACGCTTTCTTCCTGAGGTCTTCTTAGGTAACGCGTCGGTTACTTTGCGCTTTCCTACAGCATGCTTTTTTGCTTCCCTTTCCAGTTCTCTCAGTTTATTCTCCAATTCCCTTTAGAGATTCGTCTTCCTTCGCCCTTGCCTTGCGGGTTGGTAGTCTTCCAATTCCTGCTCTAGTGCGTCGTGCCTTGAGCTATTTTCATGCGTTGCACCCTCAGGTCTGGATGCAGATTGCTCATCTTCTTCCTACTCCAATATCAATCTTCTTTTTATTGTTACTCTTTTTGATTTTAAAGGCCCTTCATTCGCATCGGATGGGCGTGGTTGAGACGCGTCAGGGCCAATTCTCCTTTCTCTATTTTCTTCTTCCCTTTCTTCTTCTTCTAATTCCTCTTCAAGCATCATAGCATACCGCTTCGCTTCTTCTAACTCAAGTGATGCGTTAGGTAGGTCTGAACTCATCATCTGTTCTTCCTTTTGGGTTTGATTGAGGGACGCCAAGATCGCACCAAAAACCTCTTGCTCATCCATTGAGCCAATTCTGCCCACTCTTCAAGATTGCGCTCTGACGCAGGACTGTCAGAGGGTGGTATGGGTGGAGTAAATGGAGGGGTGCCCACTGGGGTATAAGGTGGCCCGGGGGAAGATATGAGGATGGGCGAATGAGGTGGTTGGCTCGACACTTCTGATTCCACTTGATAGATGGTGGCCAAGGGC
>NC_052357.1:7438040-7553102 GCF_009727055.1 Benincasa hispida
TAGGCTAAGAGAGGGTTAGTGGTTGACGTCAGGCAATAAATGTAAAGTTGAAGGGACGTCTCGGTTATCTAAATAATCGAGGATTTTTGTGTTCTCGAGATGCGTCCCTTCAACTGGGCCATGCATTAGACTTGCGTCTAACGCGTCCGTTATTCTCAACTCGATCATACACAACTTTTAAAGAAAAACAAACAGGTTTCCAATTTTTATAAAAGCAAAAGCAAAGGACAATCTTAAAACAACCAAACAAATAAATCAACAAACTCAAACGCATCGTAAAATACTGAATGCAAAAAGATAAGGATAGAGGAAACGTCCCTAGAATATATGACGATGCAAACAATGGGATACTTCGACGCGGGCCTCAATTGGCTTCGCGTAGTGCGAGAGATGACTTTTGGCGTTCCAGTCCATCTTCAAAGTAAGGCTTCACTCTTTGGTCATTTACTTTGAATGTGTTGGTGCCATCTTCTCATGTTATTTCCACAGCTCCATATGGAAAGATTATCTTAATGATAAAGGGTCCTGACCACCTGGGTTTTAGTTTTCCTGGAAACAAACGTAGACGTGAATTGCACAATAGAACCTTTTGGCCAACAACAAGTTCTTTCTTACTGATGCGTTGGTCATGCCAACGCTTTGTCTTTTCTTTGTACAGCTTGTTGTTCTCGTACGCGTTCAATCGCCACTCCTCGAGCTCGTTGAGCTGAAGTTTGCGTTGAGCGCTTGTAGTGTCCAAGTTCATGTTTAACTTCTCTTCCCAAAACGCTTTGTGCTCCAACTCTAAAGGTAAATGACAGGCTTTTCCAAATATAAGAGAGTATGGAAACATACCTATAAGAGTTTTGTAAGCAGTCCGGTAGGCCCAGAGTGATTCATCCAGCCTCTGTGCCCAATCCTTTCGCATTGCATTGAAGACTTTCTCCAAGATAGACTTGATTTCTCGATTTGATACTTCCGCTTGACCGTTTGTTTGTGGGTGGTAAGCAGTGGAGATCTTGTGCCTGACATTATATTTTGCAAGTAATTTGGAAATGATGCGATTAATGAAGTGCGTACCTTCGTCGCTTATCAGGGCTCTTGGCGTTCCATATCATGTAAAGATGTTCCTGGTAAGAAATTTAGATACAGTGGACGCATCATTCCTAGCACAAGCTACTGCTTCTACCCATTTAGATACATAATCTACTGCAAGCAAGATGTACTGTTGGCCACAGGACAAAGGAAAAGGTCCCATAAAATCTATACCCCAAATATTAAACAGCTCAACTTCGAGAATTTTTTTCAAGGGCATTGCATCCCTTGAAGAAATATTCCCGGTGTGTTGACAAGAGTCACATTTTTGAACAAACTCCCTCGCATCTTTAAAGAGGGTGGGCCAAAAGTACCCGCTTTGAAGGACCTTCACACAATTCTTTGCCTACCAAAATGCCCTCCATAAAGAGAGTCATGACACTCAGCTAAGATGCGTTGTGTCTCCTCCTCTGGAATGCATCGACGCATTATGGAGTCAGGGCCTTGTTTATATAGAAACAGTTCATCCCAAAAATAAAACTTGCTGTCATGAATTAACCGTTTCTTTTGCTGAGAGTTGAAGTTCCTAGGGAATTTCTTGGTGGTTAAATAATTGACTATGTCCACATACCAAGGTTCCCCGCCTTCAACTCTAAACAAGCTTTCATCAGGAAATGCATCCTTGATTTCACTTTCTTGGGCTTGCATTTCTTGATTCTCTAGCCTGGACAGGTGGTCAGCCACCTGATTTTTTGTTCCCTTTCTGTCCTGGATATCAATATCAAACTCCTAGAGCAGCAACACCCATCTTATCAACCTTGGCTTCGCATCCTTTTTGCTCATCAGGAATTTTATGGCTGAGTGGTCGGTGTATATGGTGGCTGATGCACCAACTATGTAAGATCAAAACTTTTCAATGTCGAACACTACAACCAACATTTCTTTTTTAGTAGTGGTGTAGTGTTCCTGAGAGTCATTTAGTGTTTTGGACACGTAGGAGATGGGGTGTATCAAATTACCCTTCTTCTGCCCTAACATTGTTCCTACTGCCACATCATTCGTGTCGCACATGAGAATAAAGCGCTACGTCTAGTCTGATGCTATCAGTACTGGAGTTGTCGTCAACGCATACTTCAAGGTTTCAAACACATTAGTGCAGTCTTCATTAAAGTCATAGGGCCAGTTTGCCTCTAGTAATGCGCTCAGAGGTCGCGCAATCTGAGAGAATCCTCTAACGAACTTTCTATAGAAGCCGACATGCCCTAGAAAACTTCGTAAAGTTTTAACATTTGATGGTGGTGGAAGTTTTGCTATGACATCTATTTTGGCTTCATCTACTTCCAAGCCAGCCTTAGATACTTTATGACCTAAGACAATTCCTTCAGTCACCATGAAGTGACATTTCTCCCAATTCAGCACCAAGTTTGTTTCCTCGCATCGAGCGAGGACGACCTCCAAATTATCTAGGCATGATTGGAATGAGTTTCCAAAGACTGAAAAGTCGTCCATGAAGACTTCAATGGTCTTTTCTAGGAAGTCAGAGAAGATAGCCATCATACATCTTTGAAATGTCCCAAGTGCGTTACACAGCCCAAAGAGCATGCATCTGAATGCAAATGTTCCAAAGGGACAAGTAAACGTAGTCTTTTTCTGATCTTCTGAATCTATCAGAAGCTGGTTGTAACCAGAGTGTCCATCGAGAAAGCAATAAAATTCTTTGCCCCCAAGTCTGTCAAGCATTTGATATATGAAAGGAAGGGGGAATGGTCTTTCTTAGTTGTTGCGTTGAGCTTCCTATAATCCATACAGATGTGCTAGCCCGTGACAGTCCTCGAGGGTATGAGTTCATTATTGTTGTTGACTATTATGTTCGTTCCCCCTTTCTTGGGAACGCATTGGACTGGACTTACCCAGCTACTGTCAAAAATAGGATAAATAACTCCCGCGTCCAACCATTTTAGAATTTTTTTCTTAACCACTTCTTTCATTATGGGGTTCAACCTTTTTTGAGGCTTGATTGACCCCGACTTCCCTTCTTCCAGCCTAATCTTATGCATGCAATAAGATGGACTAATGCCACGGATATCCGCAAGCGTCCAGCCTATTGCACGCTTGTGCTTTTTCAGCATCTGTAAGAGAAATTGCTCATTAGGCTCTGTGAGATTTGCGGATATGATCATAGGTAAAGTGTTGTTGGTTCCAAGGAACGCATATTTCAAGTGTCCAAGTAACTGTTTCAACTCGAGTTCTGGTGGTTCTTCAAGTAATGGACACGTTGGTTTTTTCCACCGCTCACTTAGACTTGGCGGCTCTGATTCTTTCAGGTTCTCTTCCAATGCGAGGACCTCACATATATGAGTCTCTTCTTCAGGCAACTCAATACTGTTTAGTTGACAATCTTGACTATCTGGGAACTTTAATGCATTAAACACATTAAACTTCATCTCCTCATTGTCCACGCGCATAGTTAATTCGCCTTTATGCACATCAATTAAAACTTTCCTAGTAGCTAAGAAGAGGCGTCCAAGGATAATTGGTACCTCCCTATCTGCTTCATAGTCCAAGATAATAAAGTCTGCTGGGAATATGAGATTGTCAACCTTCACCAGAACGTCTTCAATCTTCCCTTTTGGGTACTTAATTGTTCTGTCAATGAGCTGAAGAGTAACAGAAATAGGTTGCTTCGCCAATCCCCAATTTCTTAAAAATTGAAAGTGGCATGAGATTATTGCTGGCTTCTAGATCGCACAACGCATGACCCACATCCAGTCCTCCTATTAAACAAGGAACTGTAAAGCTCCCAGGGTCCTTCTGCTTCTTTGGTAGACTGTTGCTTACTAACGCGTTACACTCCTGCGTTAGCGCTATTACTTCCTTCTCGCTGACTCTTCTCTTCTTTGTCAAAATTTCCTTAAAAAATTTGACATATGTTGGCATCTGCTCCAAAGCCTCTATAAATGGAATGTTGATATGCAGCTATTTTAGGAGCTCAAGAAAGCGCTTGAATTGTTGTTCATCATTCTTCTTCATCAGACGCCTAGGGAATGGTGCGTTCGTAGTCACCTCAGGCTTTCCCGCGTTAGACGTATTGGGTTCTGAATGGCTTGTAGTCTCGGGTGTTCTTTCTTCCTGATCCATTGAACGTGTGATGCCTTCTTTCAAAGGACTGCTATTTCTTAGATTCATTCTTCTTTCTTCAAGAGCTCTTCTACTTTGCAGCGTCACTGCGTGACATTACTCCTTCCCATTATTGTTCCCAGGTGTTTCAGTATTGCTAGGTAGAACTCCAGGTTGCCTGCTTTTCAACTCACTCGCTATCTTCCCTACCTAGATTTTCAGGTTTCTGATAGATGTCGCCTGACTTTTCAGCAACGCGTCATTCTAGGCTATGTACTCCTTGAATAGGTTTTCAAGCGGAGATCTTGAGCTCGATGCCTATCCTCCTTTATTAAAGGGCTGTTGATGTTGCTGATGCATTTGTTGAAATGCAGGTGGCGGTCCATTCCTTTGCTGATGGTTCGCCCCTGGGTGGTGCTCCTAATGATTTCCTCCTGTCCAAGAAAAATTCGGATGGTTTCTCCATCCAGGGCTATATGTATTAGAGAATGGGTTCTTTTTGATGAAGCATACTGACTGAGGGTTTTGTGGACATTTAGCATAGGAGTGAGGATCTCCATAGCCCACACAGCTAACCATGGGCTGCCCAAACACCTCTATCTGATTCACCTTCTGCTGATTTGATGCGTTTCCAAGCGTTATGTTCTGCCGAAGGCTGGTCATTGTAGCCACTTGAGCAGAAAGTGTGGCTATTGCATTGGCATCAATAGAATTAACGTTCTGAGATCTCTTTCTCCTGTCAGTTCTTCCATCATATGTATCATCCACCCATTCCATATTGTGTTTATCAATGCAGTCTAGTATCTCTTTAGCCTCAGTATAGAATTTGTCCATAAGTCCACCAGCCGTTGCTGCATCTGCTGCCATCTATGATGCTCTATTCAAGCCTCCATAAAACGTCTCCATTTGGATAATTAGAGGTAGTCCATGGTTCGGGCAATTCTTGACCAAGCCCTTAAAATGCTCCCATGCAGCGCTTAAGGTCTCAGCATCTTCTTGTTCAAAGTTCATAATCTTTCGAACCCCTCCTTATGTTGGTGTAGGTGGGAAGTATTTTTGCATAAATTTTCTCCACCAACTCTCCCAGGTGGTGATTTCAAACCAGTCTCCAGAGAGCTCACCCATTGTTTTGCGTCAATCACCAAAGAATAGGGAAAAGGACAGCCTGATCGCCTCTGGGTGATTCCAGGAATCAAACAATGAAATTACACGTTTCCAGGAACGCTTCATGGAGAGCGTGAGG
This sequence comes from Benincasa hispida, assembly GCF_009727055.1. NCBI lineage: Eukaryota > Viridiplantae > Streptophyta > Magnoliopsida > Cucurbitales > Cucurbitaceae > Benincasa > Benincasa hispida. The sequence continues at coordinate 7,443,415 of NC_052357.1, forward strand.
ATCTTCACCAATTTGACCACCTCAAAATTAATCCACAGAACTGGAGCATTTAGAGCATCAACAGATTTCATCTCGAACCTGGTTCCATTCGGTGTTGGGTATATGATTCCTGGAGAGAAATCATACAGTATAGAGGACGTGTACTCCCCCATGGGACGCATGCTGCTATTCGCCATTAGGATTGGATTCTGTGCAGCATGAGCTAGTTGCTGATTTTCCTGTTCTTCTGCCATTGCTCGTTGCCTGTTCTATTGTCTGAGAAATTTCTGCCTCAACCTTCAACGATGGTTAGATCGGTTCCTACGCCGGAAGGTCCTTTCAATCTCGGGGTCGTATCTGAATTCAGGAGTGCTCTCCTTGCTCATAAACATTCACAAGCTTAAGCATAGCTTGTAATACTCCCTCGACTGAAGTGTTCTTTCAACAGATACAAACGAAATTTTTGGTTAGTTTTTGTTTCTGAATCCCTAGCAACAGCACCAAAAACTTGTTCGTTGCTATCGTGATTCGCTCTAAGAGTATTTTGTATAAAATAAATTGGAAGAATAAGTTCAAAGTGTAAGTGACGCGTTTATGCTTTGATACGTTTAAGTAGTTGTAACGCGTTGGGGCGTTAGATATATGCACAGATGCACACAACTCTTACTAATGACGTTCAAGTTTTCCTAAACCAAACCCAAGTATAAATCTAATTTAGGTTCCTGATAAGTCCAGGGTCGAACTCAGGGATTCAGTTAACCAAACGCAGGCCTTGCGTTGTATCTATTGTAGGGATTTTCCTAAATGAATGTGAGAAATGTATTATTTACACTAAATTGTTGTGCCTGTGCAAGGAGATACAAAAGAGTTGAGTGGTGAATGATGGATCATGCAAAAATGGAGTTTAAGGTAAGTGGACGTGTCGGTCTAAGATGAGTGTACACAACTAGGTTGTGATGTGAATGAGATGGGATGATTTGCTTATCTTTTGTTTATGCGTCAGACTTCATTCAACATTTCTCAATGCGAATAACATACAAAGCCTATCTCTAGGATGCATGCGTCTAACACAAAATGCAATAGACACCCGTAAGTCTATCTCTAGCTGTACTAGGCATCCTACTTAATGCAGCTTAGTTATTCTTTCGAACAATCTAAGTTAAAGATGCTTTTACCAATTTGTCAAGTTGGCTTGAGCTTTAGAATGAAGTTGTGCATAAAGTATTAATGCATTCAACATAAACAAGAAATAAACAATGGCAAGTATGATGGATCAAACATATGAATTTTATAAAGAAATAGAAAGTCTTTACAAAAGCAATATTTAATCAAATGGAATGACAGTGATAAATGAGAAGAAGGAAACTGAGTCAAGCCAAAGAATACAATTCTCTTGTATTTCTTTGGCTCAATCTCGTTGTGTACAATCACTTGTTTAGGAATTGGATGAAGTGTCTTTCTCAAGATTAGCTTCCTCCGCTCCTTGACCGGTGGTGGTGGTGGTTCTCAACCCTTCTGATCATCTATCACCAGAACACAGTCTCTATAGAACTAGAACAATGATTACAATATACAGAGGGTAAGGATCTTGATAATTTTTGAACTTCTTAACTCTAGAGGGACTTCATCTATTTATAGGCGTTGGTCACGTCCACTTGGTGAATGGGCAGCATTAAAGTCCATGTCCTGGTCAACATTAAAGTCCATACCCATGTTAGCCGCCTGACTCTCAGAAGCTTTTCAGACGTCGCCTGTGCTTGGAAGCTTTTCAGACGCTGCCTACTGCAGGTGCCCATACTTGCAAGTGGTGATGTGACACAATCAGCCTGGAGTAATGAATCTTCTCTGCATTGAACTCCCTCCGACGCATGGCCCATGTGTTAGAGCTTTTCCTGCGACACTTGTCTAATGCATTAGCGTTAATCATTGCGTTGAAATCCTACAATACAATGCGTTAGTGTCGTGATATTTAGTAATAAAACTTCTTTTGTATGCTTTTGCTAATGTTTGAATAAATCCATGCGTTTCTTCTAAAAATGAGGAGAATCTATCATTAAAAACCTTAGTTGTTCCAACTTTAGAGCAAAAATAACTTGTATTTCTACAAGTTATCACCTTTCAATCAGTAGGCTTCTTCTTCCCTTTCTCTTTTCCTTTCTTCACAAGAATACTCTTACTCTTTGAAAAGGAAGCAACTTCAGGCTTGTCATATTCCTCACTTCTGGCAGTAGTAACATTTGCTTCTGACACCAGACCCTTTGTTCTCAACATTGTTTGGTAAGCATGTAGCTCATTCAGTAGAGTAGTTAAATTTTATTCATTAATGCATTCAAAATTTGCAGAAAAACTCTTCAAAAGAGATTCTAGAATAAAACCAACTTGACTTAAATCATTCATGAAAACACCGTTTACTTCTTCTGTCATATTAAAGTGGACCATCATGTCAAGGACATGTTCACACATTGGTCCCCACTTTGATGCGACTGTTGTAAACGTACTTAATGGCATCCCTCGCGGAGATTCCATAATCTCTTTGGCAGAACTCATATCCTCATGCTTCTTTTGTCAACATATCAGATATGCTGGCGAGGATATAAGCACGGGCTATATCATTAGCCCTGACCCATCGTTATATACATCCCGAACATTTGGTTTGTGTTAGAGCTAGGAATGGGAGGACAGTCCTCAGTTAAGACAAACTGCAAATTGTCTATCACAAGTATCGTGTTCAAATTTGATTTCTAATTCACATAACTATCACCAATAAATTTATCTGACGCCAACACTTGTATTATTGAACATGTCATTCTGAAATTAAATATCCAATCAAGTTTTAGCAATTTTAATAATTTACCCAAGATTATTCTTTTGCAACGATACTATATCAAGACATTCTTGACTAAATACTACCTCCAGAATAACTCATATTCCGATAGTCATTTAGGTACCGCTTTTGGTTAGACATTATTAACACTTAATAATTCTGTAAGTGTAGACCCGCCATTTTTGGATCTTATAGAACGGATGAGTATTGCTCTAAAAATAGAAAACAATACCCAAGACATAACTATAAAGCCCTATTCATTTTACTGAAGCCTGGGTTGTTCCGAATCCTATGTTACAACCCTCCGTGGGGATAGCCGTTGTTAAACAACTAGCAAAGGGCCACTTAAAGCTAACCAGCAGGTGGAACATAAGAATCTCATGGTTCAGACTAATGGAGGAGACCATAGGGTATGTTGACACATTTCCTTCACCCACTTACTATGAACTACTTCCTCCGTTCACCTTGGTATTGACGTATACATCCGCTCTTCGTAGGGAGGTCACTCCCAGGGTGACACGAAGCGTTATATGAATCTCACGGTGTGAACTATGTGGAGACGTGGCAGTTGAAATCATAAACTTGATTTTTGTTCGAACAACTTCCCCTTATTCACCAAAGTCTAAATTTAAGCTAAAAAAATACTCTCCGTAGGGAGGTCACTTCCAGGGTGTCACGAAGTACCGCTTAAATCCAGATTGTGAACTCTTAGGAACGCGAGAGCTAAGAATAACATATCGCGTATGTTATTAATCTCCCACTGAAGTTTTCTAATAACTCTATCATATAGAAGTTATTCACTATCATTGAAGTGTTCTAACGTTTGGGTAACTTTGTACTTAGGTTCTTTTCCGGTTAAATAAAAATAACCCTAAGTCTATGTGGTTTATCCATGTATAACTCTTATAAATGGACTTAAACCTATGATGTCTAGGTGATAAACCCTTTTATTACCTCACATCGCTCACGGATACTCATAAAACTGGTTACCAACGCTCAATTATTCGGCCATAATCCTCAGGTAGGAGGTGTTTCGTAGACCGTCAACTTAAATACCCCCAACCTTCGACAGGATTATATACCTGTTGAGTTTGTAACTTTAGTTTTACAAGTTTAACGACCTATTTTAACTAATTAAAACAAGTGGTTAGCCTACGTGAGCATGCAACTATTCTTTATTATGGATTTTAAATGTCTAACCCAATTTTATAACAACTTATAAAAATTTAGACATGCTAAACATCCACAACATATAGGCATTCAATATCTAATATAACACTTCTATTAAATACAAGAAACCCTAACATGCATACTATATATTATAAAAAATTATAACATACTTTCAATTCATGTTGCATGCTTCCTATGATGGGATTTTAAATCTAAATGGCATACTATATGCACATACAAGATTTATTTAATTATAACATACATCCAATGCATAAATAATTAAACATGTAATGATGTGGTTTTAGTTTTGGCAAAAATAAGCAAAAGCCTAACTATTACAAAAATAGCTTCAAGACCGCTCGAACCGCTTGAACCAGATCCAAACCGTCTGAACCAGACCAACCACAAACCATTTGAAGCTAAACCGGACCAAACCTCAAGAGAACGGGTCGAACTGGCTGATCATGCTCTCGCCCAACATCTCGTTAAGTCAGATCGTTTAGCATTGACAACCATCGTCATGCAATTGGCTTGATCGTTTAATAACCAATGCCTATCGTTTAATAAAGCTACACGATTTATAGTGTTCGCCTTCTATCGTACAGTGTCATCGTCTAGCGCCGAAGGATGCTACACGATTTCTTAGTGTCAAACACTATCACATAGCTCCATCGTTTAGCACCGCATCTTGATCGTTTAGCGCATGCTTGAGGTAAGCGATCGTCTAGTACTATCACATAGCAATCGATGCATCGCTTAGCTGCTGCTCATTGGTAAACGATCGTGTAAGCGATCGCTCAGCGCCATCACATAGCTCTTTATCGCATCGCTTAGCTCTGGATCAAAGGTAAACGATCGTCTAACGATCGCTCAGTGCCATCGCATAGCTCTTCGCTGCATCGCTTAGCTCCCGATCAAAGGTAAACGATCGTGTAAGTGATCGCTTAGCGCCATCGCATAGCTCTTCGCCTTATCGCTTAGCTCCCGAGGTAAACGATCGTCTAACGCATAACACCTAAACGAATAACGCCCGAAGCTAGACGATTGTTTAGATTTTCCTTCATATCGTCTAACGTATGAAGCTAAACGATTGTTTAGCTACTGAAGCTTAACGGCGATATGAACAGAGTCTGATCGTCTGGAATCTGCAACTCGGTACCTTCGCTAGTTTCTTCAAATTACAGCTTAATTTCAACTCTAATGACTCCAAATAAATTACAGACTCTTGGGAAGATATTAAAGCTCATCAAGTAAGAGCCAATTACAAATTTAAACGAAAAATCAAAGAGAAATTAAAGGCCAAAACTCAGAAAACTATATCATTACAACAGTTTCATATTTTCATACAAAACACCCACCAAACCAAAATTAATCTGAACTGAATGCTTATAAGATGCTCTGATACCAATTGTTGGATGGACACCATCACGCAGCGGAAAAGAACAAGATCCATAAGCATTCTAATTCATTAATTTTGGTTGAAAAGAAACATGCTAAAAACAGAGTATAATGGATTTCATGAAAATACCTTGGCCGAACCAACGAAGTCTCCATTTCCAGCTGCAAAATCCTCCGAATATTTGTGTAGACCACCACAAGATCTTCCCTACTATCCTCTTGGTGCTCTAGATTGAGTTGTGGGACTCAAAATAAGCTGGAATCAAAGGGAATATGAAGAAAACTCACTGAACAGAACCCATTGAAGAACACTTTCTTTATTCAATTTTTTCAGCAAAAATTTAGTCGCCTTTCTTCACTCTAATCTCTTCAATATATTGCAGACTATCATGCAAAGAGATGTGATGCATGAGATGCAACTCATGCTTGGAGTAAACCAAAGGAGAAGTGGTGGGTTCTTTGTAAGCTACTTGAAGATGACTTGAAAAACCCCATTTTTTTCAAGTTTGTGTAATTTTTCAATTTCCAAAAATCTATTTTGATTTTAAAATCATATTTTATTTCTAAGATAAAATTTTATTAGTTTTACAAATTAATTTCAAAAATTAATTTTCTAATAAAATTAATAAATAATTATTTAAACAATTTAAATAATTCTAATTAATTTAATATCTAATATTAAATTAATTTTTACACAAATTCATCTTCATATATTTAAATCATATTTAAATATATTTTCTTCAATTCTGTTTGATTCTAATTTGAACATTTCAAATTAACTTATCACACTACTCTAGAGCTAATCCATTTCCGAGCTAGTAGGGGGACCACATGGACCTACAGATCATGGGCTCCAACAATCTGAGATTAATCGGTTAAACTCATTATACCAATCTAACCCCCATTCGTTAACTAATGGGTCACTTCACTAAAGCCCATACCTTCACTATAGATATATTATGTCTACTCAATATAACCATGATTAGTAAGTTAACCCTTCATAGGTTGTTCATAATAACGGTTGGGTTAAATCTCTGTTTTACCCCCAAAATTACCTCTTGTTCCTTAAGTCCCCACTGATCCCCTAATGAATAATTGTTTTGTGATCCAATCATAAACCAGGGCGGGATCCCTTGTTCAAACCCCAGAATCAACACTTAAGACAACCTCTCCACTATCCCTAAAGCAGATAGGAGTGAATTCCCTCTTGCACCCTGTGTCTCCAGTTATCTATCCAGTCTTACCTCTGAAATGGCAGCCATATTGGGCTGGCACTGTTGAGCCAACCCTCACCTATGCAAATCTAAAGGCAATCCCAGATAAACAGGAGTTCATAGTTAGCTCAGGATTAAGGTCAAGTTACCTAGGTCATCACTTTGAAATAGTCAGTCTTAAACAGTAAACAACGTTATAAAGTAAGAGCGACTCATTTCGTGGTCTGATATTGTACAAACTCTTTTGCATAAGGACACCCCCACTCCTCATGTCCAACATGAACGAATTAGGATCACTTCGTTTGTAGCACTTTACAACTCCTTGTAACAACTACAGAGCAGGTCGTATCCAATAGTGTTACCAAAATAAGGTAACCGACCTTATACATGTACTATAGATCATTTTGATTATTTACTCGAACTTGATCCACCTTTATGTCTCTACATAAAGTTCAAGTACTCATCCAATAGTCAAGGGACTTTTAGGTTTATTGGATTTCTATTCAAGCAATAGATCTATTCAATAACACCTTTATGAATTTTTAGAATAAGCTCCATCGTTTACATACCACGAGTTTTAGGACATAAAACCCAACAACACAGACATTCTTGTGCTAGCAATCGTAAAGGTAGCATGAGCAATTTCGTTCCACACTTCAGTACATTCAAGAAGTTCTTGCTCAACTCCTCACTTGCTGCTATCCTACTGCATCTTCAACAACCCCTACAATTCCCAGACGAAGAAAATTTTCCTACACCCAATAATGATACCAACCCTTGAGGAAACTAAATTTGGGGGTGGTGTTAGTTTTTACATTTTCATTCAAAGTTTTGTGTGTTGGTATTGACAATTAAAAAGCGGAAGCAATTAAGATCTTAGGCACTCTAATTTCATTAATTTTAGCAACCAAGTAAACATGTTCATAACTAAGAAATAGGGTTTTTGAGATTACCTTTGAATAACTTTTCAATCCTTCAATTTCAGCTTGATTTCTACTTTCCAACAAGTTGTAGACAACCATTTGATCTTTTCTACTATCCTCTAGGACCTTAGATTGAGTTGTGGGATTCAAAATGAGTTGAATTTTTAAGGGAAAAAAAAAGGGAAATTTCTAGTTCGGTGTCCAAGAATTGAAGAACATATTCTTCACTCAAAATCTCAATATTTCATATGAAGATTGCATGACATTTCTCAGCTGAATAAGATGATATATGTTCAAAAACCTCCATGCAATCAAATTACATGGTCAATTGACACCAAAACTCTTCAATAGAGAATGGAGTAAGACATGGAAAAGGAATTGGAAGAAATGGGAAAAAACCCATTTCTTCCAATTTTTAATTTTAAAATTGATTTACTTTAGAACCAATTAATTTAAAATTAATAAAAACAGTTTAAATTAATTTCATATAAAATTAATTAAATATATGTTTAATTAATTTTAAATAATTAATTAAACAACTTTAATTAATTAATAGAATTTAATAACAAATATTAAATCATTAAACCACCAATTTCTAGTACACGAATCTCTATTCATGTAATTAATATTTAAATGATATTTAAATATTATCTATTTCTCCAATTTTGTTTAATTCGTTAATTAAACGTTAAATTATATCATATATCATTAAAAAAATCCCTTAAACGAATTTGAATGTTTCAAATTTTCTCATCGCACTATTCTAAGGTTTAGTTCATTTGTGAGCTAGTTGAGGGACCTAATGGTCCTATAGATCTTGATCTCTAATGATTTGAGATTAATTGGTTAAACTTTTTAAACCGAATTAATCAACATTCGTTAACTATCGGGTCACTTCACTAAAACCTAGGAGCTGTACTCTCCTCACTGTAGATATATTTATATCCACTTGATTTAACTATGATCAGTAAGTTGATCTTTCATAGGTCGTTCGTATTAATAGCTGGGTCAAAATTATCGTTTTACCTCTATAATACATCTTGCTCCTTAAGCCTCCGCTGATCCACTAATGAACAATTGGTTTATGGTCCTACCAATAAACTAAGTCCTTTTCAGACATAAAGGGGGTGGGCCCCCTTTGTTTAAGACTAGGATTCAGTACTTAAGGAAACAACATATATACTATACTTTAAGCGGGTAGGAGCTAATTCCATCTTGCAGGACTATGTCCCCATCTATCTACCTGGTTTTACTCCTAAAATGAGAGGTTTATTGAGCGTGTTATTGAGTCACTCTCACCTATGCTTATTAAAGGATAATCCCGAATAAATAAGAGTTCATAGTTAGCTTAGGATTGAGATCGAGTTACCTTAAGTCATTATATTAACATAGTCAGTTTTAATAGTAAACAACATTATAAAGAAAAAGTGACTAGTTTGTGGTCGGGTCTTATGCAAACATCTTTTGCTTAGGATGTCTCCACTTGTATGTCTTCACATGAACGATTTCGGGATCACATCATTTGTATCAACTACAAAGCGGGCCACACCCATAGTATCCCCAGGATAAGGTACCCAACCCTATCTTATACTTATAGATCATTTTGGCTATATACCCAAATCTAATCCTATTTTATGTCTCCACATAAGGTTCAAGTATTCATGTTATAGTCAGGGGTTAGTTTATTGGATTTAATTTTTACGAGTGCAATTTACATATTCAGTAACAGTTTTAATGGATAAACCACAAAAACATCTTTATTGAAAATAAAATAGGTTTAATTTTACAAACTGCGAGTTTTAGGACATACAACCCAACAAACTCCCACTTGGACTAAAATTCCAATGGGTTTACATATATATAAATATATATGATGTTGAGTATAAGAGAATAAATACAATAAACTAGGGCATCAGATACCCATTAATTCTCCCACTTGCTCTATCTTTATCTATATCATAGTCATAGTCCGACTAGGTGATCCTCAAACACTTTAGTCATGAGGGCCTTTGTAAAAGGGTCAGCTAAATTGTCTCATGAGGCTATCTACGTGACGATCATGTCTCCTCGGTGTACTATCTCCCTGAAGAGATGGTACTTATGCTTGACGTGTTTTCCAGGCTTATGGCTTCTTGGTTCTTTAGGATTTGCAACTGCTCCACTTTTATCATAATAGAGAGTGATCGACAGATGCAAATTTGGAACCACTTCCAATCGATCAAGAACTTTCTAAGTCATACTGCCTCATTGGCTGCTTCACATGCAACTAAATACTCCGCTTCCATGGTAAGTCAGTAACACAACTTTACTTTATACTCCTCTGTACTATAACTTCTCTATTCAAAGTGAATACTGATATCGAAGTTAATTTCTTAGAATCCACATCAGTTTGACAATTAGAATCAGTGTATCCTGTAAGGATTAGATCCTTCGCACCATAAACGAGCATATAGTCCCTCGTTCTTCGAAGATACTTGAGGATGCTCTTAACGACAGCCTAATAATCATATCCAGGATTAGACTGATATCTGCTGACTATTTCAAATGCATAGCATATGTCTAGGCATGTATACAACATTGCATACATCAAACTTCCAATAGCTGATGCATAGGGAATTCATTTCATAACCTTGACCTTTTGAGGTGTCTTAGGACATTGTTCCTTAGGCAAATGAACTCCATGCCTGAAAGGTAGCATACCTCTCTTGGAATTTTTCATTTTATATCTAGACATCATATAAGATGCCTAAGATAATGCTAGTATTCTGTTCTTGCGATTCTAAACTATTTGGATTCCAAGAACATACTATGCATCTCTCAAATCTTTCATTTGAAATTGTAAAGTGAGCCATGTCTTAAAGTCAGCTAGGAATTCTACTTCATTTCCAATGAATAGAATATCATCAACATTTAAAACTAGAAAAGCTACAGTGTTGTTGACATTCTTCTTGTAAATACAAGGTTTGTCAATGTTCTGTTTAAAGCCATAAGATTTAATCGCAGTGTCAAATCTCATATTCCAGGATCGAGATGCTTGTTTCAACCTATTAATGGATCTTTTATGCTTGCAAACCATTTGCTCTTGACACTGCTTTATAAACCCCTCTGGTTGAGACATATAGATACTCTCTTCAAGATAGCCATTCAGAAAGGCTATTTTGACATCCATTTCCCATATTTTATAATCATAAAAAATTAGCAACGAGTAAGAGTATTCAAATAGACTTGATCATGGAAACCGGAAGGAAGTTTCTTCATAGTCCACCCCCTCTCTTTGGGTAAACCCTTTTGCCACGAGTCTAGCTTTGTAGGTCTGTACTTTACCAGCCTGGTCCTGTTTTCTCTTGTAGATCCATTTGAAACCAATAGGTTTTTCCCCTTCTGATTGATCTATAAGTTCCTAGACTGAATTGAAGTACATAGACTACATTTCGAGGTTCATGGCTTTCATTCATTGGTTTTTATCCACATCTTTTATTGCCTGTTTAAAGGTTAATGGATCTTCTAAGCCTTCATCAGGTATTATGACCTGAGTTTCTGTCAAACCCATGTAACAGTCAGGTTGTTGAATAACTCTCCCACTACGTCGAGGCACTCTCAACTGTTGAAGGACCAGCTTGGTCAACAACCTTTGTTAATTTATCTGTAGCTTCTGTGGATATTTCATTTAATACTAGCTTACTGCGAGGTTGATGATTCTTTATGTGGTCTTCCTCTAAGAATATTGCATTAGTCGATATAAATACTTTGTTATCTTAAGGATCATAAAATAAACCACCTTTTGTCTCTTTGGGGTAGCCTACAAATAGGCATACTTTCAGACAACGTTTCAGTTTCTTTAGGTTCTGTACCAGTATATGTGTTGGATATCCTTAAATTTTGAAGTAACATGAACTACCTTTACGTTCTCTCTATAACTCATAAGGTGTTTCTGAAATACTTTTTGAGGGAACCATGTTCAAAATATACACAACAGTCTCTACTGCATGTACCCAAAAAGAGTTAGGCAACTGAGCATAACTCATCATCAAGCGAATCATGTCCAACAGGGTTCTATTTCTCCTATCCGATACCCCATTTTGTTAAAGTGTACTGGGTGCTATGAGTTGAGACTAAATTCCATGTTCTATCAAATAGTCCTGGAATTTTAAGTCCACATACTCACCACCTCGATTTGATTGAAGTGTTTTAATCTATTTACCTAATTGGTTCTCAACCTCTGTCTTATATTCCTTGAATTTAGACTTATGATGCATTAGGTAAATATAGTCATATCTAGAATAATCATCAATAAAGCTGATGAAATATTCATACTTTCCTCATGTTTTAATACTCATCGGACCACAAAGGTTTGAATGTATGTGCTCTAAGGGTTTTTTGGCTTTAAGACTTTTTCCCGTAAAATATATTTTCGTCAATTTACCCTCAAGACAGGATTCACATGGTGGTAGAAAGTTGTCTTCTAACTGATTTAGGAGTCCACTCTTAACCAATCTCCCAATTGTACTATGATTAATGTGGCCAAGTATTAAAAGCTAAAGATAGCATTAGGAGAAATTTTTTCGTTTCTGTTGTTTTAAACATCTCTATATTCAAAACAGCTTTTACCTTAGTTGAGTTTAACACACATAAGTTATTTTCTAGTTTTGCAAAACATACTTTAATACCTTTTGAAATAATGAACACTTCATTAACTTCAAAAGAGACTTTATGCTTTTGTTCTAGCAAACATGAGATAGATATTAAATTCCTCCTCATGGCAAGAATGTAATAAATATTTTCAAGTAAAATGGATCTATCTTCAACAAATAACTTTATATCTCCCACTGCTTTAGTTGAGACAACCTCTCAGGTCCCTACCTTAAAGGTTGTTTCGCCTTCTGTAAGCTGCCTCCAGGGACTAGTTTCCTGAGTGAAAGCACAAGTATGATTAGCGACACCTGAATCTAAAATCCAAGTTAACTTATCATTTTCTACTAAACGTGTTTCAATGACAAGTAAATCATATTTACTTTGTTATACTTTCTTAGTTTCCTCATTTATGACATTCGTGTTTGTTACTTTTAAAATATCCAGAACATGTTCATTAACAAAGGTTTTATCCTTTATGTCATGGTTATAAACTTCTTCGAGAATATCGTTGCTGACAAATTGTCCAAACAATGTCTGTAACGAATCCATGATTTCTTTAACAGAAACCATGTTCTTAAATTTCTTAGATAGTATATTAAATAATCATCTGCTAGTATTGCGTTTATATTTAATTTCCATGTTGAAAAATTAATACCGTTAAATCTATCGGATGCGAGTGATTTAGAAGAATTTGACATGCTAAAAATATAAACAAATTCTAATCAGTAAATTTCTTTTAAATCCAATCAAATTTTAGAAAAAGTAATAATGTGCCAAAATTTCATTATTTATTTGCAACGATACTTTAGTGAGTTAGAATAGATGCCACCGAAGGTCAGTCAAATACTTCTTCACTGAAGCAAGACATTCTTGACTAATCACCAACTCTAGAATAACTCTTATTCCTATAGTCATTTAGTTATCTTTTTGGTCAAGAACTTACTAATTCGTAGTAACTCTTGTAAGTGTAACCCTTCATTTTCAGACTTCAGAGGTCGACCCCAACGATGCTTTTGAATTGGAGAGTCAAGGTTGGGAATGGACCTAAGAGAACCTATCCATTTCTGGAGTTTGAGTTGTTCTGAATCCCATGTTACAACCCTCCAAGGGGATATTCGCTGAAAAACAACTAGCTTACTAAAGGATCTAATTAAGGGTCCTTAAGCAGAAGTAGATTGTCCCAATTGTAATTTACAGAATACAAATTTTTACAGTAAACATACATTATGCATCTAAAATTTACAGCATGCATAGACTTAATAGAGAAGAAATTAGAATGGTTCAGAACCCTTACTTTTGAAGAACAGTCTTAAATGAATTCCCTTGAATTGATGACACCACCACGAATGACTACCTCAGTATTCTCTGGATGAAAATCTAGGAGGAATGAGGATTTGACTATTTTGGTAAGGGAAAATTTAGAGGAGCAAGGAGAGGAAGAAAATTGAGAAGTAAAAACTTAAAACCCAGAACTCTTATGTTTCCCTTTGTTTATCGATTTCTGTAAAAACCAAAAAGGAGAAAAAATATAATAACTCCCACTCTCACTAACATGTCTTGGAAAGAATGATGGGGAGGGAGTTACAACTCCCTTCCAAAAATTGATTTTAAAAATAAATTAAATAATCTATTTATTTAATAAATCTTTTAATATATAAATTTATATGGTAACTACCTTATCATATAATATATACATTAAACTATATGTTATATCAAATATAACATATAACCTATAGTTTTTATATTGTATCATATACAATATTTCCTATAATTTCTATTCTCTCGCTCATACATTTAATATAAATCCCATTTGTATTAAATATAATTATATGAATCCAATTCATATGATTAATATTTGAATCATATTCAAATATTTATTTCCTCTCAAATAAACTTTATATTATAATGTATCAAATACATTATAGTAATTATATCATATATAATTAGAATTAATTATATCACATATAATTAACTAATTTCCTCAATCAATTTGAACAATTCAAATTAATCCAAAAATCGATTCTCATTAATTCTCGTTGAGCTACCGATGGGACCTCATGGACTTGTAACTTGAAGCTCCAACAGTACGTGAATAATTACTTAAACTCTTTAATTGAATGATTCACCATCCGTTAACTTACGGACACACCACTAAAGACCGTTAGCTACACCCTTCGCACTACAGATATATTTTTGTGTCCATTGGATATAACCAATTAACAGTACGATGACCCTTGTAAGTACAGCTGGGCCAAAATTACCGTTTTCCTCATCTAACTTCTTAAGTACCATTAATCCCTCTAGTGAACAATAAATCATAGACCAACTATGACCAAACTTCTCTCGGACCAGGAGAAGGTGTGACGCCACATTGTTCAAGTCGGGGAATCAACCCTTAATGGAGTAATTTATCTACTTACCTCGACGTTAGGGAATGATTGAATTCTCTCTTGTGTAGCTGTGTTCCTAGCTCTTCAATCAGACGAATTCCTAAAATGGTAGGTTTGTTGAGTCGACGATCTGACCACTCTCATCCATACAATTCAAAGGACCGTCGTCATAGGTAGGAGTTCACAACTCACTCAGGACTTAGGTCATGTTACCTATGGTCATCCTGGTGAAATGTAAGTCTATATTATGAATGACGTTAAATAATGAGATTAAACATTTCGTGGTCCAGTCTTATACAAAATCCTTTGTATAGAATATCCCTGCTTACATGACTCCACATGAATGATCAAGATCATATCATTTATGCACTTTACAACAATTGTAACATCTATAAAGCGGATCATACTCGTAGTGTCACCAGGATAAGGTATCCAACCTTATCCATCTATTACAGACCATTTAGGTTATTACTTAAACATGATCCACCCGTATGTCTCTACATACATGTTTAATCGACAAGATAACCTTGGAACTTAGTTTATTGGTTTTTGGTTAATGCAACTCAAAATGAAATAAAATATCACATATTTTATTAAATAAATAAGATGTTTATACATTACAATTACAAATTATGGGATCCTACGAGATTTAGGGCATTAACCCCAACACTTTTGGCGCCTAAAAACGACAAGCAGGCGCAACATAGGAATCTCACGGTCCAAATTAATGGATGAGAGTGCAGGATATGTTTACACACATCCTTCACCCACTTATTATGAACTACTTCCCCTATTCACCTTGCTATTGACCCATGCAAATACTTTCTGAATGGAGATCACTCCCAAGGTGACACGAAGTCGAGTATGAATCTCACGGTTGAACTCTTAAGTGTTGGGATTGGTGTCTTAATTCTCTCAGAGTCTCATTGTTCGTAACATATACACATTGTTATGAATAAAATAAGAGTTATTTTATTTGGCATTTACTCATATCCAATAAAACAAAGTTTCATAGTTATCGTATGTAAACTTAAGCATGTATATGAGATATACAAGTGAATCATGCCTTAAGTGATAACCTAAATAGGTCTGTAGTATAAGAATTAAGGTGAGATACCTAATCCTGGTGACAATATGGATATGGCTCGCTTTGTAGAGGTTTGCAAGTGTTGTGAACTACTACAGATGGTAGATCCTGATTATTCATGTGGAGACATGCGAGCGGAGATGTCCTATACAAAGAGTTTGTATAAGACTGGACCACAAGATGACTAGTTTTTGTATATAACGTCGTTGCTTACATCTCACCTAAACGACCATAGGTGACATGACCTTAATCCTGAGTGTTCTGGGAACTCCTTTCTTTGAGGGCGGTTCTTTGATTAGTATAAGTGAGAGTGGCCAGATTGCCAACTCAACATGCCTACCTTTTTGGAAACTTGTTTGATTTGGGAGTTGGGAACTCAGTTACACAAGATGGAATTCACTTCTTCCCCGAAGCAGGGGTAAGTAGAGAGATTGCTCCCTTAAGGGTCGATTCTAGGGCTTGAACATAATGACCATAACTTCTCTTTGGAAGAGAGGACTCAGTCATGGTGGGACTATGACTTATGTTCATTAGAGGGATCAGTGGTACTTAAGGAGTTAGATGTAATTATAGGGGCATAACGGTTATTGGCCCAGCTATACTTACGAGCGATCTGTGAAGGGTTATTGTACTGTTGATTGGTTGATATGGACACATAATATATTTGTAGTAAGGAGAATTCAGCTGTCGATCTTTACTAAAGTGTCTGGCAGTTAACAGATGGTGGATCCCCTGACTAAAGAGTTTAATCAGTTATTCACGTACTGTTGAAGCTTCGAGTTATAAGTCCATAAGGTCCCCTTGGTAGCTCAATGGATTCAAGTTCAGGATTAGTTCTTGGTGTTGATTTGAAATGTTCAAATTGACAAGAGGTAATTTGATTATATATGATATGATTGGTGTGGTGTATGAGATACATTAAGTGGAGGATTAATGTAAATAAGATTTACATTAAGGACCATGAAATAGAAAAAGAGCTATGGTTTATATGTTTCATGAGATGAAATATTAAAACTAGAGATTAGAAATAGTAGTATGGTTAAGTTGGGTATCATATATATTTATAATAATATTAATTATTGGATAATTATCTCTTTTTCTCTAATAACCAATTGAGTGGGAGGTTATTGGTGGTTTCATGGTAACCGTGAGATAAAAAGAAAAATGTTTTCCTAAATTTAATAGTTGTTGATTTAAGAGTTTCTATTCTCGGAAATTTCTCACGGTGGCTATCAAGTAAATTAGATTTACTAACGATAGCTGAAGAGAGACTAGACGATCGTGGAGTGTTTCTATACGATATTCACTTAGCTGATCGATTAGCTAAACGATCATGCAACTTTTGCTAAATGATCGCATAACGTTTGTTAAACGATTGGGCATCGTCTATACGATAGACCTTATCATCTCCCACTTGCTCAATCGTTTACACGATTGTTCCTCCAATCTCTGCCTCTAACCAAGTCAACAAAAAGCCCACACTTCTAAATTCTCACATCGAGAATACCAAGGTAGCCATTGTGGTGGTGTCGTACTTAACTCGACATAGTTGAGGTTTTTGGAGGCTGTTCGTGGTGTTCGTGATCCTTGAGATCGCTGTGTTCGAATTTGCTGTGATTGTGCAGTGTTGCAGTCGTTGTGTACGAGCGTTTGTGTGTTACTATCTTGCTGTGAACGAGCATTCGTGATCAAGGGTGTTGAAGATGAGTCTTCAAAGGTATGTTAATTCTTCCCTTGATCGTTTAGTAAAGCATGCTGCAATTTCATGTTATGCATAGCCTGTATGTTTCCGTTTCTTGATTGTAATTGTTAATGTTCATATACGAATGAAATTTGGAATGATCATTCCACTGTTCTTGGAAATTCCCATGTCCGATTTCCTTCATTAAGGACGTGAGAGCTAAGAATAACATATCGTCTATATTATTAATCTCCCATTAAAGTCTTCTATTTGTTTTGGGTAAATATTTACTTAGGTATATTCCGACTAATAAACAACCTAAGTCTAGGTATTTATCCAAGTATAACGTTTATATTTGGATTTAACCTACGATGTCTAAGTGATAAACCATTTTATTACCTCACATCGCTCACACATGCTCATAAAATCGGGTTAACAACACTCAAGAACTAGCTAAAATCCCCAGGTAGCAGGTGTTCTGTAAACCATCAACTTAAGTACCTCCAGCCTTAGACAGAATTTTAGCCCGGGTGAGTTTGTAACCAAAATTTTACAAGATAACAACTTATTTTAACTGTTAAAACAAGTTGTTATTTGTTAACCCTAGGTGAGCATGCATCTTATCTTTGTTATGGATTTTAAATGTCTAATTCATTTTATAACACTTTATAAATATAGACATGCTTCCAATCCCTAACATTCATCAGACAATTTTTAATATAACACATTATATTAAAACATGAAACCCTAACAAATGCATACTATATATCATAACCATTTATAATATACTTTCAATGCATGCTACATGCTTCCTATGGTGGGATTTCAAATCTACATGACATACTATATGCACATACAAAATTTATTTAATTATAACATACATTCATAATGCATAAATAATTAAACATACTGATTTGGACCAATTTTGGCATCCTAAGCAAGCAAACAACCTAAATTATTACAATAATAAACAGTAAACTGCCTCAAACCGCCTCCAACCACTTTAAACCGGCTCAAACCACTTGAAAATCCCTTGAACCAGCTCCAAAACTCCAAAAACCAGCCAAAATCGATCAAAACTGGTCAAACCAATGGAATCGAATCGATCTAGACCATCTAGTTTGACTGAGCCATCTTCAGCTGAGCGGGCGAGTCAGAAGAAGTAGTTGGCGTGCGCGAGCTAACGAGTCACGAGATGGCTGGAGCTTCATGGGACGGCTAGAGCTTCATGAGATGGCTGGAGTGCACGGGATGTCTGAAGCTCATGAGACAGTTAGAATTTCATGAAATGATTGGAGTGCACGAGACATTTGAAGCTCACAAGATGACTCGAACTGCATAAAACGATTGAAACGCATGAGACGTTTGAAGCTCACGAGACGACTCAAACTTCACGAGATGCAGAGCTCATGAGACGGTCAACGGGTCAAGGATCGGGTCTAGTTTATTTGATGAACAACGTTGCAACATTTCAAGGGCAGTGTCGCAGCTCTACGAGGCAGTAGCTTCAAAAACATTTTTCTGCTGCTAAGCTTGCTTCCTTCTTTCTTCAATTACAATATAATTGCAACTCTATTGACTATAAAAAATTTACAGACACTTAAGCACACATTAAGGTGTTGGATTTTATGTCCTAAAACTCGTGGTTTGTAAACAATAAACTTATTTTTTTAATCAATAAAAATGTTATTAAAGTTTGATTTAATAAAGTTTTTATTGAATGTTTGAATTGCTCATTTCGTTTTAATAACCTAAAATCCAATAAACTAAGATCCATGGCTATTACATGAATACTTGAACTTTATATAGAGACATAAGAAAAGTTTGAGTAAATAGCCAAAATGGTCCATAGTATACGAATAAGGCTAGGTACCTTATTCTGAGGACACTATTCGATGCAGTCTACTTTTTAGATGTTATAATTGTTGTAAAGTGCTACAAACGAAGTGATCCTAATTCGTTCATGTGGAGACATGCAAGTAGAGCATCCTCTGAAAAGAGTTTATATAAGATCAAACCAAGAAATTAGTCACCTATGCAAAGAGTTTGTATAAGATCAACAAAGAAATTAGTCACTCTTACGTTATAACGTTGTTTACTGTTTAAGACTGATCATTTCAAAGCGATAACCCAAGTAACTTGACCTTAATTTTGAGCTAACTATGAACACCTATTTATTTGGGATTATCCTTAAATTTGCATGGGTGAGGGTTAGCTCAATAGCATCTACTCAGTAAGCCTCCCATTTTAGGGGTAAGATCGGGCAGATAGATGGGGATATAGGGTGCAAGATGGAATTCACTCATTCCTGCTTTTAGAGTTAGTAGAAAGGTTGTTCTCTTAAACGTTGACTCTGGGTCTTGAACAAGAGGTCGCACCCTCATTGGCCTGAGAGGGACTCGATTTGCTGATTGGATTACAAATTAATTGTTTGTTAGAGGGTTAGTAAAACTTAAGGAACAAGAGGTAATCTCAGGGATAAAACAGCTTTTGACCCAACCGTTATTACAAACAACCTATGAAGGGTTAATTCACTAATTATGATTATATTGAGTGAACACAATTATATCTACAGTGAGGGGAGTACAACTATTGGGCTTTAGTGGAGTGACCTGGTAGTTAACGAATATTGATTATTTCAGTTTAAAGAGTTTAGTCGATTAATCTTGGATTGTTGGAGCCCATGATCTGTAGGTCCATTAGGTCCCATTACTAGCTCACAAACAGATTAGACCTTAGAATAAAGTGATAAGTTTAATTTGAAACGTTCAAATTCGAATTAAGGGAATTATATACGATATATTACACATTTAATTGATGAATTAAACGAAATTGGAGAATTGGATAAAGTTTAAATTTGATTTAAATATTAATTACATGAATAAAAATTCATGGTCATGGAAATGGTGTTTTAAAAATTTAATATTGGATATTAAATTATTTTAATTAATTAAATAAATTTCATTTAAAATTAATCATTGGAATTAATTTTATTTAAAATTGAAAATTGAATTTTATGGAAATTCAAAATTCAAAATCAATTTTTGTTTTTTGGAAATTTAAGTTAAAGAATTGAAAATTTGATTGTATTTTAAATTAGAAAATTGAATTTTCTTAACAAGTGGTTTTATCCCACTTTTAGCACTTTGAATCAAAATTCCACTCAATTCCTCCAAGTAGGAGGTGTCAAACTCTTGAAAAAAGTCTTGGCATGTTGAAGAGTCATAAAACTCAGCTGGTTGTGCTGAGGCCATGCAATGAAAATTTGACTGAAAATTTTATTTTGAAGAAGTGTTCTTCAATCTTACTAGAGAACTAGCTTCTTCCTCTCAAAATATTCCCTAACTTCTAGCTCATTTTGAATCTCACAATTCAATCTAAGGTCCTAAAGAATAGTAAGGAAGATCTAGTGGTGGTCTACTACGAATTGCCTAGAAGAATCAAGTTGAAATTTGAAGAATTTTGAAGTCTTCAAAGGTATATTGCTGAAACACTAATTTTTTCTTATGAACATGCTTTCTTAATTGCTTAAATTATTAAATTAAAGTGTTTAATAATCCTGAATTCTTTTGCTTATTGCTTATTAATTCCAACAGAAGGCTCATATGTTGGGACTGATGTCCTAATTCTCCTAGTGGTCTCATAGTTTGTAAACCTTTTGTACACATTATTATTAATAAAATAAATGTTATTTTATTTGCATTTTCTCAAATCCAAAAAACTAAGATCCGTGGTTATTTCATGTAACTTAAGCATGTATGTGAAGCCTACAAGTGGATCATGCCTTAAGTAATAACCTAAATGATCTGTAGTATAAGGATAAAGGAGGGATACCTTATCCTGGTGACACTACTGATACGGCTTGCTTTATAAATATTTACAAGTATTGTAAAGTACTACAAATGGTCTAATCCTGGCCATTCATGTGGAGACATGCGAGTGGGGGTGTCCTATACAAAGAGTTTGTATAAGACTGGACCACGAGATGATTAGTCTATTTATATAACGTCGTTGATAATTGAGACTTACATTTCACTAAAATGACCATAGGTGACATGACCTTAATCCTGAGCGTTTTGAGAACACTTGCCTATGAAGGCAGTCCTTTGATTAGTATAGGTAAGAGTGGCCAAATTGCCAACTTAACAAGTCTATCTTTTTAGGGATTCGTCTGATTGGGGAGCTAGGAACTCAACTACACAAGATGGAATTCACTCCTTCTCTGAAGTAGGGGTAAGTAGATAAATTGTTCCCTTAAGGGTGTTGATTCCAGGTCTTGAACATAGTGGCCACACCCTCTCTTTGGAAGAGAGGACTCAGTCATAGTAGGATTATGACTTATTGTTCATTAGAGGAATCAGTGGTACTTAAGGAGTTAAATATAACTACAGGGGAAAAACGGTAAATTGGCCCAACTGTACTTACGAGCGATTTGTGAAGAGTTATTGCACTGTTGATTGGTTATATGGACACAGAAATATATCTGTAGTGAGAAGAGTACAGTTATCGGTCTTTAGTGGAGTACCCGACAGTTAACGGATGGTGAATCTCGTGACTAAAGAGTTTAGTCAGTTATTCACGTACGATTGGAGCTTCAAGCTACAGGTTCATGAGGTCCCCTTGGCAGCTCAATGGGTTCAAGTGAGAATCAGATTTTGGGTTAGTTTGAAGTATTCGAATTACAAGTGGAAATTCAATTATATGTGATGTAATTGGTGTGATGTATTAGATACATTAATTGGAGGAATTAATATAAATATGATTTATATTAAGTACCATAAAATAGAAAAAGAACTATGGTTTATATGTTTCATTTGATGAAATATTAAAACTATAGATCATAAATATAATATGATAAGTTGGTTATCATATTTATTTATAATATATTAATTATATGATAATTAATTCTTTTTCTCTCATAACCGATTTGCGTGGGAGGTTATTGGAAGTTTTATGGTAACCGTGAGATAAAAGAAAAATTATTTTCTAAATTTAGTAGTTGATTCACTCAGAAAGAATCTCACGAAAAAGGCTATCAAGTAAAAATAGTTTTTACTAAGCGATAGGCGTTGAGAGCATACACGATCGTTAAAAGTTGACTATACGATAGTTTCTCGTTGATCTTTGCCACACGATCGAATAACAAAGTTTATGTGATAGGCTTCCATTATCTAAACAATTGAGTACATCGTCTATGCGATAGACAGTGTTCATATCTCCCACTTACTCAATCGTATACCTTCTGTCTTCCTCAATCTAAGATTATATAGAACCCACAACTCCTGGATTCTCACATCGAGAATACCAAGGTAACACTTGTGGTGGTGTTCTAACTCAGTTCCAGGATCGAGTTGGACTCGATTGAGTTTGAGGAGCATTAAGTCGTTCGTGGAGTTCATGTCTGTTCGTTGCGTTCGAGTGTTGTTGTGTACGCATCTGAGATTGATCAAGGGATACTTGAAGAAGAGTTCTTCAAAGGTACGCATACTCTATCCCTTATTCTCTTATAGCATGTTGTAATTTCTATTTCTGCATAATCTGTATGTTTCCGACTAGACTGTAATTATTGTGTTCATTCTGAATGGGATTTGGAACGATCCACTTCCGCTGCTTATGTAGATCTCTGTTTTAGATTTCCTTCATCATAAACAAAGAGCCAATTCCAACAATTATCACTGAATTGAAGAGAAATCTAATGCCAAAACTAAAATTATCCATATTAGCACCCACTTTCATACAACTTATGAAAAACACCCACCAAGTTAAAATTAACATGAATTGAATGCTTAAATCTTACTCTGATACCAGTTATTGGTGTTGACAATCAATAAGCGGAAGCAATTAGGAAATTAAGCACTCAATTTCATTAATTTTAGTAACCAAATAAACATGTTCATAACTAAGAAATAGGGTTTTTGAGATTACCTTTGAATAACTCTTCAATCCTTCAATTTCAGCTTGATTTCTACTCTCAAACAACTTGTAGACTACCACTTGATCTTCCCTAGTATCCTCTAAGACTTTAGATTGTATTGTGGGCTCCAAAATGAGTTGAACATCTTCTTCACTAAAAATCTCAGCATTTTAAGATTGCATGTCATTTCTCAGTTGAATAAGATGACATATGTTCAAAAACCTCAATGCAATTTGACTACATGGTCAATTGACACCAAATTCTTCAATAGACAATGAAGTAGGAGGTGGAAAAGGAAGTGGAAGAAGTGGGGAAAATCCACTTCCTTCCAATTTTTAATTTTAAAATTGATTTTCTTTAAAACCAATTAATTTAAAATTAATCAAAATTTCTTTAAATTAATTTCATATAAAGTTACTTCAAATAATTAATTTAAAATAAAATTAATTTTATATATTTAATTAATTTTAAATAATTAATTAAACAACTTTAATTAATTAATATAATTTAATATCTAATATTAAATCATTAAACCACCAATTCCTAATACCTGTCTCTTATACACATCTAGATGTGTATAAGAGACAGGTTTATATGTTTCATAAGATGAAATATTAAAACTATAGATCATAAATATAATATGATAAGTTGGTTATCATATTTATTTATAATATATTAATTATATGATAATTAATTCTTTNATGAATACCTATTCATGTAATTAATATTTAAATCATATTTAGATATTTTCTATTTCTCCAATTTTGTTTAACTTGTTAATTAAACGTTTAATTATATTATATATAATTTAAAAAATCCTTTAAACAAATTTGAACGTTTCAAATTTTCTCATCATGCTATTCTAAGGTTTAGTCCATTTGTGAGCTAGTAGGGGGACCTAATGTACCTACAGAACATGAGCTCCAACGATTCGATGTTAATTGGCTAAACTCTTTAAACCGAGTTATCAACATTTGTTATCTACCAGGTCACTCCACTAAAGTCCAGTAGTTGCACTCTCCTCACTGTAGATATATTTCTATCTACTTGATTTAACAATGATCAGTAAGTCAATCCTTCACTGGTCGTTCATATTAATAGTTAGGTCAAAATTATCGTTTTACCTCTGTAATACATATTGCTCTTTAAGGCTCCATTAATCCATTAATGACCAATTGGTCTTTGGTCATACCAATAAACCAAGTCCCTCTCTGTCATAGAGTGGGTGGGGCCTCTTTGTTCAAGACTAGGAGTCAGTACTTAAGGGAACAACCTATCTACTATCCCTAAAGCTGGTAGGAGTGAATTCCATCTTGCAGAACTATGTCCCCAACTATTTATCTAGTCTTGCCCTAAAATAGGAGTCTTACTAATCGATGCTGTTGAGCCACTCTCTCCGATGCAAATTAAAGGATAATCCCGAATATACAGGAGTTCATAGTTAGCTTAGGATTGAGATCGAGTTACCTTAGGTCATCAGATTGAAATAGTTAGTTTTCACAACAAACGACGTTATAAAGAAAAAGTGACTATTTCGTGGTCCGGTCTTATGCAAACATATTTTGCATAGGATGCCTCCATTTGTATGTCTTCACATGAACGATTTCGGAATCACATTATTTGTATCAAGTAATGTCTCCACAAACCTGATCCTCTTTTATGTCTCCACATAAGATTCAAGTATTCATGCTATAGCCAGAGGTTCGTTAGTTTATTGGATTTAATTTTTACAAGTGCAATTTACCCATTCAAAAACAGTTTTATTAAATAAACCTCAATAACATCTTTATTGCAAATAGAATATGTTTAATTTTACAAACTGCAAGTTTTAGGACATACAACCCAACATTGTGATCCTTGAATGCATTGTATGTATTAACTACTTTGAATGAATTATCAAGTTAATTCCTTTTTTACCCTCATGACTTTTCCTTGCGTTTGTTTCTTGTATGTATTTAATCTTTTTAGTGTTCCTCCTTAGTTTGATGTGTTTACATTATGACTTCAATGATAATACTGTACTCACCAACATTTAGATTTCTTAAGAAAGGCATTTATAACTCAATTTTAGGACCTCATCCTTTGGAAACATCTCCTAAAGTTAATATGTGTGCGAGCTTTACCTCAAACCTCTTTTGCAAAATTTTTCTAAGACTATCTCATAACTCGATTTCAACAATGAGGACCTTGTTGCCTTCAAAATGTAAGGGTAAGTGAGGTTTGAGCTAATACATTCAAAATTTGAAAATGTCCTTATTACTTATATTTTATATAAAAAAAATCAATAAAAAACTTCACTGTTAGCATATGAAAATACTGGATGGTAAGAGTTTAGCTGTGATTGGCACCTGCTCGTAGTTGGATGCTCGCATGACACCCGTGGGGGTAAGCCAAAACGAAGGTAGGTAACCATGATTAGCGCAAGCATAAAATTAAATAAATTACAACTCCAATGTCTAGGCTTAAAGAAAAATCTAGCTAAGACAAGAGTTGAGTTGTGAAGGGTGCTCATTCATAGTTGGATGTTTGCATGAAACCTGTGGGGGAAAGCCAAAACGAAGGTGAGTTACCCAAATCAATGCATAGGTTCTAGAAATAAAAAATAACATACATACAATAAGAGTAGTAAAGATGAGCCTTTATATTTTTGAAACATTATTGCATCATTGGAAAGAGAGATAAAATTGTCTAAAAATGAGAAAGAGTGTTTTGACAAATAAACTTGCGCATCTCAATTAGGGAAATATTTTTGTAGGAAAGTGAATAGAGCTTTGAGGCAAATTTTTAGTCTTATAAATCTTTAAACTAGGAAGCATGTTGAGAGGTTAAGCTAATACATTAATTTGAGTAGAGATATATGCTAAAACTTTAAATACATGCTTGAGGATAAACATTATTCTAAATTTGGGGGTATGATAACTTATAGAAATACAAGTTATTATATGTTTTTATTTATAATAATTAGAAAACATTAGAGGAAAATGCATTAACTTGATATGAAATTCATGCAGATAATCATACCTTGCATTCATGCGTTACAAAACTCAGAGATGTTGGAAATATAAAATTTAACATCTTTGGACGCAAGATTTGCATGAAATGAAGAAAAAATCGACCAAGGAAACAAAAACTACAGTCATGGACCCATAGAAGTGATCAGATGATGCCCAATCTTGCACACAGAGGATAACACATTGAGCAGACAACATGAAAGAAAATGACAAAACGTGTGGTTGGTGGATGTTAAATTAAAACGCAAGTTTGTAGCTGATTTAAGATATAAGCAGCAAAGCCAATAAACCTGTGACGCGAGTAATTGGCACAACAGGGCATGAAATTAAATGCAAAGGTGGCAACAAATTATTAGAAAGAGGCAAGGAAGCTTCCCTTTTTTATGCCTATAAATAGCCCATTAGAAAATGGCTAAGGACAATAGACTTCTCATCAAGAGATAGGTCGAACGTCAATTTAAACTCCACCTCAATCCACCATTGCCATGACTCTTTTAAGCTTTTCCTGGAAGAATTTTGAGTGAGAACTCAGTATTCCTCTCTGGAAAAAGGAGAAAGAGCTCCACCACCATCATTACAAGCTCCACTGGAGCAACCACCATATCAGCCATAGGAAACAAAAGATTGTGACTGCTGGTTTCACACTTTCATTTTCTATTCTTTATCATATTTTTCTTTTTATTTACATTTTTATTAAGTAATTAAGATTGAAAAACACATTCTTCTTAATATAAATATGATTTCCTCCACATTCCATCCATTCATTTCTATTCTCTTTTTCATCACGTGTAACTAATTTCCTAATGGGTCGAAAAGATTTCAACTAGCATTTTCACAATTACATTGCTTATATCTAATAGGTCTTGAAAAGAACTATATTTTAGTACATAACTCCCTCAATTTTATACTATTAATCTGCAATATCAATTTTATAGGTAAAATAGTCCCGGGAGCATTTTAGAGTCATTACAACAAAATTGGAGCAAAAAGGACAAAAAAATATAGCCAAAGAAGTCAAAACCGAGCAATGGATCAAAGGAAGAGAAGAAAAGAAGGAAGAAAATATAAAGATGTGCAGATTTTTTTGCCAACCGACATCTTTTATGCATCATTAAAAGCAGATTTCGACTGTCTTGTCATTGTTTGTCTGTCATTAAAAGGTCAAGGCAGAATTCTGATATATAGGGCAGTGTTGCAATGCTACGGATTTTAACGAAAAGATAAAAAAAAAACGCGTGCCTATGCAAGGGAGCGTTGCAATACGACATCTGTATAAAAGTAGTTTTTTAGCCATTTTTACAACCAGAGACCCGTTATTCTTACGATTTTGAGAGCTTTTCTCTATATTATTTTAGAGAGATTTCCGTAATTTTCTTCAATCTTTGTACAAATTCTTGCAAGACTCAATGGATTTTTTTTGAAGATTTTTCTACTCCATGAGTAGGTAAGCTTTCTTTTTGGGGGATTATGTTAGATTAATCAATTTTGAAACTTTTCTTTAATTTTCCTCTTGTAATTTGTTGTTCTTGAATGTTTTGCTCTTAATCTCAATAAAATCTTTAAAAATGAATTGACAACTCAATTTTAATTGATTTTTATATGCAAAATTACATGGCTCTATAGCATAATTGTAATTAAGTTGCAAGAACTAGTGATTTTGATGGAGAGTTTGACTTCTTTTCCTTTTTTCTTGAAAAGATTCACTAGTTTAGAACATTAATATTAATGATGCTTGATTTTAATCTTTTTAATTTCAAAATATCATAGTTGAGAAAATCCAAGAAATGCATGCAATAAGAATTAAATGTGGAATGTCTTTAGAAAGTATTTATGAACTAAATTAGGGTTAACCAATTTAGGTTAATTGGCTAATTAGAGCATTAAGGCTTAGCCTTAATGAACTATGAAACAATTAAATTACTTGAAATCAATTAAGCCTATGAAAGAATTAGGTTAATCAACATAAAATCCCCAAGATCCTTTTTCCATTGAATTTATTACATAATTTCTTTTATAGACCCTCTCTCATTAATCTCATTACCAAAATTTCATATCAATTCTTGTTTTAGACATTAACCATGAGGAAAGGTGACTTTGAAGGGAAAGAATAAGAGGAGAAGAAAGAGAATTTGAAGAGCTAAGACAAGAAGAAGAAGAACCAACTCGATCACATTATGGGAAAAGCAAGGGAGAAAACCTTGCGAGAGCTTGCGGAGCCGGATTACAACCAACAACCATTGTACATAGTGTACCTGGAGACTACCATTCCGTTTGAACTTAAATTAGGACTTGTGCATCTCTTGCCTACATTTAGAGGATAACCCGATGAGGATCTGCACAAACATATGAAATAATTTCATCTAGTATGTGATGGAATGCGCTCGCATGGGGTAACCCAAGAACAATTTAATCTTAGGGCATTTCCCTTCTCTTTGAAGGATGTGGCTAAAGATTGGTCGTACCACTTGCCAGCCTGATCCATCACTACATGTAATGGTTTGGAAAAGAAGTTCTTAGAAAAATTTTTCCTTGCATCTAAGGCACATAATATTAGAATAGAAATTTATGGCATTAAGCAAGTTGTAGGAGAGTCACTTTATGAATATTGGGAAAGATATAAACAACTTTATGCTTCATTTTCTCATCATCAAATTTCTGAACAATATCTTATCCAATATTTCTATTCAGGTTTGCTCCTCTATTGATGTTACCGTCGGAAGGGCTCTAACTAATAAGACGCCCACCCAAGCTAGTCAACTCATATCCACCATGGCAAAAAATTCTCAGAATTTTGAATCAAGGACTCTTGACCACAACATTCTCAATCCAAAGAGGTAAATGAGCTTAGAACTCAAGTCTCTAATCTTGTGTCTCTTTTTACATAGGTTTCTCAGGCGGTCTTCCTCAAGTTAAGACATGTGGAGCATGTGGAGTGGCCGGACATACTTTTGAAGCTTGCCCACAAGCTCAAGTGAATGTAATAGGAGGCTTCCAAAGGAAGTACAATTCACATTGGCAAACCTACAATCAAGGGTGGAGAGATCATCCTAACTTCAAGTGGGGATCTCAAGGAGAATTTGAAAACCAAAACCAATCTTCCTCATCATCTTCCTCATATATGTCTTTAGAGGATATTGTAAAATCACTAGCTGACCACTCTTTGAAATTTCAACAGGAACTACATCAACTTAAAAAAGACAACATTCAATTGCAACAAGAGACCAAATCACTCCAATAAGACACCAAATATTTCCAACAAGAAACAAGACAAAGCTTAATCAACTTGGGGACTCAAATAACCCAACTAGCATTCGTGGTAAGTAAGCTAGAAAGCAAGTTCTCCGAAAAGCTTTTTGCCCAACCAGAGCATGCAAATGTAAGTGCAATAACTCTTAGAAGTGGAAAAAAGATTCCCTCCTCATCCTCCTCTCAAGATGCCAACCCAGTTCAATCCCCTTTAAAGAAGTAAGAAAAGGTAATGAAAGGACAAGAGAGCAAAGTAAGTGAACTAAAGGAGACTCCCATTTTTCTTGAGGTATGTGATTACTCTCCTCCTAAAGTAAAACCATATGTACCTAAAGCACCATTCCCTAGTAGATTAGCAAGGCCTAAAGGAGAAGATACCGACTTAGAGCTTATTGAGATGTTAAAAAAGGTACAAATTAACATCCCTTTGCTTAATGCTATTAAAAAAATACCTAGGTATACTAAATTTTTGAAAAACTTATGTACTAAGAAAAGAAAAGAGAAGGAAGAGGAAAGAGGTATCGTTAGCAAGAATGTCTCTGCTTTGTTAAAGAAAGATATGCCTAAAAAATATAGATATCCGTAAATGTTTACCTTGCCATGCAAAATAGGAGAAAGAATCATTATGCATGCTATACTAGATTTAGGTGCTTCAGTAAATGTTATGCCTTATCATGTTTATGAAGACCTAAAATTTAATGGCCTACAAAAAACTAATATTTGCATACAATTAGCCGATAGATCATACATACAACATCTAGGCATGGTTGAGGATGTCTTGTTGAGAGTCGGTGAATTGATTTTTTTCATTAATTTTTATATCTTGAAAATGGTTGAACCTTACACTATGTCTTCTTCTACTATCTTACTATGAAGACCCTTCATGAAAATCGCAAAAACTAGAATTGATATAGATAAAGGGTCTTTATCGGTAGAATTTGATGGAAAAGTAAAATCATTCAATATTTATGATGCCATGAAATTTCCAGAAGAGTATTTGTCTCTTTGCTCCATTGATACACATTATGAGATAGATGATGTTGTTGATTCCATGTTGGATGAAAATTTGAATTGTTTAACAGTTCCTTCTATAGATTATGACTTTGATTGGATTTCCCATAATTCTTCTCATGTATATTTTAATTTTTGCAATCATAATGTTAAACAAAAAGCATGTTTCTAATTCTTCTCTTGAAATTTTCCAAAATGATCGCATGTTTCTAATTCTTCTCTTGAAATTTTCCAAAATGATCAATCTTCTTCAAAAGATGATGATTAAAATCCTCCAAAATTTTTGCCAAAATGTTGATACTTTAAAAATAAATCTAAAATCTCAAAACAAAGTTTGTTTGAAAGAAAAACCTTCAACTCATGATTCTAATTCTAAATTTGTTTGTAATAAAAAAACAAAAATAAGGCTTCTAACTTTTGCTCTGTTTTTAAATTGTAGCTAAAAGAAATTGAGTCCAAGACTTTCCCATCTCCTAAAAAGAGAAAATTCTTGGATAGTTGTTTCAAGAATCCAAAGAAGAAAGGACCTAAGAAGACCGAAAATTTTGATGTTCTTTGAAACAGGAAAAATTTTCAAGATCAACGGACACATGCTTAAAGTCTACAACGAAAGGCATATAAACCAAGTTCAATTGGACTTGTGTTTAACTAATCCCTCGTACATGTGATCCCCTCTTCACCAACGTCAAGCAAGAGCCACTAAAAATTGCAAAACAGGATGAATTTTCTCGTTCTTTTCATTTTTAATTTCTTTTCTTTTCTTTTTCTCTTACTTTGTTATTTTTTCATTTCTTAGCATACTCTGTCAATAAATAAAATAATGAAAGAATAATTTATTTTTCTTTTTCTTTGTAGGTAAACTCAAGAAAAAGGAAAGTTAAAAAAAAAAAAAAACAAAGAATTCTCGCAATCAAAAGAATAATCAGGGAAGTTTCTCTCTACATCCCTTACTTTTTGTTCTTGAACATATATGCATAGTTTAAACATTGAGGACAATGTTCATTTTTAAGTTGGAGGTGGAAATGTTGCTTGCGTGTTTTTTTAAATATATTTTTTCATAGAAAAATGAGTCCTACTTAAATCTTTGCTCTGTAATGATATATAAATGCATGTTTAGAACCCTTGAGCATTAATTTTTTGCTCTATAAGATATATAAATGCATGTCTGGAACCCTTAAGCATCTAAGGTCGAGTTAGATTTAGATTTTGTCACTTTGATATTTTGATATCTTGACTATATGTTTGTGGCTCTATGATGATGACCTTGAGATTGTGAATCACGATTTCTTTTTGATGCTCCAAAAGACTATTTTACTATAAATGAATTAATGCATGATTGAATGAATGCATGAAAACACAAAATAAAAGAATCACATTCATTTTGCTTATATTCTCATTAGATTTCTATACGATCATTTCTTTCTTATCGATGAAAATTTTGATGACACACTCTTTTTAGCAAAGATACAAATAAAACTTTTAGACATTTTAAAATTTTGAAACCATTTTTCAAAAGAATTTTTTTTTTCCTTTTAATTTCATAAAAAAATTGAATGCTTTGTTTTTATGTTTATTTAGAGTCTTAGAATTTTAGAAATGTCATTTTTACTTGATTTTCTTTGTCATCTCGATAGGACAACTTTTGGTCTTTTAGAACAACCAACTTGTTTTAGAAGCAAGTCTAGACAAAAAGAAATAAATAGGGCCTACTAAAAGTTTCTAGCATAAAAAAAAATAATAAAAATAAAGCAAGCTTGCAAAATAACATAACTTTCACTGATGTGTGCGTGTGTGCATGGATAGAGGTGAAAAGAGCTAACTCTATCGTGTCTAGTTAGGGCCCATGAGAAAAGAGTGATAGGTTCCCTGTCGGAGTGTGAAAGCTATCCCTCTAGGTAAAATAAATGCCAATTAAGATTTTTGTGTGTGAGTTTATAAAAGGCACCCTTGTCTTAGAATTGCCTCTCTTTTTTGCAAGTTTAGGTATATCTTAGACTGGTAATTGAGTCAGTGTAGGGCGAAGAAGAATTGAAAGTTAGATAGAACCTTTCCACTAGCCTTAGACTCTTAAATAAACTAAAACTTTGCACTCGTTTCTTTCATGATTTTGCTAGAAAAAAAATTTTCTTTTAAAAAATAAATCTTAATTGATTGTTAGTAAGTTCTATAAAAATGCTTGTTTGTAATGTTTCCTTGATTGTTGAGAAAAAAGTTAAGAATTAAATATTTATGTAAGTCAAATGAGCATATAAACAATTTGAATGAACAAACTAATGACTATTTTGACTGAATGTATGTTTTCAATTTTAGTTGCTTGGGACAACCAAGACCTAAGTTGGGGTATTTTGATAGGTCTTGAAAAGAACTATATTTTAGTACATAACTCCCTCAATTTTATACTATCAATTTGCTTAATATGTCAATTTTATAGGTAAAATAGTCTCGGGAGCATTTTAGAGTCATTACAACAAATTTGGATTAAATTGGAGCAAAACGGACAAAAAAATATTGTCAAAGAAGCCAAAACCGAGTAATGGATCAAAGGAAGAGAAGAAAGAAGGAAGAACATGTTTTTTTGGCAATCGATATCTTTTGTGCGTCATTAAAATCAAATTTTTGGTCAAGGCAAAATGCTGATATACAGGGCCACGTTGCAACACTACATATTTTGATGGAACGATAAAAAAATGCTCGCGCCTACGCAAGGGAACTTTGCAACGGTGCGACATATGTGTAAAAGAAGTTTTTTAGCCATTTTTACGAGAGAAAGACCCATTTTTACGATTTTGAGAGCTTTTCTCTATATATTTTTTTAGAGAGATTTTCGTAATTTTCTTCAATTTTTTTACAAATTCTTGCAAGACTCAATGAGTTTCTTGAAGATTTTGTCACTTTATGAGTAGGTAAGTTCTTTGATATTGGGGATTATGTTAGGTTAGCCAATTCTTGAGATTTTTCTTTAAATTTCCTCTTGTAATTTATTGTTCTTGAATGTTCTTGCTGTTAATTTCAATAAAATCTTATAGAAATGAGTTGATGCCTCAAATTTGTTAGATTTTTTTATGCAAAATTACATGGCTTTATAGCATAATTGTAATAAAGTTGCAAGAACTAGTAATTTTGATGGAAAATTTAGACTTCTTTTCCTATTATCTTGAAAAGATTTATTAGTTTGGAACATTTGTATTAATGATGCTTGATTTTAGTCTTTTTAATTTCAAGAATGTCATAGTTGAGAAAACCCAAGAAATGCATGCAATTTAGGAATTAAATGTGGAATGTCTTTAGGAAGCATTTATGAACTAAATTAGAGTTAATTGACCAATTTAGGTTAATTGGCTAATTAGGGCATTAGGGTTTAGCCTTAATGAACTGTAGAACAATTGAATTGCTTGAAATTAATTAAGTCTATGATAAAATTAGGTCAATCTATATAAAATCCCCAATATCCTTTTTCCATTGAAACTCTTGCATAATTTTTTTATACTCTCTCTCATTAATTCCATTACCAAAATTAATAAAGGTTCTCTGTGGATCAACCTCGTGCTTCTACTATTACTACATGTTAGTATTAGTAGTTGTGTATGTTTTACAAATTTTACTTGTTTTAGATTAAGTTGAAACTAATGACATCATTTTTAGCTTAAACAATATCCATCTGACAAATTGATTTAAGTAGAAATAATCAACTACTTGAAAAAGTAAGTGATTGTGGATCTCATTGACAAGGAGAGAAGTAGCTTTAGAGATAAAGTCAAACTCTTATGTGAAATTAACCATTCCATGCACCCTAGAGATAGGACAAATATGGCATAAAAAATATTGAGAGATAAATGCTTCATTTATGAGCTAATACATGGACGCAGGCTCGTGCATTGCTTAAGAAAATGCTAGTAAGCCTTCTCAACCAACTTTTATCAACTGATATTTTCTTTCTACTCCACTCTATTTCATTGTGATTACAATCACCATAATCACTTTCACTACAAACACTCGACACATCATCATCCACTCTCACTCACACCAATCACCATCATCTACTTTCACCACACTTGTGATTTAGTCATTTAGTTAGTTGTATGAAATATTCTCAACACATGTTTGAAAAACTAATTGCGTTAAGATCAAACCTGAAACAATATTCTCAACACATGTTTGAAAAACTAATTGCGTTAAGATCAAACATTAGTTTCAACGAATCTCAGTCGACAGTCCCCGTGTTTGACCCTAAATTTACCAGGACTCTATTTAGGCTTGCACTTGGGTCTTACTAGATAAAACATTTTGTTACCCATTTCCATTATTAAGAAAGGCACAACATGAGGCTCTAAAATTACGGCACGTCAAGAAGACTTTGGTGCTAGAAAGTAAAAATGCATGAAACAGTTGATTATTTCTACTTAAAAAGGAATAAACTTAATTATTCATTCAAAGTAGCTAATTCATACAATGCATCCAAGGATAAAAAGACTTTGAATGAAAAAGCAAAAACAAACAACACCCTCAAATTTCCTGTTTTCACATTCTCTTTCTTTTCAACCAGATTGATTGCTATCCACTCCATAGAGGATGTGGGAAGGTCTCTTGTCTTGTTTCAGGGTTGTGCTCAACTTCCTCTACCTCAACACTTTCATCAGAAGACTCAGTGCCTTTGTTTCTCTTTGTCTTTATTTGTAGGGGCACAAACTTCTCATCCTCTTCCAACTCCACAAGGTGAACGCCAGATGTTGTCGCCTTGTTTTCTTTCTTTTCTTCTTCAATTAATATCTTCTTCCTTGCTGACCGTATGGCCAACTCCTCTTCTTTAGGAGCTTTCTTATTCTCTGCCTCTTTCTTCTCAAATACGGCAAACATCGTCATGATAGACACATCCTTAGAGCAAATAGAGCTCAGCTTGTTAGATAGAAGCTCTTTAGGGCTGCTTGCCATAGGGATAGACCCATGCGGCGACACTTCTTCCTACTACTCAATGCTCTTTTTAGCCACCCCCTTGCTTGGTTGATTTACCACACCTTTACCATTCAAGCTCTCCAGTGGCTTCATGTTAGTGAGAATGTCTCCGAAGACATCTCTTTTATCTATTCTTCTTGCCTCGCTGGTGCCCACCAGGTCACTCGCAGATGGTTGAAGTGGACGCATTCCTAATTCAGGACTGTTGGGATGGACCTTCTCCTCGCATGGTCATGTGATGGTTTGGCTCAGCCTGCCTCCTCTTTAGGTGAAGACGAACATGATAGGGCTGGTTTTCATGTAAAAACAATGGCTAGAGATGAAAGGATACACGAGTAGCCATTGCGGAAAAGATCGCGTCCTAATTTTAATTTTACATAACGCGTAAAGAATATATGTGACAAAAATAGAATACACATGATCAATCAAGCATACACACACACACATACTTATATATATAGAAACTAAAAAGAAGAAAAGATTCGAAAAACGTACCCTTGAAAACTAATCTCTCCACGATTTCCTCTCCAAAAACTCCGAACACGAACAATAAAAAAAACACAGGAACAAGTGTTAAAAAACAACAGACATCACTAGGTGGAGACCTTGGTATTCTTAGGGTAGATAACCGTAGAGAGTTTATGGGCTTGAATAATTTGGAGAGGGAATGATTTTGTTTTGAGAGAAAAAACAATTTTTCAAAACCTTCAACAACTTCAATACTTAAAATCCCTTACAACTCCAACACATTTTGGAGTATTTTTAATAGTGCAAGTGGAAGATGAAAAAACCTTTCTTTTTATCTTCCAAATAATAATGAAAGAATTTATTGAAGAAAATGAAAGGTTTATGCAATTAAAAAAACTACATATAATTAAATAAAACTAATCTTCATTTAATTAATATGTACTTTAATTAACAACATATTTTATATAATTAAAAAACACACATTATTTTATTTAGTTTATATATATACTTTAACTTAATATTATAAAAACAAATTCTCTCAATTATTTAATATGAATCAAATTCATTATAAGTTTGATATTTTCTCTCAAATTATATCTCATATAATTTTATATAATTATTTTCATTTATTAATTTGAACAATTCAAATTAATCTGAATGAATTCGATTTTTTTATCCCAAATGAGCTAAGAGGGGATCATATGAACTTATAGTTTAAAGCTCCCATGGTACTTGATTAATTAATCAAACTCTTTGATTAAATTAATCAACTTCCATTAACTGTTAGTCACTCTACTAAAGACTGACAGCTTCATATTCGTACTACAGATATATTTTTGTATCCATTGGATATAACCAATTAATGGTGCATTGACCCTTCAAAAATTGCTCGTAAGTATAGCATGGCCAAAATTACCATTTTGCCCCTATAGTTACATTTAACTTCTTAAGTACCCCTATTCTCTCTAATGAACAATAAGTCATAGTCAAATTATGACCAAACCCCTCTTGAGCCAGAAAAGGGTATGACATCACATTGTTTATGCCCCAGAATCAGCTCTTAAGGGAGCAATTTATCTACAGTCTCTAACTATAGAGAATGAGTGAATTCCTTCTTTTATAACTGTGTTCTCAGCTCCCTAATCAGACAAATCCTCAAAATGGTAGGCATATTGAGTCGGCAAAACTAGCCACTTTCACCCGTACAAATCATAGAATTGCCTTGATGATGGAACAAACACATGTACAACGAAAGAAATAAAGGATCTAAAGTACTCTAATTATGTTAATTTCAAATGGATAGAGAATATACAACCTTTGTAGTTTTAATTCTTCTCAAAATTCGCTCCAATCTCCTTACAGTGGGTTCGTAGACCATTAAGAGAGTCTTCCTGACTATTCTCGACCTTAGAACGGGATGGTGGGATCCAGTGAGTGACCAATTTGGATAAAAAAGGGTAAGGAATTGAGAGAGAATTAGGTCAAGATTTTTTTAAACAAATCTCATAAAAGTCCACTTAGCCAAGAAGATTAAACATCATAGAACTCTTCTATTTATAGACCAAATCATGCAAATTTAAGTTAATAAGAATTTGACACTCAAATTCCATTAACTCAAAGTGGGATTAGTGTCTTTAAGTGGGATCGACACCTAGAATTGCAAAAATAGGATTTTCCCACTAAAAAATGTAGGGCTTTTCCACTAACTAGTTCAAAAGTCTATCTTTGATTTTAAAAGTCCGAAGTCAACAATTTGACTTTTTGACTTTTCAAAGTCTAAAGTCAACATCTTGACTTCTGTTGCAAATTTGACCTAGTCAACAGTTTTGACTTTTGTTGCAATTTTGACCAATTCCATTTAATTTCAAAATTAATTCTAATAATTAATTTAAAATTAAATAATAAATTAAAATTTTTCATTAATTTAATTTAATATTCAATTATTAAATCCAACGCTAATCCCAATCAGTATGGATCCCTATTCATAATCTTGATATTTAAATCTTATTTAAATATCTCCAATTCTCTCTTTATGTGTTTAATTCATAATTAAACATTAGATTAAGTATATTAGATATATTCAACACTTTACTCTAAAAACTGAATTTGAACACTTCAAACTCGTTTGTCACAGTGTTCTAAGGTTTAGTCCAATATGAGCTAGTAGGGGGACCTCATGGACCTATAGATCATGGGCTCTAATGATCCGAGATTAACCGGCTAAACTCTTTAACCCAATTAATCAACATTTGTTAACTATCGAGTCACTCCAATAAAGCCCAGTAGTTGCACTCCCCTCACTGTAGATATATTTTTTTCCACTTGATATAACCATAATTAGTAAGTCAACTCTTCACAGGTTGTTCGTAATAACGGTTGGGTCAAGAACTGTTTTACCCCCGAGATTACATCTTATTCCTTAAGTACCACTGATCCTCTAATGAAAAATTGGTTAATGATCCGATCACCAAATTGATTTCCTCTCAGGCCAATGAGAGGGTGAGGCCCCTTGTTTAAGTCTCAAAGTCAACAATTAAGGAAACAACCTCTGTACTATCCCTAAAAGCAAGTAGAAGTGAATTTCATCTTGCATCCTATGTCCCCAGCTATCTACCCAATCTTACCCCTGATATGAGAGGCCTATTGAGACCCATGCAAATCTAAGGATAATGTCGAAGAAATAGAAGTTCATAGTTAGTCAAGATTAAGGTCAAGTTACCTAAGTCATTGTTGGGTTTTATGTCCTAAAACTCATGGTTTGTAAACATTAAACTTATTTTGAAAATTCAATAAGTTGTTGTTGAATATATGAATTGTTTATTTCGTTTTAGAAATAAATTCAATAAACTAAAAGATCCATAATTATTATATGAGTACTTGAACTTTCTGTGGAGACAAAAAAGTGGATTAGGTTCAAGTAAATAATCAAAATGATCTATAGTATATGAATAAGATTGGGTGTCTTATTCTAGTAACACTATTGGATGTGACCCACTCTATAGTTGTTACAAAGAGTTGTAAAGTGCTACAAACGAATTGATCTTAATTCGTACATGTCATGACATGAGGAGTGGGGGCGTCCTGTGCAATGAGTTTGCACAAGATCGGACCACGAAATAAGTCACTCTTACTTTATAACGTTTTTTAATGTTTAAGACTGACTATTTCAAAGCGATGACCTAGGTAACTTGACCTTAATCCTGGGCTAACTATGAACTCCTATTTATTTGGATTATCCTTAGATTTTCATAGGTGAGGGTTAGCTCAATAGCGTCAGCTCAATAAGCATCTTATTCCAGGGGTAATATCGAGTGGACTATAGTGAGGGGAGTGCAACTACGGGCTTTAGTGGAGTGACCCAGTAGTTTACGAATGGGAGTTAAGTCGATGTAAAGAGTTTAGCCAATTAATCTCGGATCGCTGAAGTCCATGATTTGTGGGTCCACCAGGTCCCCTTACTAGCTCACAAGTGGATTAGCCTTATAGTAGCGTTATAAGTTTATTTGAAATGTTCAAATCAGAATTAAGAAAATTAGTAATTATATGTGATATAATTATACGTTTAATATTGGAATTAAACAGAATTGGAGAATCAATTAATATTTAAATATGATTTAAATATTAAATTCATGAATAAAGATTCATGGTAAAGGAATTGGTGAGTAATTAATTTAATATTTGATATTAAATTAATAAGATTAATTAAATTGTCTAATTAATTTATTGATTTTATTAAAAATATAATTATTGAATTAATTTTGTAAAATTAATAAAATTTCAGTTTATAAATTAAATTGATTTTTGAAACCAGATTTAAAAAGAAATTATAAAGAAAATTTGAAAATGTGGAAAAATCCCACTTTCAAATTTCAGCAGCTCACTCGCTTTCCATTCTTCTTCAACTCAATTAATTCAAGCATGAGTTGTGATTCATACAAGGCTATTAGTTGCATGAAAGTCATGCAATATAAAGCTATAATTCTGAGTGGAAGAAGAGATGAATGAGTTGAAACTTTATTGAGAAATAATGTTTGAAGAATTGTTCTTCAACTAGTTGATAAACCAAACCTCCTCTCCTTATTCCCTTAATCCAAGCTTATTCTGAATCCCACAACTCAATCCAAAGCACCAAGAGGATAGTAGGGAAGTCCTTGGAGTGGTTCACGAGTAGAAATCAAGGAGGTTGCAACTGGAGATCTCGATTCAAAGGTACTTCAAATGTTAGTGTTGAAACTCTATTTCTAGTTTATGAGCATGCTTAGTTTGAAGCCAAGATTAATGAATTAGAGTGCTTAATGATCCTGTTTTACTTTTGATGCTTGCTTCCTCAATTCAACAGTCATCGCTTTGACATAGTCAGTCTTAAACAGTAAACAACGTTATAAAGTATGAATGATTTATTTCTTGGCTTGGTCTTATACAAACTCTTTGCACAGGATGCCCCCACTCATATGTCTCCACATGTACGATTCAGGATCACATCATTTGTACTAAATACAAAGTAGGCTGTATCCGATAATATCCCCAAGATAAGGTATCCAGCCTTATCCGTATACTATAGACCATTTTTGCTATCTACTCGAACTTGATCCACTTTTATGTCACTACATAAAGTCCAAGTATTCATGTAACAACCATGGATCTTAGTTTATTGGATTTAGGTTCTTTCTAAAAATGAAATGAGAAATTCATATATTAATTAACAACTTTATTGAATAAACCTCAATAATATCTTTATTGATAATAGAATAAGTTTATTGTTTACAAACCACGAGTTTTAGGAAAATAAAACCCAACACTTCATAGGCAGGAGTTCACAACTCACTCAAGATTCAGGCCAAGTCACGGTCATTCTGATGAAATGCAAGTCTCGTCTATCAACGTTGTTATATAGAAAGACTATACATTTCGTGGTCTGGTCTTATACAAACTCTTTGCATAGAACACCCCTACTCACACATGAATGATCAGGATCAAATCATTTGTAGTACTTTACAACAATTGTAACAATTACAAAGCAAGTCGTATTCGTAGTGTCACTAGGATAAGGTACCCAGCTTTATCTATCTACTATAGATCATTTAGGTCATCACTTAAACATGATCCACCTGTATGCCTCTATATACATGTTTAAGTTTCAGAAAATAACCCTGGATTTTAGTTTATTGGTTTTTGTGGATAAATGCAACTAAATGATAAATAATATACCTCTTTATTTTATTAGATAAATAAATTATTTGTACAGTACAATTACAATTACAAGACCCACGAGATTTGGGGCATCAACCCCAACAATCTCCCACTTGTCCTAAAGCTAGTGGGGTGTACAAAAGAAAGAATAAATAAGTATAATGTACACAAAAACAAGAAACTAGGGCATACAATACCCACCCAATAATATCTCCCACTTGCCCTAGACACAGTGAGCCATGTCTTGTAGACCTAGACTCTCCAGGTGACCCTAAAAAATCTTACCATAAGGGCTTTGTAAATGGATCATCAATGTTATGTGACAATACCATCAGCGTGATGATCACGTTTCCTCGATGCACAATATCTTGAATCAAGTGATACTTGCGCTCAATATGTTTCCCACACTTGTGACTCCGGGCTCTTTAGAATTAGTCACAGCACCACCATTATCACAGTAAAAGGTTGCCTTTGCTGGTTAATTGCTTGCTTATGCGTGGGTTGCAGTTGCCTGCTTGTTCATCCAACCAAAATTTTAGATTTTACTTTCAGCTTGAATAACTTAAATTTTAGACTTAACCTCATGAGATTTCCTTCTAAGAACTTATCCTTACACGTCTTAACTAGCTTACCTTAAAATTTCAGCCTCTGATTCTTCTTCATGAGCTTGGAACTTATCAATCTTTTTTACTCGTCTGTATAGCCTTAAATTCTTGAACACTTAAAGAAATTCCTCAACTTTCAGCTCAATTCCATGGAAACTTTTCCTCTGGTAGCCCTGTTTCAACTCCTTCAACATTCAAGCTTCAAGTTGGCAAAAGTTCTTCTTCCTTAGCTCAAGTAGAACAACCAAACCAAGCACCTCAATTCAAACTCTCCTTTTATACTAAGGTTGTATGCTTATAGGGCTTTCTTAAAATGATATTTGACACACTAATTGGGTGATTAAGCTGAATGCTTAAGTTCTTCGTTAATGCCCATGTTTGCGTCCTATTTTGTCTTTCTTCTCAGCCAACGCATACCCCAGCTAACGTCGCATCCCTTTGCTCACGCATCACTAATCAACGCATACGCTGGCTTTACCCATGCTTAAGCCTGTTGCTCATAAATGCCTCCCTTAACTTCTAATACGCCTCAGCGTCTATCATGCTTTCACCTAGGCAGACTTAACTACCCGTATACTATCCATCATAGGCCTTTACTGGCCTTTAAAGGCCTTTGATGCATGATTAACTAAAATAGGTTTAGGGGTTTGCAGAATCCCTCTAGTTGCTACATATAAATGGTATCCTCAAGATTTTCATTCAAAAATGCAGTCTTAATGTCCATTTGCCAAATCTCATAGTCATAATATATGACAATGGGCTGGAGTATCCTGATAGACTTTAACATGACAACAGGTGAGAGAGTCTCCTCATAGTCAACTCCCTCAATCTGGGTATAAGCCTTTGCCACAAGTCTAGCCTTGAAGGTTTGCACATTACCATCTGCACCCCTTTTTCTCTTGTAGATCCATTTGTAACCTATAGATTTTACCCCATCATGTTGATCTAAAGATCCCAGACTAGATTGAAGTACATAAACTCCATCTTGAGATTCATAGCTTTGATCCATTCATCTTTGTCAACATACTCCAATGCTTTCTTATATAACAATGGATCTTCAACTTCATCATCAGATATGGTGACTAAGGTTTCTGTTAAACCCATATAACGACCAAGCGGATTCGAAGCCCTTCCACTACGTCAAGATTCCCTCAACGTTTGAGGTGGAAGTGACCTTCTAGAAGAACTGACATCAAAAACTCTTGTTGATGTACTTGGCTCTTCAATAACTCTTGTTGATGGTTCAATAGTTTTGCTGGAAAGCTCATTCAATACTATTTTACTGTGTGCTTTGTGCTCCCTTATGTAGTCCTCTTTTAAGAGTGTAGCATTTATCGATACAAACACTTTATTATCTTTTGGATTGTAGAGGTAACCACCTCTTGTTCCTTTGGGGTAGCCTACAAATAGGCATAATTTTGAACGAGGTTCTAATTTCTTAGGATTGGCCTTAAGCACATATTTTGGGAAATTCTAGATTTTGAAATGGTGTAAACTACCTTTACGACCATTCCATAATTTCAAAGGTGTTTTAGAAACACTCTTGGATAGAACACAATTCAAAATATAAGTTGCAGTTTGTACTGCATATCCTCATAACGATCAGGTAAA
This sequence comes from Benincasa hispida, assembly GCF_009727055.1. Lineage (NCBI taxonomy): Eukaryota > Viridiplantae > Streptophyta > Magnoliopsida > Cucurbitales > Cucurbitaceae > Benincasa > Benincasa hispida. Next base: position 7,486,719 of record NC_052357.1, read on the forward strand.
GAAGTGTAACTCATCTTGGACCAAACCATGTCCAACAAGGTTCGGTTTCTCCTTTCTACTAGACCATTTTACTGAGGCGTACCGGATGCTAAGAGTTGGGATACAATTTCATGTTCCATAAAATAGTCCTGAAATTTTAAATCCATATACTCTCCACCTCTATCAGATCAAAGTGTTTTTATTGTTTTACTTAGTGCATTCTCAACTTCAGTCTTGTACTTTTTGAACTCTTCAAAAGCTTCAGACTTATGTTGCAATAAGTAAACATATCCATACCTTAAATAATCATCTGTAAAGGTGATGAAATATTCAAATCCCCCTCTTGCTTTAACATTCATAGAGCCACATAGATCTGAATGTACAAGCTCTAAAGGTTATTTGGCTCCATGACCTTTACAATAAAATATCTCTTAGTTATTTTTCTTTCAAGGCATGACTCACATACTGGTAATGAATCGTTTTCTAACTCACTTAAAAGTCTGTTCTGAATCAATCTCTCAATCCTATTGAGATTAATACGACCTAATCGTAGATGACAAAGATGGGCATTTTCTTTAGGAGAAACTTGTTTGTCTTTTCTTTTGAGTTATCGTAGTTTTAAATAATTCAGTATTAAAAAGGGACTTTGCTACTAACAGCCTTAGCATGTAAAGATTACTCTCAAACTTTGCAGAACAAATCTCAACACCATTTTTTAAATAAACGCTTTATTCACATTAAAATCCAAAGTATATGATTGTTCTAATAAGCATTTATAGAAATCAATTTCATTTTTAAGTCAGGAACTACATAAACATTTTCTAATAAAAGGTAAGATTTTTTAAAACAAAGTCGGAGTCCTCCTACTGCCACAGTTGAGACGACGTGCCCAGTTCCAATCTGCATCATCATGTCACTAGTCTTCAACTGCTGCCAGGAACTAATTCTCTGAAATGAAGAACAAACATGGTTAATGGCGCCTGAATCAATTATCCAAGTAGAATTATCATTCTCCACTAAACATGTTTCTAACACTAGTAAATCACATCTACCTTGTTTAGTTTTCTTCTTTTCTGCCAAATATTTGGGACAATTCATCTTCTAGTATCCCCCCTCATTGCAATGGAAACAGATTCCCTTTACATCTTTCGTCTTCTTTCCCTTTTACGCAACAGAGGGGTTAGCTTTCCCCCATCCTCCCTTATTCTTATTTCACTTTTTGGTGCCAGAAGAGAAAAGTGCAGACTTTGTTCCAGAGGTCGAACTTTTATGGAACTTTTTGGAGGACGAGGCAACATTTGCCTTACCCTTCTATTCCTTGACTTTCATCAAAGACTGATATGTCTGCAGCTCATTGAGTAGGGTAGTTAGGTTGCAGTCAAGCTTGTTCATAATAACGTTACTACAGAGCTGTAGGAAACTTTCAGGTAAAGTTTCTAGGATGAAACTAATCTGACTGGCCTCATCAATGATAGACTCATTCATCTCCGCCACGTTAAAGTGGACCATCATGTTCAATACATGTTCACGGTTAGATGTTCCTTCTTTCATCTGGGCATTGAAGATATATTTGAGAGTGTCATGCTTGAGTTGTGAGAATAATTGTCCAAACATTCCCCTCAGAGACTCCATGATCTCACGAGTAGTGAGCATGAGCTCATACTTCTTGGCTAAAATTTCAAACAAATTGGCTAAGATATACACTCGGGCCTTTTCATTCACTTTTGCCCATCGTTCATATGCCTTCTGAACATTTCGGGATGCATTAATGGTTGAGGCTTGAGGACGATCCTCAACGAGGGCGAATCATAATGAGAACCGTATTAATAGTATTTTTCCAGCTTATATAGTTATCATCGTTTAACTTATCAGTAGAAAGCATGTTTAAAGTAGCGGTTGTCATTATGAAATTGCTAAAACCATACAATTTATTTATATTAGTTATTAAATGCTTTACCCAATTAATAAATCAATCAATTTAGCAAAAATCTAATGTAACCTATGTGACATCTATTTTGCAATGATACTTCAGTGAGGTAGGGTAAAAGCCATCATAGGATGATCAAATACCCCTTCACTGAATTCAGACAGTCTTAACCAATAATTACACCAAAACAACGCTTGCCTCTATAATTATTAGTCACCATTGTTTGGTCCAGAAAATATTAACTTAACTTTTTTTTTTAAGTGTAACCCCTTATTTTAGATTCTAACGTTCCACCCAAATGAGCCAACCGTAGGAAAAAACCGATTGGGACAAAATTAAAAGCAATCCTATCCATTTCTAGAGATTTGATAAAAACTTCAAGCAAATGCCATCCATAGAGGGACACAAGAAAAGTTGTCTTGAGGCCGAACATGAAAGTTTACTACAAACTAATGAGAGAGATTATGGGATGTGTTGACATACGTCTCGCTCCCACTTACTATAAACAATCTCTCTGTTCATCTTGATATTGACATTTAAGTAGAACATTTAAGTAGAAATGTAAAAGAAAAGGTGCCTCGAGGTCGAGCATAGATTTCATGGTGTGAACATTTAAGTAGAAATGTAAAAGAAAAAAATAAAGTATCAAATACCCATTTTCATCCCACTAAGTATTTTACCTAGGGTTGATTAACTTAGAAAATTCGACTAATAATTTTACTAAGTGTTTGTTAAAATTTACCCAAAGTAACATTTGCGTTGGATAGTTTAACAACATTAATTTATGTTTATTAAACACTTTACTAACATGAATCACTCATTGTACGCATGTAATAAATCTATCTATTCACCTTTCAGGTTAGTTCCCAGGCAGGGGTATTCCGTCTCCATCAGCTTAAATACCCCAGCCTGGGCAGAATTGTCCTTAAACAAAAGTCCCAAATAGATACATTTGTTACACATTTAATATTTTATTCAAGAACTCAATTTAATCCTATTAAACCAAAATAAAAGATTAAACCTATTTCTAATCGAATTAAACATAGGCCTTATTATGAAAGCATGCAATTCCTTTTCTATTACATATATAACACTTATATATTTAAAGTAATGAAAAAAATATATATCTATCCATACATCTAATCCATATATTACAGCAATTATGATATAAATTATGCATGAACATGCTTAATTTATCATGCAATTTTATGATATAGCATTTACATTAAAAAAATTATGCATAAACATATGTATCCTATGGTGGAATTATGCTATATGACATACATTATGACATACAACAAAAAATATCATATACCAAATGCATAAAATAAAAGCTTCAATTTGGATCAGGATTAGTTTCCTAAACTTTTAATTAAATTAATNATCATATTATAAAAGGATGCAATTCCTTTTCCATTACATACATAACACTTATATATTTAAAGTAATGAAATATATATATATATATATATATAAATTTTGTATTAGTTTCCTAAGCTTTTAATTAAATTAATATAAAAAATATTAATTTAGTTAATCCAAAATAAATTAAACTAAATTATTACAATTAATAATGAAAAAAAAAACAATTGGAATCCAAACCATCAGAAGCTGAACCGTCAAACCATGTAGTATTGCAATGTTGTTCGCAGTGTGGCAACGCTCCACACAACTCTTTTGCCCGTTCATCCGTAATACTCCATCCTTCTCCGTTTTTCACCAAATTGAAGCTAGAACTTGATCACCATCGACACAGACATCAAATACAGACTCGATAGTTTATATACAAATTGTCTAAAATAACGAACCCTTTACATATCGAATCTTTAACAAGTAGTAAAAATCTAAAACCAATCTCAAAAACATCCAAATGAGAAAACCTCATTCAACATAAAACTATGCAGAATTAATAGTCCCACCATTATTCTGTATACATTTGAAAATAAATTAGAATGGAGATGCACACTCTGATACCAATTGAAAGGATACGCAAGTACCTATTGGGGAAAAGATTATATTCTAATTTTAATTTTACATAACGTGCAAAGAATATATTGTTGGATTCAGGAAGTAAGCAACGGAAGCAAAACAGGATCATTAAGCATTCTAATTCATTAATTTTGGCTTCAAACTACGCATGCTCATAAACTAAAGATAGAGTTTCAACACTAACCTTTCAATTACCTCTTGAATCACGAACTCCAACTGCAATCCTCCATTCCTTTGGATGTGAACCACCACAAGGTCTCAAAACAAGCTTGAATTAGGGAACAAAGGAGAATAGGTCACTGATTTTACACAGTATGAGGAACACTTCTTCAAACACAAATTCTCAGCATTCAGCAACGATTGCTCTGCCCATTCCACTCAAAATTTCAGCTTTATATTGCATGACTTTCATGCAACTAATTGCCTTTCATGAATCACAGCTCATGCTTGTGAATTTGAGCAAAACATTTGGTGGTTTAGTGACTAAGGTGCTAGCACCTAAAGTGGAAAACATTTTTTCCATTTCCAATTTTTTCTTTTATTTTTGATTTCAAAAATCAAAAATTCATTTCAATTAAAAAATTGAAAGTTTATTAATTTAAAAAAATTAATTCAATAATTAATTTTCTAACAAAATTAATAAATTAATTAAATAATTTTATTAATTTTATTAATTTAATATCAAATATTAAATTACTTCGTCACCAATTATACTACCATGAATCTTTATTCATGAATTTAATATTTAAATTATATTTAAATATTAATCGACTCTCCAATTTTGTTTAATTCCAAAATTAAGCATGTAATTATATCACATATAATTACTAATTCCCTTAATTCTAAATTGAACGTTTCGAATTAACTAATCACAATACTCTAAAGCTAATCTATTTGTGAGCTAGTAGGGGGACCTAGTGGACCTACAGATCATGGGCTTCAACGATCTGAGATTAATTGGCTAAACTCTTTATACTGAATTAACCCCCATTTGTTAACTACTGGGTCACTCCACTAAAGCCCAGAGTTGCACTCCTCTCACTGTAGATATATTATGTCCATTCGATATAACCATGATTGGTAAGCTAACTCTTCACAGGTTGTTCGTAATAATGGTTGGGTCAAAAGGTTGTTTTACCCTCGAGATTACCTTTTATTTCTTAAGTCCCACTGATCCTCTAATGAACAATTGGTTTGTGATCCGATCATCAAACTGAGTCCCTCTCGGGCCAATGAGAGGGTGGGCCCCTTATTCAAGACCCGGAGTCAGCATTTAAGGGAACAACCTTTCTACTATCCCTAAAAGTGGGTAAGAGTGAACTCCATCTTGCACCCTATGTCCCCAGCTATCTACCCAGTCTTACCCTTAAAATGGGAGGTTTATTGAGCTGGCATTGTTGAGCCAACCCTCACCTATGCAAATCTAAGGATAATCCCGAATAAACAGAAGTTCATAGTTAGCTCAGAATTAAGGTCAAGTTACCTAGGTCATTGTTTTGAAATAGTCAGTCTTAAATAGTAAACAACGTTATAAAGTAAGAGTGACTTATTTCGTGGTTCGATCTTGTGCAAACTCATTACACAGGACGCCCCCACTACTCATGTCTCTACATGTACGAATCAAGATCACTTTGTCTCTAGCACTTTATAAGTCATTGTAACAACTACAGAGTGGGCCACATCCGTTAGTGTTACCAGAATAAGACACCCAATCTTATTCATATACTATAGATCATTTTGACTATTTACTTGAACCTGGTCCACTTTTATGTCTCCACATAAAGTTCAACTACTCATATAATAGTCATAGATCTTTTAGTTTATTGGATTTATTTCTAAAATGAAATAAACAATTCATATATTCAATAACAACTTATTGGATTTTCAAAATAAGTTTATTTTTTACCAACCACAAGTTTTAGGATATAAAGCCCAACAAACTTCCACTTGGACTAAAACTCCACTAGTAACATACATATGAATATATAATACTGAGGTTTTAAGTTTTACGGAGAAATACAATAAATTAGGGCATCACATACCCATGGTTTGCCTTTAGGTATATCTATGGGTTTTTCTCCCAGTTGTCCTAGGTTATATACCTCGTAGTCCTAGCCTTACTAGGAGACTCTCGAACACTTTAGCCGAGAGAATCATTGTAAACACGTTAATATACAATAGACTTCTTATTAAACTATATAGGGAATTTATTGAAGAAAATGAAATGTTTATGAATTATTCGAAGAAAATAAAAGGTTTATGTAATTAAAATATATATATATATAATTAAATAAAACTAATATTCATTTAATTAATATGTACTTTAATTAATAACCTATTTTATGTAATTAAAAACACACAGGTAATTAAATAAAACTAATTTTATTTAATTTATATATACTTTAATTTAATATTATAAAACAAATTCTCTCAATAATTTAATATGAATCAAATTCATATTAAGTTTGATATTTTTCCCTTAAACTATATCTCATATAATTTTATATAAACATTAATTTGAACAATTCAAATTAATCCGAATTAATTCCATTCTCATTTTTATCCCAATTGAGCTAACGAGGGAACCATATGAACCTACAGTTTGAAGCTCCAAATGTACTCGTTAATTATTCAAACTTTAATCATTAACTGTCAGTCACTCAACTAAAGACTAACAGTTGCACTCTTCGCACTATAAATAAATTTCTGTATCTATTGGATATAACCAATCAACGGTTCGTTGACCCTTCACAAATTGCTCGTAAATACAACTAACCAAAATTACCGTTTTTCCCCTATAGTTACATCTAACTTCTTAAGTACCACTGTTCTCTCTAATGAACAATATGACATAGTCCAACTATGAACAAACCCTCTCAGACCAAGAGAGGGTATGGCGCCACATTGTTCAAGCCTTGGAATTAGCTCTTAAGGGAGCAATTTATCTATAGTCTCTAATTATAGAGAATGGGTGAATTTTTTCTTGTGTAGCTGTGTTCCTAGCTCCCTAATTAGACGAATCCTCAAAATGGTAGGCATATTGATCTTGCAAAACTGACCACTCTCATCCATACAAATTAATGGACCGCCTTCATAGGCTTGAGTTTACAACTCACTCAGGATTTATGTCAAGTCACTTATAGTCATCCGGATGAAGTCTTATTTATCAACGGTGTTATATAGAGAGACTATATATTTCGTGGTTCGGTCTTATATAGGCTCTTTACATACAACACCCCTACTCACATGTCTATACATGAATGATCAGGATCATATCATTTGTAGGACTTTACAACAATTGTAACAATGATTTGTTCTGCTAGGCTTTGAATTCTTCAGGGAACTGCTTGCATACCAAGTACTTTACTATATCTACAAACCAGAATGAAAGGTCGTCAATTTTAAACGGTGTTTCATCTAGAAATTGGGCATTAATTTTAGGTTCCCTTTTTTTGGTCGCATCATTCTCAAATCTAGACAAATAGTCAACTATGTTGTTTTAGGTGCCTTTGCAATCAACCACTTCGCTTGTGGTAACAAGACCCATCAAATGAGTCTTGGATTGTCATCGAATGAGTTGTTATTCTTACTTATTAGGGTCCGTATGAATAACAACTTTGGACCCTAATAAGTAAGAGTGAAATGTCTCCATTGCAAAACCTACGACTAACAACTCTTTTTTCATGGTTGCGTAATTTTTCTTGGCATCATTTAGAGTTTTACTACAATATGTGATCGAGTGCACCAATCTTTCTTTGCATTGACCCAGCATTGCTCCTACTATGACATTGCCGATGTCGCACATCAGCTTAAAAGGCCGCATCCAGTCAGGTTTAATTAGTATGGGAGTAGTCGTCAATGTATTAACTAAAGTCTGGAAGGCTTGATGGCACTTCTATCAAAATCATAAGTTCTATTAATCTCAAGCAATGCGTTCAGAGGCTTGGGTATTTGAAAAAATCTCTTAATGAACCTCCGGTAAAATCTGGCATGTCCCATAAAGTTTTCATTACCTTAACATTGGTTGGAGAAGGGAGATTGAAAGGAGTATGTGAATACCCACAACGGGAAGATCGTGTCCCAGTTGTTATTTTACATAACTAGAATTAATAGAGAATGGAAACTAATATACATTTAACTCTAATTAAGCATGCTTTCACAGAAATTTGGAGAGGAAGAAGGATTAAGAATGTATGTCTCATTCTCCCTCGAACACTGAAACTCATGAACATAAAAATTGAACAATACCACGAGGACTTCTTTGTTATTCTCTAGGTTGAATCTTTGGTAAGGGAGAGTTTTGATTTAAGAGCAAATTCTTTACAGAGAAATCATACACTGACATCCCAAGAATAGAATGGAGCAGATAAAAATCAAGATCTCTCTCTAAATACTTTGTATACTTCATGTCGGTTATGAGAGAATGGGTTGAAGGAGTTAAAATAACTCCCTCCCCAATTTTAAATTTCAAAAATTCAAAAAATTCAAAATTTGAATTTTAGTGTGTATATATATAAACTAATTTACTATATATAAATATTAAACCATATGTTATATCAAATATAACACATAACCTATAGTTTATATTATATTTATATATAATGTAACCTATGGTTTATTAATCTCTCATATAACCTATAGAATTAATGTAAATCATATTCATATTAATTTTAACCTAAATTTTTTATATGAATCATATTCATATCATTAATATTTGAATAATATTCAAATATTTATTTTCTTTCAATTAAAACTTTATAATATAATTTATTATATACATTATATTACGTATATCTCATATAATAAATTTTTTTATTATAATGTATCACATATATTATATTAATCTATCTTATATAATTAGTTCCCTTCAATTAATTTGAGCAATTCAAATTAATTCACAATTAATTCGATTCTTATTAATCTCAATTGAGCTAACGAGGGGACCTTATGGACCTATAGATTGAAGCTCCAATGGTACTTGATTAATTAATTAAACTCTTTAATTAAATTACTCAGCTTTCATTAACTGCTGGTCAATCCACTAAAGACTGACAAGTGCACTTTTCGCTACAGATATATTTCTATGTCCATTGGATATAACTAATCAATAGTGCGTTGACCCTTCACAAATTGCTCGTAAGTACAGTTGGACCAGAATTACTGTTTTGCCCCTATGGTTACATCTAACTTCTTAAGTACCACTGATCCCTCTAATGAACATTTAGTTATAGTTCAACTATAACTGAACCATTATTGGGAAAGGAAAGGGTGCGCCACCACATTGTTCAAGCTTCAAAATCAGCCCTTAAGGACCAATTTCTCTACTTGCCCTAACAGTAGGGAATGAATGAATTCTTTTTTGTGTAGTTGTGTTTCCAACTCCCCAATTAGACGAATCCCCAAAATGGTCGGCATATTGCATCGGCGAAATTGGTCACTTTCACCCATGCAAATCAAAGAACCGCCTTCATACGTAGGAGTTCATAACTCACTCAGGATTCAGGTCAAGTCACGTATGGTCATCTTGGTGAAATGTAAGTCTCTTCTAGCAACAGTGTTATATAGAGAAACTATTCATTTCATGGTCCGGTCTTATACAAACTCTGTGTATAGAATACCCCTACTCATATGTCTCCACATGAATGATCAAGATCAGATCATTTATAGTACTTTATTATTGGGTTTTATGTCCTAGAACACGTTGTTTGTAAACATTAGACATATTCTATTGACAATAAACTTGTTATTGAGGTTATTCAATAAAAATGTTATTGAATATGTGAATTGCACCCTTTTAACCCTAAATCCAACAAACTAAGAACCGCTGACTATAGTATGAATACCTGAACTTTATGTAAAGACATAAAAGTAGATCAAGTTCAAGTAATAGCCAAAATAGTCTATAGTATAGGGATAAGGTTGGGTACCTTAACCTGGTGACATTATGGATGCAACTCACTTTTTATTTGATACAAACGATGTGATCCTGAATCGTTCATGTAGAGACATGTGAGTGGGGTCGTCCTATGCAATGATTTTGCATAAGATCAGACCACGAAATAGTCAACTTTACTTTATAATGTCGTTTATTGTTAAGATTGACTATTTCAATTGGATGGCCTAGGTAACTTGATCTTAATCCTGAGTTAACTATGAACTCTTGTTTATTCAGGATTATCCTTTAACCTACATAGGTGAGAATGACTCAACATCGACAACTCAATAAGCCTTCCATTTTAGGGGTAAGACCAAGTAGATAGTTGGGGACATAGTTCTACAAGATGGAAATCACTCCGACCTGATTCTAGGAATAGTAGATAGGTTGTTCTCTTAAGTGCTAACTCTGGATCTTGAACAAGGGTCATTACCCTCTCATTGGCCTGAGAAGAACTCGGTTTGGTGGTTGGACCACAAACCAATTGCTCATTAGAGGATCAGTTGGCCTAAAGGAGCAAGATGTAATTATAGAGGTAAAAACGGTAATTTTGACCCAACTGTAATTACAAAAAATCTGTGAAGGATTGACTTACTGATCATGGTTAAATCAAATGGACAGAAATATATCTACAGTGAGAAGAATGCAGTTGTTGGGCTTTAGTGGAGTATTCCGTAGTTAACGAATGTTAGTTAATTAGGTTAAGAATTTAGGCGGATAATCTTAGATCGTTGGAGCTCATGATCTGTTGGTTCATTAGGTCCCACTGTTAGCTCATATCGAACTAAATCTTAAGACAATGTGATCAAAGAATTTGAAGTGTTCAAATTCAGTTTAGAGAATTATTGTTAATTATATGTGATATAATTAATGTTTAATTGTTGAATTAAACAAATTAGAGAGTTGGAGAATATTTAAATGTGACTTAAATATTACACAGGAATAGTAATTCATGGTCGGAATTGATGTTTTAATTAATTTAATATTTATATTAATTAAATTAAATTATTTAATTAATTATTTAAAATTAACTATTAGAATTAATTTTGTTCAAAAATGTTTTAAATGAAATTGCTTTTATTTAAAATAAAACTTGAATTAATTTTATTTAAAATTGAAATTTGGATTTATGAAATTCAAATTTAAAATTAAATTAAAATCCATTTTAATTTAAATTTATGAAATTTAAATTCAAAATAGGATTTAGGGTTAGTGGAACATTCCCACTTTTCCTTCTACCAAAACACCTCACTTTCCAACTTCAAATTGGTGTCATTTGGAGAATAATTTCCTTTTGCATGAAATCTTCTTTAAATAAAAGATTTTTATTTGAGAAAAAATTCATGCAACTTGATTATTTGAAGAAGAAATTGTTCTTCAATTTATACACCAAAACTCTCAACTCTCTCAAAATTTCCTTCAATCTCACCATAAATTGGATCCCGCAATTCGTTTTAAAGCCAGAGAATAGTAGAGAAGACTCTAGCGATGATCCACAATGTGTTCATGATCAGAATTAACCAAGAAGTTGCATCAATTTTGAGTTTCTACAAAGATGGGTAATCTCAAACGCTATTCTCCTATTATGAACATGCATGCTTAATCCTCAAAATTAATGTAGTTAGAGTGCTTATAGTCTTAATTGCTTCTGCATGCATATTGTTGACTCTTTCATTTACAACAATTGTAACAACTACAAAGATATACATGTTTAAGTTACATTAGATAATCTTGGATCTTAGCTTATTGGTTTTGGGTTAATGCAACTAAATGTCGAATAAAATACCTTTTATTTTGTTAGATAAATAAATTGTTTATACAAATACAATTACAAACTACAATACCACAAGATTTAAGACATCAACTCCAACAGTTCAGAATTCACATTGATCTTCGCAGGATCGACCTCCAACCCATCCTTTAAAATCTTTTGTCCCAAAACTATTTTTCGATTACCATAAAGTGGCACTTCCCCAATTCAGGAACAAATTTATTTCCATGCGGCATTGGAGAACAGACTCCAAAATGATCAAACATTCATCGTAATAATTTTTAAATACTAAAAATTCATCCATAAAAATTTCAATCGAGTGCTTCAAGAATTTTGAAAAAGTGGTCATCATACACCGTTGGAAAGTACTTGGCATGTTACACAGGCCAAAAGGCATGCGTCAAAATGCGAAGGTTCCATAAGAACAGGTGAAAGTTGTTTTCTCTTGATCTTCAAGAGCTATCAAGATTTAATTGTAACCAGAATCCGTCCAAAAAGTAGAAGAACTCCTTGCCAGCTAAGCGGTTCAACATTTGATCCATTAAAGGTAGAGGGAGGTGGTCTTTTCTTATGGACACCTTGAGCTTCCGATAATCCATGCAAATTCACCAACCAGTAACTGTTCTAGTGGATATGAGCTCATTATTACTGTTGGTAATTGTCGTCATCCCCTCCTTCTTGGAGACACACTATACGAGGCTGACCCATTTGTTGTCAAAAATAGGGTAAATGACTACTGTGTCGAGCCATTAAATTATTTCCTTTTTTACAACCTTTTTCATAGTAGGGTTAAACCTTCGTTGACATTGCACAAATCCTATATGTTCTTCTTCCAGTCGTATCTTGTGCATGCAACATACTGGACTTATGCCATGGATGTCTATGAGTGATGCATTCTATTCATACGATGAAATAATGATACTTATGAGAATTAAACACTTAGTTTTCTTTAGTTAAACCCAAGTGCAAATCTAATAAAAGTTCCTAGTGAGTCCAGGGTCGAACACAAGGATTGCTCATAAGTATGTGATGAAGCTAAAAAATATTATCTTCGCGTGTGAAAAAAATTTCAAATGAGTGATTGAATAAATAAACTTAAATCTAAATATGCGATGGGGAATATGTCTAAAGTGAAGTAATGTATTGGATAACAGATATACGATAGGAGGGTTGAGAAATAATTTTACTAACATTTTTCAACAACTGAATGAAATATGCGATCAAGCTATACATTCAATATTACAACCAACACTTCTCAGTGTCTTTTGCCACATTATCTTATATCTAAGATGCATGCGATAGGTGTAATATGCAGAGAATATACTTATTTCTAAGGAATATTTTCTTCGTTTTATGAAGTCTTAATCTAAAGTCTCTTAAACTTAATTAGCTTTACTTAAAAAAATTATCAATTGATTCAAGCAACAAATTTAAGCATGCATAAAACAAGTTGATCGCATGATTCCTCCAGTTATTTAGTCGTGTTAGCTACAATCTTCCCAACCCATTAAATAATTTAGTTATGCGTGATATAGGTGGAAATGATAGATAAGATGTATAATAAACATGTATTTATACTGAAATTCTGGATTTTCCAATCAAATAAATACAATATGAATACACAAAAAGAGAAAAGGGTCAAAGAGTCAATTCGTGGTTTGCAGTGTCTTGCTTCCTCTAGCTTGTTTTACATCTGCTTCCTTAGATAATCGAACAAAATGATCTTCTTCACCTAGAACCCTAAGCTCTCACCAAGAAGTTTCTATGGAAGAATGACAGAAGTTTCAATCAGAATCCCTTCTCAGGGTGTTCTTCTTGTCTCCCACAATATATCCCCTAGTACAATAAGAACTTCGAACTCAGAATTCTAACGACTACTCCTCTCACTATTCACATATATATCTCTATATATCACTCTACATGGCATTTTCATGGGTATTTATAGGCGTTCACGATCACTTCTTTTCTTAAGTTTATGATTAAGTTGATGGGGCATATCAAATTCCATATCCTATTACGTCGATTGCAACGTATTAGTGGTTCATTGAATCTTCAACAAAGCTTTCATGTGGCCACCAACGCAGCTTGTGATGTGAAACCCACCCCTCAAGTCATGTCATGCCTCATCGCTTGCACCCTATACGATCGTCTTCATTTTCTTCTCAGGCCGTTTCTTGCTTTGAACGCATTAGTGGGCATACGATCATGCGATCATCAAACTTCAAAAGGGTATACTGCACAGAAGTAGCGTAATTAGTCTGGAATTTAAATATGATATGTGTTAGAAGTAAGTAATACCATGCTTTGCTTTTTGTATAAGTTTATTGGCAAAATTTATCAAAGTTGTGTGCCTTTGTCTTATTATTTTAAATAAAAGAGATATAATAACTTGTATTTTTACAAGTTATCAGCGAGCGTCTATTCTATAACCTTGCTATGTTTCTTTAAGATTTTCATAAGTGCTTCTTCATTTGATGCACTCAGTTGGATGAAATAATAACTGCCAACGTGTTCTCTCCCAAGTAGGCATATTTTAAATGTGCTAATAGTGCTTTTAGTTCTAGAATTGTGGCTCTTCTAAAGATGGCTTTGCCTTCTTAGTTTCACTGTTGTCAAGATCAAGTGATTCAAAATTCCTCTTTGGGTTGCTTAACGAATAGACAGATTCTAGAAATTCTTCTTCTTCACTTTTTAATGATAATTATAATTCACTCCCGTCAATCTCATTGGTCCATTCCACATCCTCTATCATATTGCATCATTCTAACTTGTAAGGATACTTAAATGCGTCAAATACATTGAATTTTACTTGATGATCATTTATGTGTATAGTGAGTTCACCTTGTGAACATCAATCAAAAACCTCTCGATGGATAGAAAAGGTCTACCAAGAATGATTAGGATGTTTTTGTTAGCTTTGTAGTCCAAGATAATAAAATCTACACGAAATATGAATTTGTCTACTTGGACCAAAATATCTTCAATCTTACATACAAGATATGTAATTGAACGATCAACAAGTTGAAAAGTTACTGTTATAGGTTGAGCTTTTCCAATCTCCAATTTCTTGAAGATTGACAAAGGCATCAAATTAATGATTGCTCCAAGGTCACACAATGCACGACCTACATCTATTCCCCCTATTGAGCAGGAAATGGCAAAACTACCAGGATATTTCATCTTCTCATGTATATTGTGTTGAACAAATGCACACTTTCATGCGTCAATGCAACAATGTCAAAATAATCAGGCTACTCTTTTTGGACAATATGTCTTTCAAAAATTTAACCTAGTTTGGCATTTGCTCCCTTCCATTAGTGAAATGTTGATGTGCAGTTACTTAAGCACATCGAGGAAGCATTTGAATTGCTTTTCATCATTCTTTTTCTTCAACCTATGGGGAAAAGGAGGAGTTGGATGCAACTCAAGTGTTGTGCTTGAAGTTGAAGCATTCATGGATGAATATCTACGTTCATTATCATTTTCATATTCTTGCTGCTTTTTCTTTCTACATTGAGATGATTCATTATGCACTATTTTTTCTTTTGTTGATTTCTCTACGATGTGATGATCACTGGTTGTCTTGGTTTGGTTAGTTAATGATTAGGTTGAGGGATTGCTTTTCTCTAAGTTGTCAGCAGTTAGGGGTTTTCCACTCCGTACTGTCACAGCATGACATTGCTCTTTACTTGAACTTCCTTGACCTCTAGGAGCTTTCGTGTTACTTGGCAATGTTACACATGGTAGATTATTTAGTTCTTCAGCAATCTGACCTATTTAAAGCTCTAAATTTTGTAGAGATGATACTTGGCTTTGCAGTAGGGCATCATTCTTCTGCATATATTCCTTTAATAGTACCTCTATTAGGGACGAGGAGCTTGATGCTTGTTGCAGCGGGTTTTTCATTTCTTGTCTTTAGTGTCCTTGATTAAACCCAGGTGGTCTACCTCGATTTATTTGTTACCCGCCTGGCTTATCTGTCTGCGGTTGCTTATTTCCACCTGAAGAATAGTTAGGATAGTTTCTCCACCCAGGATTGTAAGTATTTAAATACGAATTATTTTGGATGAAGCACACAGATTGTGGATTGTGTAGGCACATGTCAAATGAGTGTGGCTCCCAACATCCAATGCATCCAATTTCAACAACTTGGCTTACCGTGTTTACTTGATTACTGTTTCCTGCATTGTTTTTATTCAACGCTGTCATCTGTAGTAGGTTTGTCAAAGCGGTCGCTTAAGTTTGAAGTGCAACTACTGCATCATTGTCCATTGTTCCTTAATTGTTTCCTTTTCTGCTTGAGCTTGATCGTGATCCAAAACCATTATCCTCCTAGTCTTCATGATTCTGTGAAATCCTATGCAGAATGACCTTTGCCTCCATATATATATTTTCTAATAGGCCCCTTATCGTAGTCGAGTTTGTTGAAGTATGAGAAGCTTTAATAAGTCCATCATAAAATGTCTCCATCTACACGCAAATCAATAAACCATTATGCTGGAAATTTTCTCTAATCTCTTAAATCTTGCCCATGCGTCACTCGAAGTCTGCCGGCCCTTTTGTCAAAAATTGGTAATTTCTCTTCGTCTTTTTGCATTTTCAGTAGGCAAGAATAATTTCTTCATAAATTTCACCACCATCTACTCCCAAGAAGTAATTTTGCCTGGTTCTAACGCATAGTTCTATTGTCTTGTTTCATTCTTTAAAAAGAACGGAAACAAAAACAACAGAATCTCCTCCTAGGTGATATTTGGGATCACAAAGGTGTTACATATCCCAATGAAGCTTTTAAATGGGTGTGAGGGTCTTGCTTGGAGCTCCTCCAAATTGTTTAGTTGGTTGGATCATTTAAAGCATTACTTACTTTATTTCTTACTTGGCCCCTTAAGCTATTAGTGGCATAATTCCTGGTCAAAAATCCTATAAATTAGGTGACGTATACTCTCTTATAGGTATGTTCCTATTATTTGTAAGAAGTATGAGATTAGCTCATGTCAATGCATTGTTGACCACATTGTTGGTCGCATTTACTGCATTGTGATCATTGCTAATCTCTCATGATTCTAGTTCTATTCTTTTGTCTTCTTTTTCAATTGGTTAGAATTTGTTTGTAAAAAGTTTGCTCAATTTCAAGCTCATACAATGGTCCAGACATGGTGTCTTCACTCATATGATTTTTTGCAACACTTCTCGGTCAAGTGCACAATATTTCTTCTATTGAGTGCTTGCAAAAATAAAAAAACACAAATTTCAAACACAAATTAATTACACAAATTTCAAACACAAATTAATTACCAAAGTCCCTGGCAACAGTGCCAAAAACTTGTTGCGTTTCAGAGTGGTATGTAATTTTAGAGCCTTATGTCGTGCCTTTCTTACTAATGAAAATGAGTAATGTACTTTAAATGCAACGTTTATCTATTAAGACCCAAGTGCAAGCCTAAATAGAGTCCTTGTGAGTTTAGGGTCGAACAAAAGGACTGTCGACTGAGGTGTGTTGAAATTAATGTTTGATCTTAGCACAATGGGTTTTTCAAATATGCATTGAGAATGTTTCGTACAACTAACTAAATGACTAAACTAAAATTTTGGTGGAAGTGGATGATGGTGATTGGTGTGAGTGATAGTGGATGATGATACGTCAAATGTTGGTAGTAAAAATGATGATGGTAATTACAATTACAATGAAACAACATGGTGTGAGAAAAAAATATCAATCGATAAAACAGGGTTGAGAAGGCTTACTAGTATTTTCTTAAAAGATGCATGAGTCTGTGTCCATGTATTAACTCATAAATGAAGCATTCATCTCTCAATGTTTTTTATGCCACGTTTGTCCTGTCTCTAGGGTGCATGCGATGGTTAATTTCACACAAGATGTTGACTTTATCTCTAAAACTACTTTTCTCCTTGTCAATGAGATCCACAATCACTTACTCTTTTAAGCAATTAATTATTTCTACTTAAATCAATTTGTCATATTGATCTAAGCAATGTAATTAACACACATTAACAAGATGAACTTTAACTCATGCACAACTTGTGAAAATTATAATTGAAATCTTTTAAACCCATTAGGAAATTAGTTGCACATGATGAAAAAGAGAATACAAATGAATGGATGAAATGTGGAGGAAATCATATTTATATTAAGAAGAATGAGTTTTTCAATCTTAATTACTTAATACAAACGTAAATGAAAAGAAAATTATTATAAATAATAGAGAATGAAAGTGTCAAGCCGCCGGTCACGATCTTTTGTTTCCCATGGCTTGTATGGTGGTTGCTTCAACGGAGGTTGTAATGATGGTGACGGAGCTCTTTCTCCTTTTTCAGAGAGGAACACTGAGTTCTCACTCAAAATTCTTCAAGGAATAGCTTTAAGGGGTGGTGGTAATGGCGGATTGAGGTAGAGTGTAAGCAAAGCTTCAACCTATCTCTCGATGAGAAATCTATTGTCCTTAGCCATGTTTTGATGGGCTATTTATAGGTGTAAAAAATGGAAGATTCTTTGCCTTTTTCTAATGATTCACTGATACCTTTGTATTTAATTCCATGCTCTACTGTACCAACTACTTACATCACAGGTTCATTGGCCCTGCCGTGAATATCTTAAATCAACTACCAACTTGCGTTTTGATTTGACACCCACCACTCATGCCTTTTTTGTTTTCTTTCATGTTGTCTACTAAATGCCTGATCCCCTGCATGCAAGATTGGGCATCGATCTGATCACTTTCTATGCATCCATGTTTGCAGCTTTTGTCTCCTTGGTCGATTTTTACTTCATTTTATTCAAATCCTGAGTTCAAAGATAAAGATTTTATAATTTCCAAGATTTATGAGTTTTGTGATGCATGAATGCACGATGTGATTATTTGCATGAATTTCATATCAAGTTAATGCATTTTTCTCTAATTTTTCCTAATTATTCTAAATAGAAAGATATAATTGTTGGAGTTGATACTCTAAATCTTGTAAGTTCTGTAGTTTGTAATTGTATTGTACAAACTTTTTATTTATTTAATAAAATAGGAGATGTTTTATTTTACATTTAGTAGCATTAAACCTACAAACCAATAAACTAACATCCAAGGTTATCATCTGTAGCTTAAACATGTATATAGAGACATACAGGTGGATCATGTTTAAGTGATAACCTAAATGGTCTGTAGTAGATGGATGAGGTTGGATACCTTATCCTGGTGACATTTTGAATACGGCTTGCTTTGTAGATGTTACAATTATTGTAAAGTGCTACAAATGATCTGATCCTTATCATTCATATGGAGACATGTGAGCAGGGGTATTCTATACAAAAGAGTTTGTATATGATCCGACCGCAAAATGACTAGTCTCATTATATAACGTCGTTCATAATAAAGACTTACATTTTACTAGGATGACCATAGGTGACATGATCTGAATCCTGAGTGAGTTGCGAACTCTTGCCTATGAAGGTGGTCTTTTGATCTATGTGGGTGAGAGTGGCCAGATCACAGACTCAAAAAGCCTACTATTTTGGGGATTCGTTTGATTAGAGAGCTAGGAACAAAGCTACACAAGACGGAATTCACTCCTTCCCCAATGTCGGGGTAAGTAGATAAATTGCTCCCTTAATGGCTGATTCTGGGGCTTGAACAATATGGCACCATACCTCTCCTGGCCTGAGAGGGGTTTTGGTTATAGTTGGACTATAACTTATTATTCATTAGAGGGATCAGTGATACTTGAAGAGTTAGATGTAACTACAGGAGTAAAACGATAATTTTTGCCTAGCTGTACTTACGAGCAATTTGTGAAGGGTCATCATACTGTTGACTGGTTTTATCCAATGGGCATAGGAATATATCTATAATGCGAAGAGTGCAGTTGTCAGTCTTTAGTTGAGTGCTCGACAGTTAATGGATGTTAAATAATTTAATTAAAGGAGTTTAATTAATTATTCAAGTACCATTGGAGCTTCTATCTACAAGTCCATGATGTCCCCTTTATAACTTAACCGGGATTTATGAGAATCAATTTTGGGTTAATTTGAATTGTTCAAATTAATTGAGGAAATTAATTATATGTGATATAATTAATTGAATTTAATTATATATGATATAATTTATATAATGTATTTGATACATTATAATCTAATGTTTACTTGAGAAGAAATAAATATTTGAATATGATTCAAATATTAATTATATGAATTGGATTCATATAATTAAATTTAATATAAATGAGATTTATATTAAATATCATTGATGAGAAAATTAAAACTATAGGTTATATTTATATGATAAAATATTAAACCATAGGTTATATGTTATATATGATATAATATATATACTATATTAAAGTAAAACTAATTTATTGATTATTTTAATGTTATTTTAAATTAAATGAAGGGAAATAACTTCCTTCCCCTAATTTCTCTCAACTCATGTAGTGGGTGGTGGTGGTTTTTTCTGGGGTTGATATTGCATTTCCTCTGGCGGACCCCCTCTTTCCACCGTACTGGAGCGATCCGAGAAGAACGATTAGGGTCTATTACGTCCAGCCTTACTAGAAAGATAGACCCTGGAACTTCCAAGGCCAAGAAGGAAGACCTGGATGATCCGCTCCTCGTGGAGTAGATCCCGCATCCAACCAAGTCTTTGACCAGGGAACGGGAGAATTCCCACTACCGCTGGCCGAAGGTTTTTTGTAAGTTATGTTACAGAGTAGAGAGAGGGGTATAATCAGTGTGTTCGCTCTGTAAAAAAATCCCAAAAAAAATTCTCTATTCCTCTCAATTCTCTCTTCCCTTTTTCCAAAAATCAGAGAAGCCCACAATTCTCACTGTAATTCTCATCCCAATAGAGAATACAAGAGATTCTAATTGGTGGTGGCCATAGGAGATTGTTTTGACCATGAAAATTCTTGGAGAAGAGGATCACGTGAAGAAAGGTTTTTCAAGGGTAAGGTTCTCTAATTTTCTTTTTCTTTTCTTTAATGAATGTTGTAAATTTCTGATTATGCATAATGTTTCTATTCTGTAATTTGCACTATGTGAAAATTGAATTTGGGACCGATCCACGTTTTCGCTCAGGGTCTTCATAGATTCCTACAGTAATAACTTGTATTTCTACAAGTTATCACTGCTCGTAAGAGAAAGAGTTCGATTTCTGAAATTCTTTCAAGAGATGGCCATAGTTTGTTATCAGTGGAAGACATTGAATAGGAATTCTTGGATTTTTACTCGAAGCATTTTAGTCAAGATCTGGCACAACGTTTGATTTCTTCTAATCTTTATTGGTCTTCTTTAACCCCTTCTCAGGCTATTAGCCTCAAATGACTTTTCACTGAGGATGGCATATTTATTGTCGTCTCTTCTTTGGGCTCTTCTAAATCCTCTGATTTTGATGGCCTCACTGCTAAATTTTTTAAGTCTTTCTAGTCCACTATCAACTATGATATTATGTCACAATCATTGTTTTCTTCTCCTTGAGCATTATTAATGCTTCTTTGAATGAGACATACATTTTCTTAATCCCTAAAAAGGTTGATTCGAAAACTATTTTTGATTATTGACTTATTATTCTTATTTCTTGTGCATATAAAATTATTACTCAGGTGCTCTCTAATTGTTTGAAACTTGTACCCCTCATACTATTTACACAAATCAGCTTGCTTTCGTGGTTGATATTTGATTTTGGATGCCTCTTTAATGGAAAATGAGTAGATTGATGACTAGTTTCATAGTAAAAAGGTCGGTGTGGTTAGACCTTGAGAAGGCTTCTGATACTATTGATTGGGACTTTTTAGATGATGTGTTACAGGCAAAAGGTTTTGGACTGATTTCGTGTCGGTGAATTTGTGGTTGTGTTGCTGGTTCAAAGTATTCTATCATTCTTAACGGTGATCCTTGACGGAAGATTTTTCTTTCTAGGGGTATTCGACAAGGAGATCCTCTTTATCCCTTTTTGTTTATTATGGTTGATGATTGTTTGAGTCACCTTTTGGATCATAGTTTTGCTCTAGGGCATATTACTTCTCATCCTATTGGTACTTTTTCTCTCACTTTAAGCCATCTTCAATTTGCTGATGATACTTTATTATTTTCTATTGGGGATCATTAAGCTTTGTAGAATCTATTTTATGTGGTTGGTATCTTTGATCATGCTTTTGGCTTAAAAATCAATCTTGCTAAAAGTGAGCTACTTGGTATTTATATTGTTGATTCTGATTTTCATCGGATGTTGAACACTCTTGGTTGTAAAAAGGGCTCATGGTCGTCTTTTTATCTGGGTTTTCCCTTTGTTGGTAATTTTAAGTCTATGGCTTTTTGGCTCCCAGTTGTTGAGAAAATTAAGCACAAGCTTCATAACTTGAAATATGCATATATTACAAAAGGTGGCAAATATACACTTATTCATGCTATTTTGTCTAATTTTCCTACATACTACTTATCTTTGTTTCGAGCTCTCAGCTCTGTCATTTCTTTGTTGGATAAACTGGTTCCTGATTTCATTTAGAAAGACTCTCGTGATATGGGTGGTATTTATAATGTAAACTGGGAGACGACACAACGTTCCAAATTGATGGGTGGCCTTGATATTGCTAATTTCAATCATCGAAATGTTGTGCTTCTGGTTAAACGGATCTGGCATTTTCTTACTGAGTCTGACGCATTATTAAGAAAATTTATTGCTACTAAACATCATTTGCCTACTAGGGGTTGGCCATCTTTCAATTACCGTGTTCATATCTTCCCTCTTGCTATATATTTCTCAGAACATCGAGTTGATTGCTAGTCGCTTCGTCGACATACTGGTGATGGTGCTACTACCGCTTTTTGGATGGATCCTTAGCTTAGATATGGTATTTAATCTACTAATATTCTTCATTTGTTCCATCTTACCCTTCATCCTAATGATATGGTGGTGGAGGTCTGGATTTTTGTACTGATTCTTGGAACCTTAACCTTTATCGTATTCTTAATGATCAGGAAATTTCATAATGGGTTGTCTTATCGCACCATATCACATCAGTAAGACACCGTTCAACTGTTGATGTCTGGGTCTAGCCTTTAGACTCTTTAGGCTACTATATTGTCAATTTCCTTATATACGATTTGACTAGTTCTGTCAATTCTCACCGGAAGGATCTCTATTATGCTATGTGGAAGGACTTCTATCCAAAGAAGATTAAAATCTTTTATAGGAACTCAGTCTTGGAGCCATAAATACAACTGATAGATTGCAGCGTCGTATATCTTATATGCATCTTTCACCTTCTTGGTGCTCTATGTGTTGCCATAGTTATGAATCTCAAACTCATTTGTTTGCTCATTACTCCTTTACGAGGTGTGTTTGGAATATTATTTTGGATGTTTTTTTTTGGTCTTTGGTTCTCCCTAATTCACTTTTTGAATTCTTAGCTACTATGTTCGTGGGGCATTCCTTTGGTGGTTCTAGAATAATTCTTTAATTGGCTGTTGTGAGGAGTTTCTTTTCGGCTCTTTGGGGTGATCGCAATGGTCGCCTCTTTAGAGATATTCTTTTCTTTTGACAGATTTTTTGAATCTGTGTTTATTTATGCTTTCAATTGGTGTAATTATGAGTCTCCGTTAACCTCTAATAGCTTATCTTTCTTTCTCTCACATTGGAGAAGTTTCTTGTAATGACCTATTTCATTCATCAACGAAATGTTTCTATTTTCAAAAAAAAGAAAGATAAAAATATGGCGTCCATACTTGCTTTAAATTCTGTTCACAAACATTTTTAACTATACTTCCATTGCCAAATAATATTTGAAATTGGGTAATGATATAATCTATTTTTCGAATTTTTAGGAAGTTGAATAGGAATTTGATTTTATTTTTGTCTTAAATGACATAATTTCCCTTCTAAATCCAAGATAATCCACTTGGTGAAGTTTATTATTAGCTAATTTTAACATTCACCTTCCCAATAAATATATATATATAGAATGTTTAGATATAAAGACTAAATTAGGTTTTTAAAAATAAAAGTTAAAAATACACATATATTTATCTGTTATAAAATAGAGGGAAAATAAGATCAATAATAAAAACATAAAGAGATGGAGAGAAGAAAAATAGAGATCAATATGCATTATCTCTATTGAGGTGTGCTTACAAATGATCTCTAAAACCTCTATTTATAAGGTTATGAGAATAGTGATTACAATAATAAAACATATATATGGGACAAGAAATCATGGAGATTAATAAGAGGTTGATGTATGAATTTGTAACATATGGAAGTTATGGACATCTATATAATTATAATATTTATAACATTATCCAAATTTTTACGATCTAAATTGGCATGAATTTTTCTTTAATACCCCAAATTGAAGGAAAATTGTACAAAATGATCCAAAAAGCAAAAAATTTTCTATGACCAAAAACTCTTTCTAAAAAGTTGTTTTGTTATTAACCCTTTTAGCATGTGAAATACCACTTTTATTCTAAATATTAAACGTTCTCTTCACTTGTATTATTTATGTTTCTTTTGCCTTCCCAAAATTATTATGGGTGCAGAAAAGATGGGTGATTGTTGAAATCGTGGAGCACGATGGTTGACATCATGGTGGGCAATGCATGCATCATGGTGGGCGATCACTGACATCATGGTGGGTGAACGCTCACATTATGGAGCGTGATCGCTTTGCAATTTTGTTTTTGTTATATCTTCATCGATACAACTCCGTTTTAGCTAAATGACCATTAATTTTCATACGTTTTTCGTGTTCTTTCCGGTCATGCTTGTAAATTGAGCAAACTACTAAAAAATAAGAATATAAATGGCATTATAACATTTAAACTTAGATAAAATTTACTTTTGGAGTAATAAAGTCAGATTATCTAAGTTTTTATTAAGTTTACATGCATAATTGAAAAGCACATGGAAAAATGCATGAAAATGAGTGGTCATTCAGAAAAAATGGAGTTATATCAACGAAGATATGACCAAAACAAAATTGCAAAATGAAAACTGAGTGATTGCGTATGTTGATGTAGGTGATTGTGTATGCTGATGTCAGCGACGCATATACTAATGTTAGTGATCACGTACGCTGGCATCAACGATTGTACACTTTTTATGCACAAACGGTAATTTTGTGTTTGTCATATCTTTGTGACTCTGTTTTATCTACCATTTGTTTTCATACGATTTTTCGCATTCTTTCCAACCTTGCTTAAGTAAGCAAAATGTTAAAGTAACCACCTTTGAATTTTTTGTTTTGTTGTTGTTGTTAGAAGGAAAGAGTAAAAGAGACGTAGGTAATACAAGTGAAGAGAGCTTTTAATATTGAGGGTAAAAGTGGTATTTCACATGCCAAAATGATCTATCAAACAAGTTTTTAGAAAGATGTCAGTCGTAGAAATGATTTTACTTTTTGGATCATTTTGTACAATTTTCAAAATTGAAGTGGAGTCACTTTCAAGGTAAGGAAATAAGTAAATAAGTAAACCGCCTTTCTGACAATTAGATGTATTTACGATTTTCAAAATAATTCTAATCATGATACTAAATTTTCATTGACATTCATATTTTTATGGGCTCGATATGAGCCTGAAAAGTGATTTGTTATTTATAATATATTATAAAAATCTATGAAATATAAAAAAATAAACAACAAGATATCACTAATCAAAGTATGATATAAACAAGAAATATATTAATTGATTTAAAAAGCATACAATGTTTGTTTATTAATTTAAATAAACTTTTTGCATTTTTTACTTTTTATAATTTTTATTAGAAATATACATCAACATGGACATATTATCGATATTTCTATAAAATTGAAACTTCAATATTTCTATAGACATTGAATTTTATAACTTAATCCTAATAAAAAGTCTAGATTGATTAAAAAATTGTAAGTATGATAGATAGAGGTGTACGTAGGTTGGGTTGGGTTGGGTTGAGGGTGTTTTTTGGACCGACCAGAAAATTCGAATGGGTTGGGTTAGTAACCCCAATGACCCAAATAAATTCTCAAACCCAACCCGACCTAACTCTTAAAAATCGGGTTGGGTTGGGTTGTCGGGTTATAACTTGTATTCTCAAACCCCAATGACCCAAATAAATTCTCAAACCCAACCCGACCTAACTCTTAAAAATCGGGTTGGGTTGGGTTGTCGGGTTATAACTTGTATTCTCAAACCCCAATGACCCAAATAAATTCTCAAACCCAACCCGACCTAACTCTTAAAAATCGGGTTGGGTTGGGTTGTCGGGTTATAACTTGTATTCTCAAACCCCAATGACCCAAATAAAACACATGATTAATAACTAAAATTTCATAAAACTCAAATGTTAAATACCAAATATCTATGATATATATTGCAAATTTTAAACAAAGATAAATATCATAATAATTTTAAAAGAAAAATATTAAAATTATTCACAGATTAATCAATACAAAGTAATCAAACTTTAAACAAAGAGAAATATATATATATATATATATATATATTCTTAATATATATAAAATTCGGGTTGAATTGAGTTGACCAATACTATTTTTAAGCCAACCCCAACCCAGCCCAACAAAAATAGAAACATTTTATCCCCATCCAAATGCGTCTCTTAAAGAGATACATTCGTGAATATTTTATTATTTTTTTCCCCGTAC
The DNA here is from genome assembly GCF_009727055.1 of Benincasa hispida. NCBI lineage: Eukaryota > Viridiplantae > Streptophyta > Magnoliopsida > Cucurbitales > Cucurbitaceae > Benincasa > Benincasa hispida. The sequence goes on from NC_052357.1 coordinate 7,512,963, forward strand.
GCTGCATTGAAAAAAACTAAACCGCTCAGAATGCGTATGTTGAACACGATTGTTTAGTAATCGTTTAGTAAATTACTATGCGATCGTTTAGTAAATTATACACGATCGCTTAGTAATTTATACACGATAACTTAGTAATTTATATACGATCGCTTAGTAATTTATACACAATCCGGATTGGAATGAGTCCAGAAAAAATTGTGTTGATAGTCATATGAAAGGTCTGAAAGTTAGAAATGATATAACAGTTAGTAAATTAGTGAGTATGATGCACCAACGACTGAATATCGATCTGGATATGTTTGATATACACTTCAATTGTACTATACAATATGTAATTTTAGCACCAATTTTAGCACCAATTATATTCTATACAATACCAACTGTATGGTACAATATGTAATTTTAGCACAAATTTATCTAAATGATCGCTTAATTATTTATTTGCTTAGTTAAATGTACAACACCAATTGTATTCTACAAATTTATCTAAACGATCGCGTAATAGTTAACTTAGCGATCATTTAGTATTATCTAAACGATCGCATAACAAAACCTAGACGATCACTTAGTATTATCTAAACGATCGCATAACAAAACCTAAGCGATCGCTTAGTATTAGCCAAACAATCACTTTATAAATTAGTACACGATCGTGTAATGGATATCTAAATGATCGCGTAATAATTAGCTAAACGATCGTTTAGTATTATCTAAACGATCGAAAACAAAACCTAAGCGATTGCTTAGTAAGCCAAACGATCGCTTTATAAATTAGTACACGATCACGTAATGGATATCTAAACGATCACGTGACAGTAGCTAAACGATCGCTTAGTATTAGCTAAACGATCGTTTAGTATTATCTAAACGATCGCTTAGTATTAGCCAAACAATCGTATAATAGATATCTAAACGATCGCGGAACAGATAGCTAAACGATCGCTTAGTATTCTCTAAACAATCGTTTAACAAAACCTAAATGATCGCTTAGTATTATCTAAACGATCGAATAACAAAACCTAAGCGATCGCTTAGTATTAGTCAAACGATCGCTTTATAAATTAGTACACGATCACGTAATGGATATCTAAACGATCGCTTAACAGTTAGCTAAACGATCGCTTAGTATTAGCTAAATGATCGCTTAGTATTATCTAAATGATCACTTAGTATTAGTCAAACGATCGCTTAGTATTCTCTACGATCACTTAGTAATATCTATCTGATCACTTAGTATTCTCTCCAATCGCTTAGTAATATCTATCCGTTCGCTTAGTAATATCTATGATTGATTTGATAGTAATATTGTTATTTTGAGATTAAGAAATTGCTATGATTGATTTGATATACTCAATATTAATTTTAAATTTCAAATTTTTTTTTTTTTGCTTAATGTTGTTAGAAACTTATGCAAAAATATAGATGTTTACTTTCGACTATTGTAAATAATAGTCAAGTTTTTTTAAGATGTGTTGTAGACTGCAAGTGCATTTTCGTAATTGAATTTCATTAATAAATTTAATCATATGTACAATGTTCTTTATTCACGACTGGAAGAAGATCCCCTATTACGCCTAGATCGATCATGTTGAGTGACATAGTATTCATGATCGCCACGCCCTCTTACACTTGGTGGTTGACTTTCCTCTGGAAAGTACATACCCTCACTACGTTGTCAATATGTAACATACTGGTCATAAATATTTGGATGGATATGTGAAGTTCGTCCTTCTTCCATGCTTAGTGTAATAAGGGTTGTTGGAAAAAAATCAAATGTTGAGGAAGAGGACATCATGGAAGTGTACTGATCGAGTGGTATTGTCGGATATTCATTTCGAACATTAGGTTGAATAGGAATATCCTCATGTCTTGCTGGATCACCTTGTTCTTCCATTGGAACGTCACCATCGAAATATCACACTCGATATATTGAGGTGAGTCTACGCAAGGCTCTTTGAGCAGATATTGGCAAATTTGGAAGTTCGGCCTGAAAAAGAATTGAATAACAAGTTAATGACTTTAAAATTTATTTTGGTGTGCAATGAAGAAATAAAATCAAACAATAATAGTAAATAATAAACCCATACCAATAAATGATAGAACGCTCCTGCTTTAGTTATGTACCGCCTACTTAAAGTGGAAGACCATTCACTATATCTAGGCTCGGTACTGTTGGAAGGTACTAATGCGTAGCGGAAGAAACTAGGATCCATAAGCACTCTAATTCATTAATTTTGGCAGAAAAGAAAACATGCTTCAACAGAAATGAATAGGTTTCATGACATACCTTTGAAGAACTTCCTCTAAGCTTTGAACCAGCTGCAAATCTCCACAAAATCTTGTAGTAAAATAATGGTTTGTAAAATGATGAAATAATGGTGTATAATTACGATGATCGTTTATGCATTGCACATGCAAGTTTTCCTAGTAAAACCCAAGTATAAGTCTTACTAGGTTGCCTGGTAAGTCCAGGGTCGAACATAGGGATTACTGAGGTACTATGCGTTAGTAAATTTTGATTTCTTTGCGGTGGCAAAAACAAATAAGTTTGGTTGGTGTTTTGTTTGAGTATAAATTCCATGCGACGGATTCGAGTAAAGAGTTGATGAAAATGAGAAGTACAATGAGTATACGGTGAATAGGCTGAAAAGGGATTTAGCTAACACTTCCTAAGATTGCATTCAAGTTATACGATCATGCTACACACACAACAGCAAATCATCTTCTAATGCAAATGCCATAATTCTTATTTCTAGGACGCATGCGATGTTTATGATAATGTCAATAGGACTCATTCCTAAGCCTATATTCTTGTCTATGCAATGATGAATGATGCATACATATATAAGGTGACTGCATACTATCATAGCATATCTCTAGGGTGCATGTGATGCGTTAATAGCAAACAGAACTTATTCCTAAGTTTCTATCTCTTGCTTATGTGATTCTAATCTAACTCTCCCGAGCCTAGATTCTAATCTGACTTTCCCAAACTTTGATTTTATCTTTAGACCACCCTCCTGAGCATCTCTAAAAGATGAATGATGCATACATAAGACAAGATGATCGCATAAAGTGAAGATCTCAGGTCATGCTAGCTAAGTACTTCTTAACCCATTTGGAAATTTAGCTACTCATGCAGAATATAGAGATATTGAGCACAAGTTGAATTATGATTTCCATTGTTTATAGATTAAATGCAGAATACAGAATACCAATAGAATGCAGAAATAAGAAGCCCGGTAGCAATGTTTTGCTTCCCATGGCCTTTACACTGTCTTTTCTTTCCAACTCTACTCAGATGATTGTTCTTGATTCAGCAAGTGTTGACCTTTTCTCCTTTTTTAGCGCTTCCCGACAATCTTCCGAGCTGTCCAGGAATGTCCTCTCAGTGTTTTCTTCCCTTCGCTCGCCTCGGCCTTCTAAGTAAAAAAATAACTATGAACAACTACAGCTATCTATCTTCTATAAATGGCGAACTATCAGGCTAAGCTCCTTTATTGGTGGTGGCCTTCGGTATTTATAGAGCTCAAGGTGAAGAAGCTTTTCATCTAATGATTGCAATGATGAGAGGTCATTAAATCTTCTGTCTGATGCGCCGATTAATTGTCACTGAAAAGTTGAATGTACTTGCTACAGTGTGTCATTAATGGCTTGTCAACTAAATTTGGATTCGACCATCATCAGCATTTTGTCCCATCATGATTTATTATGCTTTCACCTTGATGCGACGTCTTTATGCGGTCACCTTCTTGAGCAGATTCTCACGAGCGCATACAATCGTATGGCTTTGCGGTCGCAATCTTTTAATGTGTATGGTTCCTGAATTCCTTGGATCGCAATTTGCTTTAAGCCAACGCGTGTTTCCTACATAACGTAAGTAAATTAGCTGCTTTATGCGATGGGCGCATGCGATCGCAATATTCTTAGTTTAACACTTTTGGACATGATTTTGTATATTTTTACCATCGCATTCTTGCATTGTTTTACTTATTTACACTGTAATAACGTGCATTTCTGCCCATATCACACCCCCAAATTTAAAACAATACTTGTCTTCAAGCATAAACTAAAGATTTTCTTTAGAGAGTTAGCCGCCTTTTCCTACCTAGATTTCTCGAGGTGCCTTACTCAAATTTTATGACCAAAATCTTCTTAATTTCTATCCTGGTTTCTTCCTAAAATATTTCAAATACTTAGGGACCGTAAGTTTAACCTTCAAAAAGACTTTACTTGTTTCTAGGACATCGCATGATTTATTTCAAAAAAAATTTCCAACCGGGGTGTTTCTGAATGATTTTTATCTTTACGCGTTTTAGATTTTTTTTTTTTTTTTTTTTTTTGTGGCCTTGTGCTAATCCAAGTGCCTTGCCTTCATTTTGGCTTTCTTCCACAGGTGTCATGCGAGCATCCAACTACGAGCACGATGCTCTTTCTCGGTCTAAACTCATACCCATTTGGCAACGGAGTTGTGATCACTTGATTTATGCGTTGATCACGATTCCTACCTTCGTTTTGGCTTGCCCCCATGAATGTCATGTTGACATCCAACTACGAGTAGGATCCAATCTCAACGTTATGATTTTTTTTTTTAATTGAAATGTCTAAAAGTAGCAAGGTTGAAAATAAATAATGGCACCCCCAAATTTAAATGCAGCAATGTCCTCATTGCTGATAGACTGGAATGATTCATGCGAAGTACTTAGGAACTTTCGTACGGATCATTTTGAAAGAAACCTGGTGGACCACTAACTTCTAGAAATATTTCATGAATTGACCATCCTTAAATTAAGTTTATTCTAGTACATGCGATGAGAAATAAAGGTATGCATTTCATCATTGAAATCATACTTGGTACGGAAAAAAATACGGTGACTAACTAAAGTAATTAATCATTCAATGATTGCGCCAATTAAAGAGGATGCGATGATAAACTTATCACTGTTAAGAATGAGATGCAATAGTGCAAAATTTGGAATAAAAAGTCAAAGAAAGATACAACTCGCAAATTTGCTTTGTTGCCCGCATCATCTGTGATCGCATCCTTCCTTGCAACGGTTGTTTTCTCGATTGTGATAGGCTGAACAAACTGGTCGCGTGTTTCAGTTATCGTGTAACTCCATCACAATCGTTTTCTACGATCGTTGCTAAAAAATCAAGAGGGTCAAAAATATGAAAGACAGAGCTGAAAATTCCAAAGAGTAGTGTTTGTACCAAAAAAATAAAGTAAGTTCAAGAAAGACATCAAAAGGATACTTCAAAAAAAAAAAATTTGCGTCTCTAATGAGTTTATGTCGTAGAACAATGCAGGGACCGCTTGTTTCTTCTTCAGTAAGGATGCCTCAGGTCCACAGAGGTATTTTCGCGATGAAAGTCGCCTCCGTGATACAACTTGACTCTTTGCCCATTGACCTTGAATGCGCGGGTCCCTTCTTCATTAGTCAATTCGACCGCACCGTGCAAGAATACTGCTTTGATTATAAAAGGTCCGGACCTGTAACAACCCAAATTTGTACGCATACACTACAAGAAATTAAATGTCAAATGTTAAGCAAGACAAAATTTTATTTAAGGGGTAGTAAATGTAATACCCTAACCCTAATTTAGAAAGCAGGAAAACAAATAAAATATATAATTAAGAATGAAAAATATATAAACTTAATAGGATAATCGGGTGAAAATTTAGAATTGAAAAAAAATAAGAAATTTATTAATTATCTAAAAATAATGAATAAGGGAGCAGAATCAGGGAGGATTAATTAGAAGTTGGACGCTAGCTAATTCAGGAGACAAAGAGCAATAGATAACTTTTGTTTGGGCACTGCTCATTGGAAGAATTGGAGGTGAATTAATTGCCCATATACTCTTAAAATTTGAAAGAGTTAAAAAGGGGAAGTGGAATCCACAAGGAGTGAAGGCAACCACGCGTGAAAACTAGCGAGATTGGAGAGAAAATTGGAGAGAGCGAGAGTAAAGAGAGCAAGATTCTCAGCAAAACAGTGGGAGAGAGTGGGAGCGAGAGCGAGAGCGGGAGCAAGAGTGGGAGCAAGAGCGAAAGCGAGAACGAGACCAGCGAGACCAACGAGAACGAGAGCGAGAGCGGGAGCAAGAGTGGGCCATCCAAGCTGGAGAGTGCGAGCTTCTGAGAACAAAGAGAGCGAGATTTGGACAGAAGCATGGATTATGCATTGAATTTGGTCACGATCTTATAGATTATACATGGAGTACCCTAAAATTAAATACAAACAAAGGTTGAAGACGTAAGGGCAAACGTTAGCCAAAATTAGGTGTCTTATTAAGAGAAATTCTTAAACCAAGTAATTTTAAAGAAGCCATTTGTAGGATGAGTTGTCATACTGAGAAGAGCTGAAAACCACTATAAATAGGACCCTTTGTCGAAAGATTTAACCCATTCTCAAACAAATCCCAGTAACTAAGAATCTTGTGAAAGAGTAAGTGTGAGTAAGGAAGTTCTGCGAGGTTAAAAAAGATAAAGCTCGGGTGAGGTGCTGCCCAAATTTCCTTCTAGTTTAATAGGGAAAGCTCTACTGATCAAACCATAAGAAATAATAAGGAATAACTAGGATCGCAGTCAAGGTAAGTAGTTATCTCACCAGTGTTTCATGGTAATGTACCTTTAATATGTTGCATAATTATGTTATTGTTATGTTGCATTACATGTTTAAAATACGTTTATCGACAAGGAACCCCATGCATTATGTTTGTTCATAAGATTAAATTTTAATTAGATAAAGGTTATGCTTCTAGGGCTAGCAGGGCATGTATGGTTGCACCCCTCTAGACCCAATTCTATGTTAAGATTATTCTAGGGCTAGCAGGGCATGTATGGTTGCACCCCTCTATACCCAATTCTATGTCAAGTTTATGCTAGGGACTAACAGGGTATGTATGGTTGCACCCCTCTAGTCCAATCTTACGTTTATGTTAATGGTTGATGTTGGATGCGACTCTAGCTCTACTGACTGCATAACCCGCTAATCATCAGATGGGTTAGTTTCCGCCTAAGTCCTCATCTTCCTATCAGGGCGGAGAAATTTACGTTAGAAGCATAACCGACCACCACATGTTATTATATGTTTTCGGTCCCAATCATATGCTTTCAGAACATGTTGCATTTGATTGTGCATTTGGTCACTACCTTATGTGAGAACTACTTACTGGGTATATTATATACTCATCCTATTTTTACAGACTTTGTAGGTAAGGACACAGCATAGGTGGCAGAACTGGACGTCGCTCAAATAGCCAACCATCAAACTCACTATTATAGGCATATGTATTTTTGTATCACTACGCTAGTGTTTTATGGATCCTGGAGTTTTGTAAAATAAACTTTTTATATAGTTTTCTACCTAATTAATAAAATCGATATGTTCTTTTGAGATTTTTACCAAAACTCATCTCATAATAGAAAAGTTTAAGCATACATGTCGTACCAGTCAGATCATAATATGTAAGGATCCGGTCGTTACAAGACCAGTGTGACTTTAATTTACCGGGAAAAAGTCGTAGACGAGAATTGTATAATAAGACCTTCTGTCCAACTTGGAGATTCTTCTCGCATAGTCATTTGTCATGCCAATGTTTTGAGCGCTCCTTGTAGACCTTGGAATTTTCATATGCTTGAGTTCTTCATTCGTCTAGCTCGATTAACTGAAGTTTTCTTGCCTCCCCTGCGGTCTTCAAATCAAAATTGAGCTTTTTCACTACCCATATTGCTTTGTGCTCCAACTCAAGCAGTAAGTGGCATGCCTTTCTAAACACCAGTGCATATGGGGACATGCTTATAGGTATTTTATAGGTGGTCTTGTATGCCCACAAGGCATCATCCAGCTTCATGACCCAATCTTTGCTAGGATCAGCTTGATTTCCCTATTGGACACCTCAGCTTGGCCATTTGTCTGTGGATGGTATGCGATGGCGACCTTATGGTGGATATTATATTTGAGCAGCAATTTGTTGATGACGCCATTAATAAAGTGGGAGCCTTCCTCACTTATTATGGTACGTGGGGTGCCAAAACGAGTGAAGATATTTTTCCACAAGAACTTGGAGACTATCGCCACATCGCTTGCGACGCACGATACCGCTTCAACCCATTTGGAAACATAATCGATGGCTAACAGAATGTATTTGTGACCATTTAATGGTGGGAATGGTTCCATGAAGTCTATGCCCCATACGTCAAATAGCTCCAATTCTAAGATAATATTCATTGGCATCGCATTCTTCCATGAAATATTTTCTGTGCATTGGCACCTGTCACATTTTATTGAATAGTCTCTCGCGTCCTTGAATAAAGTTGGCCAAAAATATCCACTTTGTAACACCTTTGCTGTTATGCATTGACCTCCAAAATGTCCACCATATGGCGAGTCATGGCATTGAGATAGTATGCACAGGTGAGCAACCTCTGGTACACATAGACGTAAGATCTGGTCTGACCCCCTTTTGTAAAGATTTGGCTCATCCCAATAATAGGATTTACATTCGTGTATAAGACACCTCTTTTGGTGGGCTGTGTAATTCTCCGAAAATTTTTCACATACTAGATAATTGACCACATCAGCATACCATGGTAGCTCTTCAATTCTAAGCAGATGCTCATCTAGGAATGTTGCGTTCACCTCCGTCTGGTTGCAGTCAACTTCCGAATTTTCTAATCTTGATAGGTGGTCCACAACTTGGTCCTCCATCCTCTTATGATCAATGATTTCCATGTAGAATTCTTGAAGGAGGAGAACCCATCGAATCAACCTCGGCTTTGCATCTTTCTTTATCATTAAATATTTGATTGTCGAGTGGTCGGTGTGAACAATCACTTTGGATCCCAGCAAGTAAGCTCTAAATTTCTCCAGTGCAAAGATCACCGCAAGAAGTTCTTTTTCAGTGGTAATATAGTTCGGTTGGGCAGGGTTCAAGGTTCTACTCGCATATGCGATGGGGTGTAGCATTGTTTTCTTCTTTTGTGCTAGCACCGCCCCCATTGCATAACTGCTAGCATCGCACATCAGCTCAAACGGCTCTGTCCAGTCAGGACCGATCAACACAGGTACGGTTATTAATGCGTTCTTCAGTATCTTGAATGCGTTTAGGCACTGTGTATCGAAGTCAAATGTTCTGTCAGCCTCTAACAACGCACTCAATGGTTGAGAAATCTTCGAAAAGTCCTTCACAAAACGACGATAAAATCATGCATGTCCCAGGAAACTCCTGACAGCCTTCACATTTGCTAGTGGTGGAAGCTTTTCAGTGGTCTCAATCTTTGCCTTATCCACCTCCAGCCCTTCCTTGGAAACTTTGTGCTCGAGCACAATACCTTCATTCACCATGAAGTGACACTTCTCCCAGTTCAACACAAGATTTGTCTCTTCACATCTCCGTAGTATCTTCTCCAAATTGTTTAGACAGACTTCATATATTTGCCCATAAACCGAGAATTCGTCCATAAAAATTTCCATCGAATCTTCAAGATTCTCAGAGAAGATGGCCATCATGCACCTCTGGAATGTACTCAACGCATTGCATAATCCGAACGGCATGTGGCGAAAAGAGAACATTCCGTAGGGGCAGGTGAATGTGGTTTTCTCTTGGTCTTCAAGAGCAATCATGATCTGGTTGTAGCCCGCATACCCATCCAAAAAGCAGAAGTAATCATTTCCTATTGGGCGGTCTAGCATCTAGTCAATGAAAGGCAACGGGAAATGATCTTTCTTTGTCGCCGCATTGAGTTTGCGGTAGTCCATGCAGATCTGCCAGCCAGTGACGGTTCTTATTGGTATTAATTCATTGTTTGCATTTGGGACCACCGTCATTCCTCCCTTCTTGGGCACACATTACACGGGGCTGACCCACGTGTTTTTGGCGATTGGATAGATAATGCCTGCGTAAAACCGTTTGATTATCTCCTTTTTCACAACCTCTTTCATCGCAAGGTTTAGTCTGCGCTGAGGTTCGATCACCCTTTTTGGTTTTCTTCGAGACGTATCATGTGCATGCAATATGCGGGACTGATTCCTCTTATATCTGCTAGCGTCCATCCTATTGCTTTTATATACTTCTTCAGGATGCTAAGCAGCACATTCTCATGTTCTTCTTGAAACGCGGAGGAAATTATCACTGGCAGAGTTTCATTCTGCCCCAAGAAAACATACTTCAGGTGGCTTGGCAAGGTCTTCAATTCCACGGTAGGTGGTTGTTCCAAGGATGGTTTTTGTACTTTTCTCTCTTCATTCAACGTCAATTTTTCTTCTTTGCTTGTCATTTCCTTGATCGCATTGCAGGTTGCTACGGATGCGGTTGCATCCTCTCTTTCATCTTCATCTTCGGACTCTTCTTCTTCATTATAACTGGATTCATTGTCGGAATCTGTTAGGTCTTCTTCTTTCGAATATTTCATGGCTTTAATAATGCCAAACTTGAGCTTCTTTCCATTCATACTCAGTGTGATCTCTCCCTTGTATACATCAATTTAAGCGCGACCAGTGGATAAAAATGGTCGTTCCAATATGATGGGTACATCCTTATCCGCTTCATAATCGAGAATGATGAGTCTGCCGGTAAAATAAATTTGTCAATTGAGACTAGGACATCCTTCACCGTCCCCTCTAGATGAACTAAGGACCTGTCAGCCAGCTAGAGAGTCATCGTCGTGGGTGCCAGCTACCCCACATTCAACTGTTTAAAAATTGAAAGGGGTATTAAGTTGATACTGGCCTCGAGATCACAAAGCGTTTGACCTATATATATCCCGCCAATTGAGCAGGGTATCGTGAAACTTCTGGGGTCGCGCATTTTTTGTGGAATAATGGTTTTTGACCTTTGCGTTAATGCCACCATTGCGAACTTCCCTATGCTTCTTTTCTTCGTCACCATGTCCTTAAAAAACTTAGCGTACCTCGGCATTTATTCAATCGCTTCAGTGAAAGGAATGTTGATGTGCAACTGTTTTAACCTGTCCATGAAGCGATGATACTGCACTTCAATATTTTTCTTCTTCTTAAGTCTCTGAGGGAATGGTGGTAGCTGTATTTTCACGGTTCCATGTTCCATAGGCTTAGAAGTGGACGCAACTTCTGGTTCCATCATCTCATTTTCTTCTGTTCCTTTTGTGTCAATGGGTTCTGGGATTCCATCGCAACTGGATTAGTCCAACTTGGCTCCTTCTTCTTTCTCGCTATTGTTTTCCCGCTTCGCAAAGTCACAACTTGACATTGCTCCTTTCCCATGTTCCCCAGGTTACGAGGAAGTTCAGTTGAAATCAGTAATGCCCCTTGCGGTCTACTTTTAAGCTCGCCCGCAATCTGTCCTATTTGAATTCTGAGATTGCGGATTGAAGTCACCTGATTCTAGAGCATTGTTTCATTCTTCTCAATATACTGCTTTAATAGGCTCTCCAGAGATGAAGATTGCAGCACCTGTAAGCTGCTAGCTTGATTTTGCGATTGACCGTTTGTTCACGAGAAAAATCCCGGCGGCCCTTCTTTTTGCGCCATGGGTTGAAAATTTCGTTGTTGTTTTTTTCACGCAAAATTGGGGTGGTTTCTCCACCCAAGGTTGTAAGTGTTGGAGAAAGGATTGTTCTTTACGAAATATACAAATTGTGGATTCCTCGGACATTCTTCCATCGGATGAGCTTCTCCACAAGTGGCACAACTTGCACTCATCTGATCGATTGCATTGACCTGCCCTCTTTGTGTTCCCGGGATGTTGATTGTGATTCCCTGTATCAGATTCATCATTGCATTCATTTGATTTTGTAGGGATGCGATTGCCCCATTGTTTGTATCATCTTCTCTAATTTTAAGTCGTTGATTGCTTTCCCTCTAATCTTCGTGATTCTTCGAAATGCGATCAAGGATATATTTAGCCTCATCATATGTTTGGTCAAGCAAACCTTCAGCTGCTGACGCATTAGAAGCCGTCAGCGATGCAGGGTTCAAACCATGATAAAAGATTTCCATTTGGAGACAGTCGAGTAAGCCATTGTATGGACAATCTTGCACCAGTCTTTTAAACCTCGCCCAGGCATCACTGAGCGATTTGTCAATATCTTGTTCAAAATTTATAATCAACTTCCTCCTTCTTGCATTCTCTATCAAGGGGAAGTATTTCTTCATGAACTTTTCCACTACTTGTTCCTAAGACGTTATCTCCCCTGGTTCGAGAGAATAGGCCCATTTCCTTGGTTGGTCGCATAATGAAAATGGGAATAACATTAGTCAAACCTCTTCAGCTGAGATTTTTGGGAATACAAAAGTATTGCAAATTTCAATAAAACTCCAGAGATGGACGTGCAGATCTTCACCACACCTTCCACCAAACTATTCGGCCGTCTAAATCATCTGCAACATAACTGGCTTCATCTCAAACCACGATCCATCCAAGGCTAGACTCATGATTCCTGGTGAGAAATCATAGAAGTTGGGCGATGCATAGTCCCGAATGAGTCTATTGCGATTGTTCACCAGAAGAATGGGGTTTCCCATGATATTATTTTCGTTTATTGTTCTGTCTTCTGGTTGTTCCGCCATGTTGGGATTTCTCTCTTGTTGTTGTCGACAGTTGTCTCGTTGTCTTCTTCTGAACGTTCTTTCAATCTCTGGGTCGTAATTGGGCTCAGGAACTTATCCTTCGCTCATACCACCCCTTCTTCCCTTACCAAAGGAAAGGCAGTGCACAGAGGTTGAAAGTTGCAAAGAAAATCAAAAAGTTACTGTTAGCGCAATATGTATTGTCGTAGTCCTCGATAATGGTGCCAAAAACTTGCTGATTTGTAAAAGTGATGAAATAATGGTGTATAATTATGATGATCGCTTATGCGTTGCACATGCAAGTTTTCCTAGTAAAACCCAAGTATAAGTCTTACTAGGTTTCTTGGTAAGTCCAGAGTCGAACACAGGGACTAAATTCGGATTTGACCGTTATCAGCTTCTCATCCCATCATGATTTATTATGCTTTCACCTTGATATGCCGTCTTTATGCGGCCACCATTTTAAGTAGATTCTCGCGAGCGTATACGATCGCATGGCTTTGCGGTCGCAATATTTTAATGTGTGCGGTCGCCGAATTCCTTGGATCGCAATTTACTTTGCGCCAACGCATTTTTCCTGCACAAAATAAGTAAATTAGCTTCTTTTATGCGATGGGCGCATGCAATCGCAATATTCTTAATTTAACTCTTTTGGACATGATTTTGTATATTTTTACCGTCGCATTCCCTCATTGTTTTACTTATTTGTACTGTAATAACGTGTATTTCTGCCCGTTATCATAAACCACCCTAAAATCTTCCCTACTATCCTCTTGGAGCTCAAGATTGAGTAGTGGGACTCAAAATAAGCTGGAATTAAGGGAAATTTGAGAAGCTCACAGCAGCAACCCAACAGAAGAATAGTCTTCTTCTCTCACAAATTTTTTCAGAAAAATTGTTCGGTTGCATTCACTTCAAAACACCCCAATCTCTTCAATATATTGCAGACATTCATGCAAAGAAATTTGATGCATGAGATGCAGTTCAAGCATGGAGTTAATGAAGAGTTAATGTGGGTTGTTGGTGAGCTAGTAGAAGAAGACAATGGAAAATCTATTTTCCAACTTTTGTGTTTTTTTTTTCAATTTTATTAAAATTGATTTAATAAATCAATTTTATTTAATAAAACTGAAAATATTATTAATTTTACAAAATTAATTTCATAAATTAATTTTCTTTAACGAAATCAATAAATAATTATTTAAACAATTTAAATAATTCTAATTAATTTAATATCAATTACTAAATTAATTTTTACACAATTCCATCTTCAAATATTTAAATCATATTTAAATATTATTTCTCCAATTTCATTTAATTCTAATTTGAACACTTCAAATGAACTTATCATGCTATTCTAGACTTATCCATTTACAAGCTAGTAGAGGGACCTCGCGGACCTACAAATCATGGGCTCCAACGATCCGAGATTAATCGGCTAAACTCATTAGACCGATTTAACCCCCATTCATTAACTAATGGGTGATTCCACTAAAGCCCATAGTTGAACTCCCTTCACTATAGATATATTATGTCCACTCGATATAACCACGATTAGTAAGTTAACCCTTCACAAGTTGCTCGTAATAACGGATGGTCGAATCTCTGTTTTACCCCGAAATTACTTCTTGTTCCTTAAGTGCCACTAACCCCCTAATGAACAATTGATTTGTGATCCAACCAACAAATCAAATTCCTCTCAGGCCAATGAGAGGGTGAGGCCTCCTATCAAGACTTAGAATCAGCACTTAAAGGGAACAACCTCTCTACTAACCCTAATCGGGTAGGAGTGAATTCCCTATTGCACCATATGTTCCCAGCTATTCATCCAGTCTTATCCCCAAAATGGTAAGCTTATTGAGTAGAGGCAGTTGGTCTACTCTCACCGTTTGCAAATCAAAGGATAATGTCGAACAAACAAGAGTTCATAGTTAGCTCAGGATTAAGGTTAACTTACCTAGGTCATCGCTTTGAATAGTCAGTCTTAAACAGTAAACAGCGTTATAAAGTAAGACTGATCGGTTTCATGGTCCGATCTTGCACAAAACTTATTTGCACAGGACACCCCCACTTCTCATGTCCCAACATGAACGAATTAGGATACTTCGTTTGTAGCATTTTACAACTCTTTGTAACAACAACAGAGTAGGCCGCATCCAATAGTGTTACCAGAATAAGGTACCCAATCTTATTCATATACTATAGATCATTTTGACTATTTATTTGAACCTGATCCACTTGTATGTCCTCCACATAAAGTTTAAGTACTCATATAATAGTCAAGGGACTTTGGCTTATTGGATTTTTAAAAAAGAATATATTCAATAACAACTTTATTGAATTCTCAGAATAAGTTCTATTATTTACAAACTACGAGTTTTAGGACATAAAACTAACAAACTCCCACTTGGACTAAAACTCCAGTGGTAACTTATATATCTAATATATAAGACTGAGTTTCTGAGTTTTATAGAGAAACACAATGAACTAGGACATCCCATACCCATGGTTTACCATTTGGTATGTCATACCTAATATTTCTCCTACTTGTCTTAGGTTATTAACCTCTGGTATTTCTAGTCTTACTAGATGATTCTTAAACACTTTAGCTAAGAGAATCATTGTAAACATATTACTGTACAATAGGCTTGTAATTAAATTATATGGGGAATGCATCTAATTCTCAATAATGGTCAGGAAGAACATTTCCTCCCACTACATTAAGGTACTCCCAACTCTTTGATTAAGATGCGTCTGACCTACTGTAACAACTCTTGTTAACAGTCAGATCTAGAAATCTTAAATTCTTATACTTCGATCTTGGCTATTATAAATATCTGAATATTTGCAAATGGCTTTTAACAATTTGATTCTTAACAAAAGTTGCTATGAGATAGAATAGACATATTTCTTGAAAATGAACATTTCATTCAAAACAAAAATATGTACAATAGGTTCATTACAAAACTTTAAAACCAGGTAATAATATCCTCATCAACAATGTCTCCCACTGGATGAGCTGAGCAAACGGTCTCCAAGATCTAAGCAACCTATTTATCTTTCTTTGCTCTCTTCTCTACAAGATATTTAGGCCAATTTCTCTTCCAATTCCCTTGTTCGTTATAGTGGAAACATTTCCCTTTCTCTGCAGCGGTTTTCTTGCTCTTCTTGCCAGCAAGCTTTTTTTTCCCTTTCTCTTTGTCTTTCTTCGCTGGAATACTCTTAGTCTGCGAAGAGGAGGCAACTTCAGGCTTGAAGGACATTCCTCTCTTTTTAGCAGAAGCAACATTTACTTCTGGTTCCAAACCCTTAGTTCTTAATATTGTCTGAAAAGCTTGTAACTCATTCAGTAGAGTTGTCAAGTTGTATTCAAGTTCGATTTCCAGGTTTCATAGTTGTCCCCAATCAGTTTTTCTGAAGCCAACAATTGTATAATTGAACTCATCATTCTAAAATTATAAACGAATTTTATAAGTGAATTGTTTTTAAATCCAATCATGTTTTAGCAAAGTGATAATGCACCCATAATCATTATTTTTGCAACGATACTTAAGTGATTTAGAACAAATGCTACTGTGGAGCAGTCAAGAATTCCTTCACAAAAGCAAGACAGTTCTTAACCAAATACTATCTCCAGAATAACTCATATTCTGATAATCATTTAGTTATCCTTTTCGGTCAAGGTCATTACTAATATTTAGTAAGTCTCGTAAATGTAGACACGCCATTTTCAGATCTTACAGAACGGTATGAGTATGCCTCTAAAATAGAAGACAATACCCAAGACGGAACTATAAGACCCTATTCATTTTACTGAAGCCTAGGTTGTTCTGAATCCTATGTTACAACCCTCTGTAGGGGTCGTCGCGGTTAACGACAGCAGGCGCGACATAAGAATCTCACAGTTCAAACTAATGGAGGAGGCCGTAGGACAATGTTGATACATTTCCTTCACCCACTTACTATGAACAACTTCTCTCATTCACCTTGTTATTGACCCATGCAAACACTTTCTGTATGGAGTAGTCGAGGTAAAATTGACAAGAAGCCGAGTATGGATCTCACGATGTGAACTCTTGAGGACGTGAGAGCTAATAGATTTTATTCTCCCACTGAAGTGTTTTAAATGTTTGGGTATATTTATACTTAGGTTCTTTTTGGCTAATAAAAACAACCCTAAGTCTAGGTGGTTTATCCAAGTATAACATTTATGAATGGATTTTAAACCTATGATGTCTAGGTGATAAACCGTTTATATTACCTCACACCGTTCACGATTGCTCATAAAATCGGTTACCAACGCTCAATTATTCGGCCATAATTCCCAGGTAAAAGGTGTTTCGTAGACCGTCAACTTAAATACCCCCAGGATTCGACAAGATTATATATCGGTTGAGTTTGTAACCCTAGTTTTACAAGTTTAACGACCTATTTTAACTATTAAAACAAGTGGTTAAACTAAGTGAACATGCAGCTGTTCTTTGTTATGGATTTTAAATGTCTAACCCAATTTTATAACAATTTACAAAATTTTAGACATGCTAAACATCCACGACAAACAGCAAAGGCATTTAATATCTAATATAACTATTATATTAAAGAAACCCTAACATGCATACTATATATTATAACATTTTATAACATACTTTCAATGCATGTAACATGCTTCCTATGGTGGGATTTTAAATCTACATGACAGCACATACAAGATTTAATTAATTATAACATACATCACATGCATAAATAATTAAACACTATTTAATATGGCTTTAGTTTTGGCAAAAACAAGCAAACAAAACCTAATTATTACAAAATAGCTTCTAAACCGCTCCCAGACTGCTCGAACAACTCCAAAAAAAACTCAAGTAGCTTGAGTCGGACCCGAACTGTCTGAACCAGACCAGCCAAGAACCATTCGAAGCTGAACCGGACCGAACCACAAGAGAATCGGTCGAACCGGCAGCTCTCGTTCATGTTCGACATCTCGCTAAGTCTCATCATTTAGCAATGACGACCATCGTCTTGCATTTTGCCTGATCATTTAGTATTTGCTTGATCGTTTAACAAAGCTACACAATCTTGTAGTATTTTCTTTCTATCGTTTAGTGTCTAACACTATCGCGCAACTCTATTGTTTAGCACGGATAATTTACTACACGATTGCTTAGCTCCATGTCTAACGCTTGAAGTCGATCGTTTAGCGCGCGTAAAAAGTAAGTGATCACTTAATGCCATCGTATAGCATTCAACACATCTCCTAGCTGCCGCACATAAGTAAGCGATCGTGTAGTGCTATCGTTTAACAACTCGACACATCGCTTAGCTTCCCCATAGAGGTAAACGATCGTGTAGTGCTATCGCTTAGTAACTCAACGTATCGTTTAGCTCCAGATCAAAGGTAAAAGATCATGGTAAATGATCGCTCAATGCTATCGTATAGCTCTTCATCGCATCACTTAGCTCCTTCCCGAAGCTACACGATCGTGTAATGCCATCGCATAGCAATACAACACATCGTTTAGCTTCAGCAGGTATATGATAGTCTAGCACACAACACCTCAACGATCAACGCCCAAAGCTACACAATCGCTTAGCTTTTCTTCACATCGTCTAACGCATGAATCTAAATGATCATTTAGCTACTGAAGCTCAAGGACAATATGAACAAAGGCTGATTTTCTGAAACTGCAACTCGGCCTCTTCGCTTCTTTCTTCGATTTACAGTTTAATTTTAACTTTAATGACTCCAAATAAATTACTGACTCTTGGGAACACATTAAAGTTCATCAAGCAAAAGCCAGTTACAAATTTAAATGAGAAATTAAAGACAAATTAAAAGCCAAAATTCAAAAAACCATATTAGTACAGCAGTTTCATATTTTTCACATAAAACACTCACCAAACCAAAATTAAATCGAATTGAATGCTTATTGATGCTCTGATACCAGATGTTGGAAGGTACCAATGCGCAGCGGAAGAAACCAGGATCTATAAGTACTTTAATTCATTAATTTTGGCAGAAAAGAAAACATGTTTCAACAGAAATAAATGTGTTTCATGACATACCTTTGAAGAACTTCCTCTAAGCTTTGAACCAACTGTAAATCTCCATAGAATCTTGCAGTAGACCACCCAAGATCTTCCCTGCTATCCTCTTAGAGCTCAAGATTGAGTAGTGGGACTCGAAATAAGCTGGAATTAAGGAAATTTGGAGAAGCTCACAGCAGCAATCCAGCAGAAGAACAACCTCCTTCTCTCACGAATTTTTCAAAAAAATTGTTCGATTGCATTCACTTATAAACACTTCAATCTCTTCAATATATTTCAGACATTCATGCAAAGAAATTTTCTGCTTGAGATGCAGCTCATGCTTGGAGTTAATGAAGAGTTAATATGGGTTGTTGGTAAGCTAGTAGAAGAAGATAATGGAAAATCTATTTTCCAATTTTTGTGTTTTTTTTTCTTTTTCAATTTTATCAAAATTGATTTCATAAATCAATTTTATTCATTAAATTGAAAATATTATTAATTTTACAAAATTAATTTCATAAATTAATTTTCTTTAATAAAATTAATAAATAATTATATAAACAATTTAAATAATTCTAATTAATTTAATATCAAATACTAAATTAATTTTTACACAATTCATCTTCAAATATTTAAATCATATTTAAATATTATTTCTCCAATTTAATTTAATTCTAATTTGAACACTTCAAATTAACTTATCACGCTATTCTAGAGCTTATCCATTACGAGTTAGTAGGGGGACCTTACGGACCTACAGATCATGGGCTCCAACGATCCGAGATTAATCGGCTAAACTCATTAGATCATTCTAACCCCCATTCGTTAACTAATGGGTGATTCCACTAAAGCCCATAGTTGAACTTCCCTCACTGTAGATATATTATGTCCACTCGATATAACCATGATTAGTAAGTTAACCCTTCACAGATTCCTCATAATAGCGGATAGTCGAATCTCTGTTTTACCCTAAAATTACCCCTTGTTCCTTAAGTCCCACTAATCCCCTAATGAACAATTTCTTTGTGATCCAATCAATAAATCGAATCCCTCTCAGGCCAATGAGAGGGTGGGGCCTCTTATTCAAGATCCAAAATCAACACTTAAGGGAATAACCTCTCTACTAACCCTAATCGAGTAAGAGTGAATTCCCTCTTGCACCCTATGTTCCCAGCTATTCATCCGATCTTATCCCTAAAATGGTAAACTTATTCAGCAGAAACAGTTGGTCTACTTTCATCATTTGTAGATCAAAGGATAATGCCGAACAAACAGGAGTTCATAGTTAGCTCAAGATTAAGGTTAAGTTACCTAGGTCATCGCTTTGAAATAGTCAGTCTTAAATAGTAAACAGCGTTATAAAGTAAGAGTGACTGGTTTTTTGGTCCGATCTTGCACAAAACTCATTTACTTAGGTGATACGTTGGTTTATCATGCAATAATCATACAAGTTTTCCTAACAAAGCCCAAGTATAAGCCTTCTTAGGATCCTGGTAAGTCCAGGGTCGAACACAGGGATTACTAAATAGATATGCGATGGACTCTCTGATTCTATTGCGGTGGTGATAAAGAAGTAGATGGTGTTTTAAGTTAGAATTTCCAATGCGATGGAGTTAAACGCAGAGCAATGAAAAGGTAGCGTTGTAGCAAGTATGCGATGACGGGGTTGAGAAGAGATTTAGCTAACATTTCTCAAGATTTTGTACAAGTCATGCGATCATGCTATACACAAATATTAAGTACTACACTTTTAATGCATAATGCCACATTTCCTATTTCTAGGACGCATGTGATGTGTATGGAATGTAGCAGATAACACTTATTTCTAAGTCTCTACTCTTGCTTATGCGATCTAATCCGACTCTCTCAAGCCTAGATTCTATCTTTATACTACTCTCTCAAGTATTTCAAATGATGAATGACGCATACGTAAGACAAGATGATCGCATATAATGCATAGCTTAAGTCATGCTAGCTAAGTACTTCTCAACCCATTCACAAATTTAGTTACTCATGCATGGTGTGGAGAGACTGGACATAAATCGAAATGAAGTTTTCATTTTTGCAAATAAAGTGTTGAGTACAAAAAAACAAATGGAGTGAGAAATATCAAGCCAGGTAAGCAATGTCTTGCTTTCCATGGCCTTTTACACTGCTTTTTATCACTTCAACTCTGTTCCGATTTGCGGACTCTTGCTCTCGCAAGGGTTGGACGTCTCTCCTTTGTATTATTTTCTGACAGTCTCTCGACCTCTCTGAAAATCGATTTCTTTCCAAGGATTCCTCTCCTTCGGCTTTGCCTCGCCTCCTTGCTCTCTCTCAATTTGTTTGTAGCATTGGGTATTTATAGATTTCAAGGTGAAGCAGCTCTTCTTACTAATGATTGCAAAGATGGGTAGCATTAATTTCTATACTCTGTTGTGACGTCTGAAAGTGACTGGAAGTTCAATGTATTTGCAACGTTATGGTCTTTACCGGCTGTCAACTGTATTTCGAAATTGACCGCTATCAACTTTACGTCCCATCATGATTTATTATGTTTTCGCCTTTATGTAAGGTCTTTATGTGATCGCTTTTGAGGTACTTCTTGCGATCGCAAACTCAAGTGCGCCATCACATTGTATCCTTAGATTGCAATTTCATATGCGTCATCACATTGTACCTGCATGGAAATAAGAAAATTAACTGCTTTTATGTGATGAGTATTAGCGATCGCAATTTCTTTTAGTTTGGCACATTCAGACATAATATTGCCTGTTTTACCATCGCTTTCTCCCATTGTTTTAATAATTTGAGCTGTAATAACTTGTATTTCTATCAGTTATCAACAAGAAACCCCCACTTCTCATATCCCAACATGAACGAATTAGGATCACTTCGTTTGTAGCACTTTACAACTCTTTGTAACAACTACAGAGTAGGCCGCATCCAATAGTGTTACCAGAATAAGGTACCCAATCTTATTCATATACTATAAATCATTTTGACTATCTACTCGAACCTGATTCACTTGTATGTCTCCACATAAAGTTCAAGTACCCATATAATAGTCAAAGGACTTTGGTTTATTGGATTTCTAAAAAAAAACAATATATTCAATAATAACTTTATTGAATTCTCAGAATAAGTTCTAATGTTTACAAACCACGAGTTTTAGGACATAAAACCCAACAAGTACCTACACCGTTGTTAATAAGAGGTCCATTAACAACCAAACTGTGTCGGTTTTCTCTGATTGTAATTTGAGGATCCAGATATGCAATCCAATCTCGCTCATGCCTGCCCCTTAGATCGTGTGAATGAAGTCGGGCGTCTGTGTTGAAAGGTTGAGGAATTTGTTGCAACATCCAATATTGACGCATCACATGATCTATATGATGCCACTCCACAATGAAGAAGCATATGAGTGGACACCTGGATGTCCATATCTCATTGCTATTGAGACAGTTGAAGGAACTCTTATTCAAGAGTACCTACGAGCGGAAGCGGATCTTTCCAATTCATTGTGACAGAAATACCGCGTATACATTCAAACATACTTTCATAATGCTAAAGGGATCAAGAAATCATACCAGATGAAGATTTCTCGAGTCTGAAGCCCAAACATCTACCTCGAACAGTCACCACTCGAACAGAAGGAATTGGAGGAGACAACACCACTTAGAGCCCTCAGTATTCTTGAAGTGAGAAACCAAATTAAGGACTTTGTTCGGATTTGGTAGAGGAAAGAAGGAGGAGCGACCATACACAACGATCAAGCAAGTGGGAGATGTGGTCGTCTGTCGCATAGACAATATGCTTGATTGTTTAGTTTAAGTATACGATCATGTAGTAAAAGTAAGCGATCGTCTATACAATCGTGTAGGAAAAGGTAAACGAACGTCTAAACGATCATGTAGAAAAAAGGGTGAGCGATCGTCCAAACGATCGCGTAGGAAAAACTAAGTGATCGTCTATACGATCGTTTAGTAAATACCGGGAGCTAAACGATTGCTTAGGAAAAAGGTAAACGATCGTTTAGATAATAGCGTGAGACAGTGTAAACGGTATGCGATCGTTCAGCAATATCATATATATAAGCAATCGTGCAGTCACTATCGTATAGACACTGTTTTTCTAAACAATGACACTATCTTTTTACCAATATCTGCGCAAACCGAGATCAACACACCGTCTGCTATATATAATGCACTCATCCGTTATTTTAAACAAAGGGGCGTCTTCCCATTTCCTTTATAATCGTCCAACGAATGTGATCTTATCACATTCATAACTTATAAATTAATATCAAATACTAATTATAATATTTTTTTTCCTCTACTAGATATAAATCATATTTATATCTAATTTCCTCTAAATTAATGTATCTCATACATAAAGTTAATTATATCATATGTAATTAACTCGTTCAATTATATCACATATAATCGAACTCCCTTTTGTCAATTTAAACATTTCAAATTGACCCAAAAACTGACTCTCAATTTGTATCCAAGCTACCAAGGGGACCTTGTGGACCTATGGCTCGAAGCTCCAATGGTACATGAATAGCTGACTAAACTCTTTAGTCACGATATCCACCATCTGTTAACTGTCAGGCATTCCACTAAGACCAACAGTTGAACTCTTCTTTCCATAGATATATTTCTATACCCATTGGATATAACTAATCATCAGTACGATGACCCTTCATAGATGCTCATAATTACAGCAAGCCAATTTACCTTTTTTCCCCTGTAATTACATCTTCCTCCTTAAGTACCACTGATCCCTCTAATGAACAATACAACATAGTCCTACTATGTGTGAACACCTCTCGGGCCATGAGAAAGTGCATGGCACCACATCGTTCAAGTCTTGAAATCAGCCTTTAAGGGAGCCATCTATCTACTTACCACTACCTCGGGGAAGGAATGAATTTCATCTTGTGTAGCTGAGTTCCCAGCTCCCAAATCAGACGAATCCCCAAAATGGTAGGTTTGAGTCGGCGTTCTAGCCACTCATACCCATGCAAATCAAAGGACCGCCCTCAATGGCAAGAGTTCCCAACTCACTCAAGATTGAGGTCATGTTTGTTGGGGTTGATGCCCTAAAGTCTCGTGTTCTGTAGTTTGTAAACAGTATATACGAACACCTGTGATTGTTAATATATGATATTTACTTTACATCTTATTATTTTTCTCGGTTATTTGTTTTATTTGCTTTACCACAAACCAATAAACATAAAATCCCTGGTAATCTGTATGTGACTCAAGCACGTATATGGTGACGTGCAAGTGGATCATGTCTTGAGCGATAACCAAAATGGTCTGTAGTACATGGATAAAGGAGGGAAACCTTATTATGTTAACGCTACAAACACGGCCCGCTTTGTGGAATGGTCACAAGTGTTGTGACTTGTCACAGATGGTCTGATCCTGATCATTCGTGTTGGGGACATGCAAGCGGGGGGCATCCTATACAAAGAGTTTATATAAGACCTGACCACGAAGTGTTAATGTCTTGTTATATAACACCATTCATGATAAAGACTTCACTTCACAAGGATGACCATAGGTCTGTCTCTTATACACATCTAGATGTGTATAGGAGCGTCGTCGTCTACGCGATCGTTTGCTAATGTTCCTATCGTCTAGTGCACGCTGAACGATCGTCTACCTGCGGAAGTTTGTTACATGATGAAGATCTCCTGGCGGTTCAAAACCCAGTTCGCCTATGAACCTGTTTGCTCGATGAAAAATGTAATAGATAGGGTTTTTCATTCCGATTTTTTTTTGCTTATCCTGGTCCATTAATCTCTTTGTTTAATACATGTGATGTATGTTTTATATGTCATATGGTATGCATATATAGTAAATCCCACCTTAGGTTATGCAATGATCATGCATCATCTCTTTATTGTAATTGTTATAATTTAGAGGAGCATCATTTTTAATTATGTAAAAGCATGCTCATGCATCATATAATATAAGAGTTAATTTATGCATGCATAAAAAGCATTAACATACATCATCTTTATATTATAATTGTTATAGTATAAGGGTGAAGGATAGCATGTTTGCTTGGTTATTACGCATATATATAAAAGTTATATAGTAATGAACGAACATTGCATGAAGCATGACACATAGGTTACTTTATAATTGTTATAAACGCCACGTTATGCGCAATATTTTTTTTTTTTAGTTGTTTCTTTTTAAGAGTTAAAGAGAAATTAGAACTAAAAGAAATAAGAAAGACATGCATGCTCACTTAGGTTTAATTCATAGTTTTAAAATGTTTAAAACTTGGATCACATAGACCTAAGATCATGGTTCTAATATGATTAGCAACCTTAAGGCTTTAATCTTTTAATCGGCTTAATAGGATTAAATTGGCTAATAAAAGGTTAAAGTGTAGCAAATCTATCTATAAGGGACCTTTTGTCTAAGGCGGGTTCTATCTAGGTTGGGGTATTTAAGTTGACAGAAATGTAACACCCCCACCTGGGAACTTGCCTAAAAAGGTGAATTAGATAGATTTGATGCATGCATGTAAGTTAAGGACAGTCCATTAAAGTGTTTAAATGTGTCTACTTGAACTTGTTTATATTTCATAAACAAACGTCATTTATGAGCAGGCTTTAAGAAGACCACTTAGACTAAAATCAGTAGCCGGATTGTCTAGGTTAATGAATCCCTAGGTAGAACATTCAATGGGAGGTACTTGGGGCATAAGATGCTTCACTTAAACCTTTCACTTTTCTCCTAAAATCCACACCATGAGATCTATCCTCGGCCTTGCGGCACCTTTGGCATGACCCTTCAACGGATGGTGTTTGGGTAGGTCAATATCAATTGTGACAGCATATCCCTCGGTCTCCCTTGTTAGGTTGAATAAAGTTTCTTCGTATTGCCTCGAGGCACCCTGGGAGTGTCCCCCTAAATGATGGCAGTTTTGCGCGTTTCTTTATTTGATCTCTTGTAAGAGGATAAGGTAACTTAATCTCTTGTCCTAATCTGTCTTTTCCCTATGGTAAGCATATTAGGGCTGGACTCTGGCACTGAAAACAAGGGGTCACACTTACACGGAATAGTTAAAGGTTAACGATTCTGGACCCAAAAATGGTGGCTGTTAGGTTCAGTTCCAAGAGTTGGTTCTGTCTAATAGTTGAGAATATCACTTCCCAATGAAGGGGCAACAAATCACCCCACCGGTGGCATTTGTCCTGACTCACTGGGGCATCATTGCAAAATAGAAGTCTATAACTTAGGGTACTTAAAAATGTTTTGCAAAACAAATTAGTTTAAAGGTGGTTTAGCAAAAATCTAATAAATATTTGTTCGTATTTTTAGCGACTTTTTCAAATGGCTATAGACAACTTATCATTGTTAAGTGCCGAAAAATTAACTGGCGATAGTTTTTCAACATGGAAACACATGATCACGACGATCCTAATCAACGAGGATCTTATGTTCGCTCTCACGGAGGCTTGTCCTCCTATTCCAGCTCCAAATGCCACTCGAAATGTTCGGGAGGCATACGAGCGATGGACAAGGGCGAATGAGAAGGCCCGAGCCTATATCTTGGCAAGTCTTTCTGACATCTTGGCCAAGAAGCATGAGCCTATGGTCTCAGCCCGTGAGATCATGGAGTCCCTACGAGGGATGTTTGGACAACCGTCTGAACAGTTTATGCATGAGGCTCTTAAATACATATTCAACTCCAAAATACAAGAAGGCACCTCTGTTTGTGAACATGTGCTAAACATGATGGTCCACTTCAATGTGGCGGAGTTGAATGGGTCTACCATCGATTAGGGCAACCAGGTTAACATAATCCTGCATTCTTTGTCGGAGAGCTTCCTGCACTTTATTAGCAATGTGATTCTTAACAAAGTGAAATATAACCTTACAACTCTCCTCAATGAGTTGTAGACATACCAATCTTTATTGAAAAGTAAGGAGAGCCAGAAGGATGAGGCAAATGTTGCTTCATCCTCAAGGACGATCCATAGAGGTTCGACCTCAGAAACGAAGTCTGCACCTTCTACTTCTAACTCTGCAAAGGGGAAGAAGAAGAAATGTGGTAAGGGAAAAGGGAAGGCACCTGCTAACCCACCGTCTGTCGCCCCGAGGAGGCATCCACCAGTTGCTAAGGGAAAGTGTTTCCATTGCAACCAAGATGGACATTGGAAAAGGAACTATCCTCGGTATCTAAAGAAGAAGAAAGCAGTCAAGGCTAAGGTCAAGGCAGATAAAGGTAAATGTGATTTACTTGTGCTCGAAACTTGTTTAGTGGAGAATGATGATTCTGCCTAGATAATTGATTCAGTCGTCATTAATCATGTTTGTTCTTCTTTTCAGGGGATTAGATCTTGGCGACAGCTGAAGGCTGGTGAGATGACGATGCGAGTAGGCACCGGGCACGTCGTCTCAATTGTGGCAGTGGGAGGACTCCAGTTAACTTTACAGAATAGGTTTCTAATTTTAAATGATGTATATATTGTTCCTGAACTAAAAAAGAACCTTATTTCTATAAAGTGTTAGTTGCAATGTAAATACACTGTTTCTTTCAATTTGTGTAAAACATTTATTCATAAAGATGGTGTCTTTATTTGCATAGCAAATCTGGAATCGAATTTATATGTGCTAAGGCCGTTAGCCATTAATTCCCTCCATAATACTGAAATGTTCAGAATTGTCGTAACTCAATCAAAACGTCGACGAGTTTTTTCAAAAGAAAATGCCCAGCTTTAGCATCTACGTTTAAGGCACATCAATCTCAATAGGATTGAGAGATTGGTGAAGAATGGACTTCTAAATGAGTTAGAAGAAAATTCTTTACTAGTGTGTGAATCTTGCCTTGAGGGTAAGATGACTAAACGACCTTTTACTGGAAAAGGTTATAGAGTCAAGGAGCCTCTTGAGTTAGTACATTATGACCTTTGTGGTCCTATGAATGCGCGAGCCCGAGGTGGCTATGAGTATTTTATCAGTTTTACTGATGATTACTCCAGGTACGGGTATGTTTATCTTTTGCAATGGAAGTCTGAATCCTTTGAAAAGTTCAAAGAGTTCGAGGCTGAAGTTGAAAATGCATTAGATAGACATATTAAAACACTTCGATCATATCGAGGTGGAGAGTTTTTGGACTCCGCATTCCAGGACTATTTGATAAAATATAGAATCGTGTCCCAACTCTCAGCATTGGGTACACCTCAGCAGAATGGTGTAGCAGAGAGGAGAAATAGGACCTTGTTAGACATGGTCGTTCGATGATGAGTTACGCTTCCTTACCGGACTTGTTTTGGGGTTTCGTAGTGGAGACTACGGTGTACATACTCAACTGTGCTCCCTCCAAGAGTGCTGCAAGAACACCTCTGGAGTTTTGGAACGAGCGTAAAGCTAGTTTACGTCATTTCTGCATTTGGGGTTTCCCTGCACATGTGCTTGAGGCTAATCCTAAGAAGTTGGTACCATGGTCGAGGCTATGCCTCTTTGTAAGCTACCCCAAAGTTACACGAGGGGGTTATTTCTATGATCCAATAGAAAATAGGGTGTTTGTTTCAACAAACGTTACTTTTCTAGAGGAGGATCATATAAGGGAGCACAGTCCACGAAGCAAAGTCGTGCTGCGTGAACTTTCCAATGAAACTATTGAAACTTCAATAATAGTTATTGAAGAGCCTACTACATCAACAAGAGTTGTTGATGGGAGTTCATCCAGTAGGTCGATTCCACCTCAAAAGTTGAGGGAACCTCGACGTAGTGGGAAGGTTGCGAACCCACTCGTTTGCTATCTGGGTTTCACGACATTGAGGAGTCGTTTTCATATAAGAAGGCAATGGAGGATGATGACTAGGATGAATGGATCAAGGCCATGGATCTCGAGATGGAGTCGATGTACTTCAACTCAGTATGGGATCTTGTAGATCAGCTTGATGGGGTTCGCCCTATAGGTTGTAAATGGATCTACAAGCGCAAACGGGGTGCTGATGGGAAGGTATAGACCTTCAAGGCTCGACTTGTGGCAAATGATTATACCCAGGTAGAGGGAGTCGACTATGAGGAGACTTTCTCACCTGTTGCCATGTTAAAGTCGATCCACATCCTTCTGTCCATTGCAACTTATTATAATTATGAGATCTGAAAAATGGACTGGTTAATTATATATGATATAATTGGCTAAATGTATGAGATACATTATTTTGGAGAAAATTAGATATAAATATGATTTATATCAATTAGGGGAGAAAATACTATAGTAGATATATGATTCAAACTATAGGATACAAATATAATATGATTATATTTATTAATTAAATTAATTGATTAATATTTTGATAATTAACGGATTAATCCACGTTCGGACGTGGGAAGTGGGGTTGTGATAGTTATGGTAACGGGCAGATTAAAATAATGAAAATCGTTTTCATTTTATTCAATTCGTGCATTCGTATTATCGCGCGCCCAAAAGAATCCATGAAAGCGATCACAAGAGCCTATATGATAGAAGCTCGTTCATCTAAATGATCGTCTGTTTCACGCTTTCTCTAAACGATCGCATACATTTTTCCTACACGATCGTTCAGTTTTTCCTACACGATCATGTAGCTCTACTATACGATAAGCATTTCCGCTATACGATAGCAGAGTTTCATCTCCCACTTGCTTATCATCTACACGATGTCTTCTCCTCCGTCCTTTACCAAATTCACCAAAGCCCACTCTTTTGATTTTTGACGTCGAGAATACCCGGGTTTCTCTTGTGGTGGTATCTTCCCCGTTGCATTGTTCGTGTATGCTTTGATCGTGCTGTTGTAGTCGACATACTCGTCGGGTGCCGGTAGATCGATGGGAGGTTTTTCGCTACTTAAGGTTCAGACATACGAGGAGAGTCTTCATCTGGTATGAACCCTTTTTCCATGTTAATTATTGTTTTCTGAGCATGTCGATAATGAGTTTTATATGCATAACTGTATGTGTGGAATGTATGTCGTTTATGTTTCAATCACTATGAAATCAGAGCGATCTAAACCCGCTCATGGAACTCTCGGTATGAGATCCTTCAATTGGTATCAGAGACAGGTTTCTGATACTCCAATTTCATCTGTTGCAATGAAATAACGTATACACAACAACGTTAATTCTGTTGTGGATGTGCCAGATTAATGGATGTTTTCGGGATGAATTGCCTCGGTTTATTTAATTCCTTTTACATTTACGGTTGTTTGTAAAGGCCCCTGCGTTTTTTGGCATAAATAATCGTAATCGAGTCTGTATACAAAATGTTTGGAGGCTTAAGTCGTTCGCCAAAGTTATGGGCAAAGGTTGCGGCTCTTCGAGAAAGGAGATGATCTAGGGTTGATCGCATCGTGTTGAAGAGGTTTTATGTGATCGCTGTCTGTCGCATCGTGAAGATGAAGAACTATGCGATCGCAGTTGAATACATCGGTTAAACGATGGGGTATGCGATCAAGAGTTGGTCATATCGAGTTGATGATCGGCCATGCGATCGCTGAGTATCGTTTAATGTGCGCGCGAGCTAGACGATCGTTTAGGTCAGCAAGCTTCATCACTTAGTAACTGACTAAACGATTGCTTTGCATCGTAAGGTAAATCGTTTACCAAGTTGCACGCATTGGTTAGACGATCAGACGCTCGCGTATCGTTTAAAGCGCGCTAGACGATCGTTTAGGTCAGCAAGCTTCATCACTTAGTAACTGACTAAACGATCGCTTAGTAACTCAAGGTAAATCGTTTACCTGTCGNGTTTCCCTCCTATATCCATATACTACAGACCATTTTGGTTATCACTCAAGACATGATCCACTTGTATGTCACCACATACATGCTTGAGTCACATACAGATAACCAGGGATTTTATGTTTATTGGTTTGTGTAAAATCTAAATGTGCAAAGTCAAGTAGTGAAGTAAATATCATTTATATTATACATCACAAGTGTTCATACAAATTTGTTTACAAACTACTAGACACGAGACTTTAGGGCACAAACCCCAACAATCTGCCACTTGTCCTAAAGCGAAGTGAGGAGTACAAGTAAACAGGCACAAAACAATAAACTAGGGCATAAAAACCCAGTGCAAAAAAATCTCCCACTTGCCCTAGTCCAGCCGCGGGCGGTCCCGTAGACCCATGCTCTGATGGTGACTCTGAAACACTGTAGCCGTGAGAGCCTTCATAAACAAATCAGCAACGTTTTTCTTCGAGGCGATCTCCTTGACGATCACGTCACCTCGATGCACTATCATGCGGATCGACTTTAACATGGTGAGAAAGTCTTCTCATAGTCAACTCCCTCCACCTAGGTATAACCCTTTGCCACAAGTCGAGTATTGAAGGTTTGCACCTTCCCATCAGTACCTCGTTTGCGCTTGTAGATCCATTTACAACCTACAGGTCTTACGCCATCACTTGATCTACTATATCATATATTGGGTTGAACTACATCGACTCCATCTCGAGATTCATGGCTTTGATCCATTCATCCCGGTCAACATCCTCCATTGCCTTTTCATAGGACAACGAATCCTCAATGTCACCATCTGTCACCATAGCTAGGATTTTCGTGAAACCTAGATAGTGATCAAGCGGGTTCGTAACCCTCCCACTACGTCGAGGTTCCCTCAACTCTTGAGGTGAAACTGACCTACTAGATGAACTATCATCAATAATTCTGGTTGATGAAGCATATCCTTCAACAACTCTTGTTGAAGCTTCAGTAGTTTCTTTGGAAAGCTCACTTAACACGACTTTACTTCGTGGACTGTGCTCCCTGATATGATCCTCCTCTAGGAAAGTAGCATTTATGGAAACAAACACCTTGTTTTTAGACGATCATAAAAGTAACCTCCTCGTGTACCTTTGGGGTAGCCTACAAAGAGGCACAACCTCGATCGTGATTCCAATTTCTTAGGATTTGCCTTAAGCATATGTGTTGGGCAACCTCATATGTGGAAGTGATGTAAACTAGCTTTACGTCTGTTCTACAACTCCAGAGGTGTTCTTGCAACACTTTTAGAAGAAACACAGTTGAGAATGTATACCGCAGTCTCCACTGCGAAACCCCAAAACGAGTCCGGTAAGGAAGCGTAACTCATCATCGAACAAACCATGACCAACAAGGTTCTAGAGAAACTCGTTGGCGTTTAGACTAAGTTACGGCAGATTTAAACATCTCTATGTTATGGAGAGAACTTACAGCTAAAGGTCTTAGCAGATATAAGTTATTTTCCAGTTTAGCTGTACAAATTTCAACGCCATCCTTCTGAATAAACGATTTCTTCAATTTAAAAGAAATAGTATAATTGTATTGTAACAGACACTTTACAGAAATAAGGTTCCTTTTAAGTTCATGAACTACAAAGACATTTTTTAACATAAGAAAATTATTCTGTAAAGTAAACTGGATATCTCCCACTGCCACAGCTGAGATGACGTGCCCGGTGCCTACTCGCACCGTCATCTCACCAGCCTCTAACTATCGTCAGGATCTAATCCTCTCTGTCTGCCTTGGCCTTAGCCTTGGCAGTCTTCTTTTCCTTCAAATAACGAGGACAATTCCTCTTCCAATGTTCATCCTGGTTACAGTGGAATCATTTTCCTTTTTCAACCAGCGGTGGACGCTTCTTCTGAGCGACAGGTGGCGGGTTAGCAAGCACATTCCCTTTCCCTTTACCACCCTTCTTCTTCTTCCCTTTTTCAGCATTAGAAGTTGAAGGTGTAGACTTTGTTCCTAAGGTCGAACCTCAATAGAACCTTTTTTAGGATGAGACAACATTTGCCTCACCTCCCTTTTTCTCCTTACTTTTCAGCAAGGATTGGTAAGTCGGTAACTCATTGAGGAAAGTGTAAGGCAGTATTCCACTTTGTTAAGAATCGTATTGCTGACAAAGTGTAGGAAGCTCTCCAGCAATGAATGCAGGATAATGCTAACCTGACTACCTTCATCGATTTTAGACCCATTCATCTCCGCCACGTTAAAGTGGACCATCATATTCAGTACGTGTTCACAAACAGAGGTGCCTTCCTCCATTTTGAAGTTAAAGATGTGTTTCAGAGCCTCATGCTTGAGCTGTTCAGATGGCTGTCCGAACATTCCCCGCAGGGATTCCATGATCTCATTAGCTAAGATCATGTCGTGTTTCTTGACCAACACGTCACTAAGACTGGCCAAGATATAGGCTCGAGCCTTCTCATTTGTCGTGTCCAATGCTCGTACGCTGCCCGAACATTTCGAGTAGTGTCCTGAGGTGAAATAGAAGGACATTAGTCCATAAGGACAAACTTCAGATCCTCGATGATAAGTATGTCGTAAGCATATGTTTCTAACTTGAAATAGTTTGGCCGTTCAAATTTTTTGGCGCTAAGCAAATTGATAGTGGTTGATGCATTAAAACTCGTTGCTAAGAAAGCAAATAACCTTGTATAATGACTTTGCAAAAACCACATTTTAATTAACTCAATTAATTTTTAGCAAAACAAATTCAAGTAACGCTAAGTGAAAAGACTTCTATTTTACAATGATGCCCCATGAGGCAGGACAAACGTCATCCGGTGGGTGATTCGGATGGCCCTTCACTGGGATGAGACAATCTCAACCATTTAGGCAAAACAACTATTGGAACTAAACCTAATAGTCACAATTTGTTCGGTCCAAATAATTAACCCTTAAACAATCCTGTGTAAGTGTAACCCTCGTTTTCGGCCCCAGAGTCCCGCCCCAATGCCATCACGCGTAAGGAAAAGACAGATTAGAATAAGATACTAAGTAACCTTATCCTCTTACAAGAGATCAAATAAAGAAACGCGCAAAACAGCCATCCTATAGGGGACACACCCAAGGTGCCATGAGACGATGCGCAGAAACTTTATTCAATCCAACGAGGAGACCAAGGGATATACTATCGCACTTGCCCTTCCCACTTACTATGAACACTCTCTCCATCCACCTTGATATTGACCTACCCAAACACCATCCGTTGGGGGACATGCCAAAAGGTGCCTGATAACTTGTAGAAATACAAGCTATTTTTTGCTCTTAAGTAAGAACAACTAAGGTTTTTAATGATAAATTCTCCCCATTTTTAGTAGAAACGCATGGAATTACTCAAACATTAGCAAACTCATGCAAAAGAAGTTTTATTACTAAATACTGCAGTGCTAATGCACTGTATTGCAGGATCTTTACAAAACGCTAACGAATAATTAAGAAGTGTCGCAGGGAAAGCTCTAACGCATGGGTTATGCGTCGGAGGGAATTCAACGTAGAGAAGATACATTGATCTAGGCTGATTGTGTCAAATCACCATTTGAAGTATGAGCATCTGTAGCAGGCGGCGTCTGAAAAGCTTCCGAGAGTCAGGCGGCTGACCAGGGCATGGACTTTAATGCTGCCCATTCACCAAGTGGACATGACCAACACCTAGATGAAGTTCCTTCAGAGTTAGTTAATAAGAGTTAGTACATAGAAATTATCAAGACTCTCACTCTCTGTAATTAGCGTAGTCGTAGTTTAAGTTGTGCTGTGGTGTCATGACGATCAGAAGGGTTGAGAACCACCACCACCGCCGGTCAGGGAGCGGAGGAAACCAAGCTTAAGAAAGATACTTTGTCCAACTCCTATACAAGTGATTGTATACAATAGAATTGAGCCAATGAGATACAAGAGATTGTACTCTGCGGCTTGACTCAGTTTATTTCATCTCATTATTCGCTTTCATTGCATTTGATTAAATATTGCTTTTGTAAAGACACTTTGTTTCTTTATAAAATTCATATATTTGATCTATCATACTTGCCATTGTTTATTTATTGTTTATGTTGAATGCATTAATACGCTGTGCAAAACTTCATTTCAACGCTTAAGCCAACTTGATAAATTGGTAAAAGCATCTTTAACTTAAATTGTTCAAGAGAATAACTAAGCCACATCAAGTAGAACGCCTAGTACGGGTAGAGATAGACTTACAGGTGTTTATTGCATTCTGTGTTAGACGCATGCATCCTAGAGATAGGTTTTGTATGTTGTTCGCATTGAGAAGTGTTGAATAAAGTCTAACGCATGAACAAAAGATAAGCAAATCATCCCATCTCATCCACATCACATTCTGGTTTGTGTACACTCATCATAGACCGACGCATATCACTTACATTAAAATCCATTTTCGCATGATCCATTTAATCACTACTCAACTCTTTTGTATCTTCTTGCACAGGCACAGCACTTTAGTGTAAATAACACATTTTTCTCATATATTTAGGAAAACCCCTATAATAGCTACAACGCAAGGTCTGCGTTTGTTTAACTGAATCCCTGAGTTCGACCCTGGACTTACCAGGAACCTAAATTAGATTTATACTTGGGTCTGGTTTAGGAAAATTTGAACGTCAATATTAGGAGTGTTGTGCGTTCTGTGCATATCTTTAACGCACCAACACGTTACAAACACATAAACGCATCAAAGCATCAATACACCATTTATATTTGGAACTTACTTTTCCAATTTATTTTATACAATACACTCCCAGCTCGAATCACGATAGCAACGAACAAGTTTTTGGAGCCGTTGCTGGGGATTCAAAAACAAAACTAACTAGAAATTTTGTTTGTATCTGTTGTAGGAACACTTCAGTCGAGGGAGTATTACAAGCTAAGCCTAAGCTTGTGAACGTTTATGAGCAGGGAGAGCACTCCTGAATTCATATACGACCCCAAGATTGAAAGGACCTTCCGATGTAGGAACCAATCTAATCATCGTTGAAGGTTGAGGCAGCAATTTCTCAGACAACAGAACAGGCAACAAACAATAGCGGAAGAACAAGCAAATCAGTAACTAGCTCATGCTACACAAAATCTGATCCTGATGGCGAACAGCAGCACACGTCCCATGAGGGAGTACGCGTCCCCTGTACTGTATGATTTCTCTCCAAGAATCATATACCCAACGCCAAATGGGACGAGGTTCGAGATGAAATCTGTAATGTCCAAATGCTTCAGACTGCTAGACAATTTGGGGGTGGTCGAGGTAAACATCCTCACACCCACATGAAGCATTTCCTGGAAATGTGTAATTCATTTGTGATTCTTGGAATCAACCTAGAGGCGATCAGGCTGTCTTTATTCCCCTATTTTTTACGTGATGACGTAAAACAATGGGTAAGCTCACTGGAGCCTGGTGAAATCACCACCTGAGAAATGTTGGTGAAAAAATTTATGTAAAAATACTTCCCACCTACCACCAACGAGAGGAGGCGTCAAGAGATTATGAACTTTGAACAAGAGGAAGCTGAAACCTTAAGCGCCGCATGAGAGCGTTTTAAGGGTTTGGTCAAGAATTTCCCGAACCATGGACTACCACTAACTATCCAAATGGAGGCGTTTTATGGAGGATTAAATAGAGCATCACAGATGGCAGCAGATGTAGTAACGACTGGTGGAATTATGGATAAATCTTACTCTGAAGCTAAGGAGATTTTAGACCGCATTGCTAAGAACAACATGGAATGGGTGGACGATACGTATGATGGAAGATCTGACAAGAAGAAGAGATCTCAGAATGTTAATTCTATCGATCCCAACACAATAGCCACAGGCTGGTGCATCTGTATGGATTACAGGAAGCTCAACGCAGCAACCAAGAAAGACCACTTCCCCCTTCCTTTCATCGACCAAATGCTTGACAGGCTTACTGGCAAAGAATTTTATTGCTTTCTTGATGGATACTCTGGTTATAACCAGATTTTGATTGATCCAGAAGATCAGTAGAAGATAATGTTTACCTGTCCCTTTAGAATATTTGCATTCAGACGTATGCCCTTTGGGTTGTGTAAGGCACCTGGGACATTTCATAGGTGTATGATGGTGATCTTCTCTGACTTCTTAGAAAAAACCGTTTAAGTCTTCATGGACGATTTCTCAGTCTTTGGAGACTCATTCCAACCATGCCTAGATAATTTGGAGGTTGTTCTTGCTCGATGCGAAGAAACAAACCTTGTGCTAAATTGGGAAAAATGTCACTTCATAGTGACTGAAGGAATTGTCTTAGGCCACAAAATATCCAAGGCTGGGTTGGAAATAGATGAAGCCAAGATAGATGTCATAACAAAACTTCCACCACCATCGAATGTTAAAGCTTTACAAAGTTTTCTAGGGCATGTTGGCTTCTCTCAAAGGTTCATTAAAGGATTTTCTCAAATTACGCGACCTCTGAGCGCATTACTAGAAGCGAACCGACACTATGATTTTAATGAAGACTGCTGTAATGCATTTGAAACCTTAAAATATGCATTGACGACAGCTCTGGTACTAATAGCACCGGATTAGGCGCAACGTTTTATTCTTATGTGCGACGCGAGTGATGTGGCAGTTGGAACAATGTTAGGGCAGAAGAAGGGAAATTTGATACATCCCATCTCTTACATATCCAAAATGC
Source organism: Benincasa hispida (assembly GCF_009727055.1). Lineage (NCBI taxonomy): Eukaryota > Viridiplantae > Streptophyta > Magnoliopsida > Cucurbitales > Cucurbitaceae > Benincasa > Benincasa hispida. The sequence goes on from NC_052357.1 coordinate 7,549,988, forward strand.
TAAATGACTCTCAGGAACACTACACCACCACTGAAAAAGAAATGTTGGTTGTAGTGTTTGACATCGAAAAGTTTCGATCTTGCTTAGTTGGTGCGTCAGCCACCACATATACCGATCACTCAACCATAAAATTCTTGATGAGTAAGAACGACGGGAAGCCAAGACTAATAAGATGGGTGCTGCTACTACAAGAATTTGATATTGATATTTAGGACAGAAAGGGGACCAAGAATCAGGTGGTTGACCACCTGTACAGGCTAGAAAATCAAGATATACAAAATCAAGAAAGTGAAATCAAGGACGCATTTCCTGATGAAAGCCTATTCAGAGTTGAAGGCAGGGAACCTTGGTATGCGGACATAGTCAATTATTTAACCATCAAACAATTCTCTGGAACTTTAACTCTCAGCAAAAGAAACGGTTAGTGCATGATAGCAAATTTTATTTTTGGGATGAACCGTTTCTCTATAAACAAAACCCCGACTCCATAATGTGTCGATACATTCTGGAGGAGGAGACACAATGCATCTTAGCTGAGTGTTATAACTCTCCTTACAGAGGGCATTTCAGTGGGCAGAGAACCGTTGCGAAGATCCTTCAAAGCAGATACTTCTGGCCTACCCTCTTCAAAGACATGAGGGAGTTTGTTCGTAATTGTGACCCCTGCCAACACACCGGGAATATTTCTTCAAGGGACAATGCCCTTAAACAATATTCTCGAAGTTGAGCTATTTGACATTTGGGGTATTGATTTTATGGGACCTTTTTCCTTGTCCTGCGGCCAACAGTATATCCTGCTTGCAGTAGACTATGTGTCAAAGTGGGTAAAAGCAGTAGCTTATGCTAGGAATGATGCGTCCATTATTTCCAAGCTTCTTACTAGGAACATTTTCATGCGATTTGGAATGCCAAGAGCCCTGATAAGTGACGAAAATTACTTGCAAAATATAATGTCAGGCACAAGATCGCTACTGCCTACCACCCACAAATAAACGGTCAGGCTGGATGAAGCGCTCTGGGCCTACAGGACTGCCTACAAAACCCCTATAGGTATGTCTCCATACTCTCTTGTATTTGGAAAAGCTTGTCACTTACCTTTAGAGTTGGAGCACAAGGCGTTTTGGGCAGTTAAGAAGCTAAATTTGAACTTGGATGCCACGGGCGCTCAACGCAAACTTCAGCTCAATGAACTTGAGGAATGGCGATTGAACGCGTACGAGAACAACAAGCTATACAAAGAGAAGACAAAACGTTGGCAAAACCAACGCATCAGTAAGAAAGAGCTTGTTGTTGGCCAAAAAGTTCTATTGTTCAATTCACGTCTACGTTTGTTCCCAGGGAAGTTAACATCCAGGTGGTCAGAACCCTTCATCATTAAGATAATCTTTCCATATGGAGCACTAGAATTAACACGAGAGGATGGCACCAACGCATTCAAAGTAAATGGCCAAAGAGTGAAGCTATACTTTGAAGATGGACTGGAATGCCAAAACTCATCTCTCGCACTACGTGAAACTAGCTGAGGCCCGCGTCGAAGCATCCCTGCGTTTGCATCGCCATATATTCCAGGGACGCTTCCTCTATCTTTGTCTTTTTGCATTCTGTGTTTTACACTGCGGTTGAGTTTGTTGGTTTGTTTGTTTGTCTATGTTTTTAAGATTGATTGTTCTTTGTTTCTGCCTTCATAAGTTAGAAATTTTTCTTTTCTTTTTTTAAAAGTTGTGTACAATTGGGATGGGAATAACGGACGCGTTAGACTCAAGTCAAACGCATGGCCCACTTGAAGGGACGTGTCTCAAGGACACAAAAACACTCGAGTGCTTAGAAACCCAAGACGTCCCTTCAACTTCACATTTATTACGAACGTCAGGCGTCACCTGATGTCACCCACTATCTCTCTCAGCCTATAAAAAGATCGAACGCTTCATTTTCCTTCTTCTTCCTCATTTCTCACTCGAGCCATCTCTAAAACGAAAGAAAAAAAACCCTAGCCTCTCCGTTTCCCTCATCGTCGATCTGTTCAAACTCCTCTCCGGCCACAATGTTGTCTGCATCAGATAGCCAGAACCAAACCATGAGCTTTGGGAACGACTCACCAGTAAGTTTCTACTCTTCCTCGTCTGTTTCGATTTCACCTCCTCTAAGCCCTAGAAAAACCTCCAAAGCTTCTATCCAAATCAAACCCACGCACGGCGAAGCCACTTCCTCTTCCCAGTAGCCATCTAGGTCGAAATCTTCTACAACACCCACAAAACCCCCTTCTAAAACCATCAAAGCCATCGAAACCCTTTCTTCTAAAACTCCTCAACCAAAACCCAAAACTATCCCTAAGCCAAAACCCAAAACACCTTCAAAACCGAGGCAGCGTCCGTCATCTACGGCTGCCAGTAAGCCCTACACCAAGCTTGCCCCACCACCATTCATTCCTAATATAACCCCAGTGGGTGCAATGCATGACCCACTTCCAGCCTACCTTCACAATGCACCGTTACCAGTCATGTGTCCACCGCCTCCACTTACTCCACCCAGACCCCCCTCTGACAGTCCTGCGTCAAAGCTCAACCCTGAAGAGTTGGTGGAATTGGCTCGACTGGACGAGCAGGAACATTTTGGTGCTATTTTGGCGAGTCTCAATCAAAGCCAAGAGGAAGACCAAGTGATGCATTCAGACCCACCTAATGCATCACTTTAAATGGACGAAGCGGAGCAGTACACTATGATGCTTGAAGAGGAATTAGAAAAAGAAGAATTAGAAGAAGATAAAGAAGAAGAAAGGAGAATTGGCCCAGACACGTCTCAATCACGCCAATCTGATGCGAATGAAGGACCCTTAAAATCAAAAAGAGTAACAAGGAAAAGAAAGTTATATTGGAGGAAGAAGATGAGCAATCTACATCCGGTCCTGAGGATACAATACATGGGAGTTGCTCAAGGCATGATGCACTAGAGAAGGACTTGGAAGAGTACCAGCCCGCGAGGCAAGGGGGAAAGAAGACAGCTCTCCCAAGGGAATTGGAGAATGAATTGAGAGAGTTAGCAAGGGAAGCCAAGGAACACACGGCAGGAAAACGCAAGGTAACCGACGCGTTACCTAAGAAGACCTCGGGAAGAAAAC